>NW_004444085.1:731457-753563 GCF_000243295.1 Trichechus manatus latirostris
TGCATTTCTCTAATGGCTAATGATCATGAGCATTTCTTCATGTGTCTGTTAGCCACCTGAATGTCTTCTTTGACAAAGTGACTGTTCATATCCTTTGCCCACTTTTTAATTGGGTTTTTGTCTTTTGTTGTTGAGGTTTTGCAGTATCTTGTGGATTTTAGAGATTAGACCGCTGATGGGATTTGTAGTTGCCAAAAATTTTTTCCCATTCTGTAGGTTGTCTTTTGACTCTTTTGCTAAAGTCTTTTGATGAGCATAAGTATTTGATTTTTAGGAGCTCCCAGTTATCTAGTCTCTCTTCTGGTACTTGTGCATTGTTATTTATGGTTCATATTCTGTTTATGCCATGTATTACAGCTCCTAGCATTGTCCCTATTTTTTCTTCCATGACCTGTATCGTTTTCAATTTTATATTTAAGTCTTTGATCCATTTTGAGTTAGTTTTTGTGCATGGTGTGAGGTATGGGTCTTGGTTCAGTTTTTTTGCAGCTGGATATCCAGTTATGCCAGCACCATTTGTTAAAGAAACTGTCTTTTCCCCAGTTAACAGACCTTGGGCCTTTGTCAAATATCAGCTGTTCATAGGTGGATGAATTTATGTCTGAATTCTCAATTCTGTTCCATTGGTCTATGCATCTGTTGTTGTTCCAGTACCAGGCTATGCTGACTACCATGGCGGTATAATAATAGGTTCTAAAATCAGATAGTGTGAGGCCTCCCACTTTGTTCTTCTTCAGTAATGCTTTACTTATCTGAGGCCTCTTCCCTTTCCATAAGAAGTTGGTGATTTGTTTCCCATCTCATTAAAAAAGTCCCAGTGGAATTTGGAGTGGGATTGCATTGTATCTGTAGATCACTTTGGGTAGACTTGACATTTTCACACTGTTGAGTCTTCCTATCCATGAGCAAGGTATATTTTTCCACTTATGCAGGTCTCTTTTGGTTTCTTGCAGTAGTGTCTTATAGTTTTCATTGTATAGGCCTTTTACATCTCTGGTTAGATTTATTCCTAAGCATTTTATCTTCCTGGGGCTATTGTAAATGGTATTGATTTGGTGATTTCCTCTTTGAGGTTCTCTTTGTTGGTGTAAAGGAATCCAACTTATTTTTGTATGTTTATCTTGTATCCTGATACTTTGCTGAAGTCTTCCATTAGTTCCAGTAGTTTTCTTGAGGATTCTTTGGGGTTTTCTGTGTAGAAGATCATATCATCTGCAAATAGAGATACTTTCACTTCTTTCCTACCAATTTGGATGCCCTTTATTTCTTTTTCTAGCCTAATTGTTCTGGCTAGGACCTCCAGCACAGTGTTGCATAACAGTGGTGATAAAGGGCATTCTTGTCTGGTTCCCATTCTCAAGGGGAATGCTTTCAGAGCCTCTCCATTTAGGATGATGTTGGCTGTTGGGTTTGTATAAAGGAGTTTCCCTTCTGTTTCTATTTTGTTGAGAGTTTTTATCATGAATGGGTGTTGGACTTTGTCAAATGCCTTTTCTGCATCAATTGATAAGATCATGTGGTTCTCATCTTTTGTTTTAGTAATGTTATGGATTACATTGATTGTTTTTCTTATGTTGAACCATCCCTGCATATCTGGTATAAATCCTACTTTATCATGGTGAATTTTTTTTTTTTTTTTTTTTTGATATGTTGCTGAATTCTGTTGGTTCTAAATTTGTTTAGGATTTCTGCATCAGTGTTCATGAGGGATATTGGTCTATAGTTTTCTTTTTTTTTTGATGTCTTTACCTGGTTTAGTATCAGGGTTATGCTGGCTTCTTAGAATGAGTTTGGGAGTATTCTGTCCTTTTCTATGCTCTGAAATACTTTTACTAGTGGTGGTGTTAACTTTTCTCTGAAGGTTTGTTAGAATTCTCCAGTGAAGCCATCAAGGCCAGGGCTTTTTTTTTTGTTGTGAGTTTTTTAATTACCTTTTCAATTTCTTCTTTTGTTATGGGTTTATTTAGATGTTCTACCTCTGTTTGTGTTAGTTTAGGTAGATAGTGAGTCTCTAGAAACTTGTCCGTTTCCTCTAGGTTTTCAGGTTTGTTACAGTAGAATTTTTCATAGTATTCTGTTATGATTCTTTTAATTTCAGTTGGGTCTATTGTGATATCACCCATCTCATTTCTTATATGGGTTATTTGCATTTCTCTCCTGTTTTTCTTTTGTCAGTTTGGCCAATGGTTTATCAATTTTGTTGAGCTTTTCAAAGAACCAGCTTTTGGTCTTGTTAACACTTTCAATTTTTTTTTTTTTCTATTCTCTATTTCATTTAATTCTGCTCTAATTCTTATTATTCCCTTTTTTCTGTCACCTGAGGGCTTCTTTTCCTGCTCTCTTTCTACTGGTTCCAGTTGTAGGGTTAATGTTTTGATTATGGCCCTTTCTTCTTTTTGGATGTGTGCATTTATTGCTATAAACTGACCTCTGAACACTGCTTTTGCTGTGTCCCAAAGGTTCTGGTAGGATGTGTTTTCATTCTCATTTGATTCTATGAATTTGTTTATTCCATCCTTAATTTCTTCTTTAACCCAGTAGTTTTTGAGCAAGTTGCTGTTTAGTTTCCATGTGTTTGATTTTTTTTCCTTGCTTTTTCTGTTATTGATTTCTACTTTTATCCTTTATGGTCAGAAAAGATGCTTTGTAATATTTCTATGCTTTGGATTTTGTTAAGGTGGGCTTTATGCCCTAATACGTGGTCTATTCTGGAGAATGTTCCATGTGCGTTGGGAAAGAAAGTATACTTGAGCAGTCGAGTTCTTAACCATTGCATCAACAGAGCTCCATAAAAGACTATTAAAACATCTGTAAGTCTATAATATTTCTAGCTTAGGTTATTGTGAGCCTTCTTTTATTTTGTGTATGTGGGGGGGGTGAAATAAAGAGTAACTTTAATTTTGTTTACTTTAACTTTGTTTAATACGTCCACTTTCTGAATATGGCTAGTAACAGTGAGCAATATTAAAAGGAAACAGTGATGGCAATGAAAAGAAAGTGGTACTACCTGAGTGTGAAATGAGATTCAAAGTAAACTAGTTGGTAAAAAGTGCTCACATCCAAAGAGATTTTGCAAAATATAAACCCTGTCTATCCTTTCAACAAAATTGCATTTTTATGCCACCCTGGTAAGATAGCCTCCCATAAAGTTATTTTACAAATTGCCATATAATTTCATTCATCTTTTCGTAACGTTTCAAATTGTTGGTCAAAACCTATGCAGAAATGTGCTATTCTGCATATAACTCGGCCTGATACTCTAAGGAATAGAGTAAAATAAAACAAAATAAAATATATACATCCCTCCATGGAAGTTTTACGCTAGTTGAAAATTTCACATAAAAATTGGTGAACAACCTGAGGCATAGGGTCATATTTTCACAGGACATTCCAAACAATTGGCCTAATATTGATTTTTGTGCTTCTGTTCTACCACCTAGTTTATTGAGCAGTGCTTGAATCTTAAAAGCTTGCGAGCAGCTATCCAAGGTAGAGTAACTGTTCTCTGTTTGCTGGGAGCACCAGAGGAGGTAAGATGATCATAAATTGGTGGAGGAAATAGAATATGCGTCCAATCACCTTCACAAACATCTGCCTACTTCACCATGAGACCAGAACTGGATGGTGCCCTGCTACCGTTACTGAATACTTTGAACAAGAATTCTATAAAAGAATCTTGATCAAAGAGGGGAAATAAAAAACAGAATTTTAAGTTCTTATGGAATCCAAACTTTCTGGAGCCACTGATTATTGATGAACTCCCCAAATTATTATCCTGAGGAAATTTTTAAAGTTTGCACCAAAACTATCCCTTGAGGTCATCTTCAAAAGCCAGAAAATAGTTTAGCCTAATTAGAAAAGAAAGTCTGCATTAAACATTATAATATTTTAGAGAATTATCTATCTGTGATCAAATTGACAATAAGAAATCAAAAGGATAGATGAGAATCTTAGGGGAGCAGTGAGTTTGGAAAATGTTGTCAAGAAAAGTGGCCCAACTTGAAGAATGTAACCAGTGTCTCTGAATTGTACATGTAGAAATCACTGGAGTTGTGTATGTTTTGTTGTGTATATTTTCAACAAAAGTAAAAAAAAAAACAATTGGTTAACAACATCAACATACCAACATAATTATCAATTTCTATTGCAGTCTCTAAGTTCTAAAATATTTTGAAGGCATGTGTTAGTGGGAGGCACTGAAGTCAGGAAGAAAAGACTTCCTGGCAAAGGTGAGGCTAGGCTTTAGTCAACAGATAGCATTTGAAACATTAGACAGGAAGTGTTCCAGAGGAGGAGAGCTAGTTGTTTTATATTTCTTGAAATTACTTATTTTGGCCGAGATGAAACTGGTTAACTATAAAAAAATTCTGGGCATGGCACAGATACTGACCCAGCAATGGCACCTGACAAATTGTGGCAAAAACTTTTGCAATATTCCCATATATCTGTCTCAAGATTCCGTCTAAATTGAGAACTACATTTGTGGAAATGAGAGATGTGGAAATATAAAAATGTAAATGTTACCTATAAATAAAAGGAAGAATGCTGAAATGATATAATAATAGAAACTTGTTTGTATGTATATTTAAATATGGCAATCCCCAAATGAATATAAGGGAATTAATTATTCTTACGCTTTGTCTCAAAATGCCATCTGAGAATTTTTATGCAGTTAGGGGTGGAAGAATGGAAGCTATTTTGCAGAATTAGCAATTTATTGAAGTTTGGCCTTAATTCTCAGAGTATACCTCATTTACCTGTGTAAGCAAAACATCATAAATATGATAGGAGCAATTTCCATCATTTATTTTACTCATCATTGTACCAAGTATTTTAGGCAATTCAGTAGAAATAAAAAATAAATTAAAAAACATGAAAATTTGAAAGGAAAAAAATGATTTTATTGACAATATAGTAAGCCCCAAAGATGTTACAGAAACATTACCAGAATTAATAAGATCATTTAGTATCGTGTTTGTATATAAGATTAATATACAAAAGAAATAACATTTCTATGTAACAGCAACTAACAAAAACCAAAATGCTTTCAATATTTACCATTTACAATAACAAGAAAAGTATAAGGGAACTTAAAGAAAACAGATATGTGCACGATATTTGTGAGTAAATATATGCAAATTTATTGAAAATTGTTGAACAATATTCATTAGAGAAGTTAAGTCAATGCTCATGGATAGAAAGACTCAAAGATGAATGTATGCAAGTTATTTTAAAATCAATATATATATTCAATGTTACTCCAAACGAAATCTTACTGGCTAAAATATTATCAAGTAAGTAATTCCTCCTTTATGATTAAACCTGTTTCAGAGAGATTTTTCTACTGGCACTCAAAATATTCTTAACTATGAGAGGTAATTACTTAAGTCCCTGCTTCTTAGTTTCCTAATCTATATGAAAGATGTCATAAAGTTATGAGAATTAAATGACCTAAAATATGTAAAGTTCCTGGCAAATGTTAGATGGTCAATAAACATTTCTTCCCTAATTCCTCCTTTTCAGAACCTAGACATAATTACATTTTTGGTTACATAAGCTACAATGGGACAGGAGCAAATTTCATGTTAGTTTTTATGAGAGAACATTTATACTAATTTAAGGCAGAAAGTGACAATCACTAAGGAAGAGATACATATTAACAAACTTTGTTCCACCATGTAATGTCAGTTATTGGCATCACAAAAAAAAATCATTTTCTCAAAGAAAAGTAAGTTTTTAAGAAAATATTGCTTAATCCTATTGTTTCTAATCAAATGATAGGGTATTGATAAACCAAAAGAATGTTAACTAAAATTTTTGAAAGATGTCTTTATATCAAAAAGCAAAGGAACATAACTATATGTTTTAATCACCCCCCACTTGGATTTTAAATAATTTGCTTTAAATCTTGAAAATATAGTTTATGAATGTGAAAATACTGCTATAAAACATGTCCTTTAAGTATTTTATGCAAAAATAAAAATATTTGTTTAGAAACGTTTACTGTCCCATAGGATAAAATATCTCAAAACAACAGCGTAATTAGTCAAAAATCATTTAAAAGTCAGAAAAACTTTTCACCTGTAATTTTATAAACTTACCCCTTATGCAAATTGATGACAAAGAAGAAAGGGAAAACTTATTAAACCATCAAGTTTCATCCAATAAAGAGGGCATGGGTTCTTTCATCAAGATTCTTAAAGATTCTGGAAATGGTTCATCCAGAAAATTTGCTGGCTCTGAGAGTTTACCTCTGTGGTCACAGGTGTTTGCTAGATCTCTGTGGGCAAACACGCTTTAATCAACTCAGTATGTTAGTACAATGGTATAAGTCATCATCATCTCCATCATCATCTTCATCATTACTCAGTGACATGAATGTCTCTCTTGTTTTAGATTCCTTCAAACACATTCTTAATTTGTCCAGTAAAGTCAGGTATTCAAAGCCTAAGTTGTGAAAAGAAAGCAATAATATGGCGACTAATTACACTTTTCCAGTTTGCAATAATGAATTGTGAAGGGCATTTACTTTACATGCCCCCTTTGAAGCTTTAGAACATGATTGCAAATGACACGTGTGACGTCCAGCAGTGCTTTTTTTTTGTTTGTTTTTCCCAAGATGGTCACAGATTATACTGGGAAATGGGAACACGAGTCAAAGTGACAGCTCCTGTCACTTAATGAGACATTTATTAAGAAACTAGGACTGATTATAAGCTTCAAATTAGTCACAATGTAAGTAATCAGCAGAGATGTCACATTGGTAGAGGGAAGATGATAAACAGCCAAGTGCTCATCCCTGTGCTAATCAAAAAGTACCTGCAGTTCATTACAGACTATAATTTGCTAGAATCCCGAGATATAGGTAGAGGTAATAAAGGTAGTATGTGTTGTCAGTTTTTTTAAAGTACATTCATCAATGTTACTCTATGTTATTTCAATGTGCATTTCATTGATACCTGAATTTTTATTTTTAAGTTTTTATCAGCAGTGTGGAATTGAGTTACAAAGTAACTAGACTATGAGACTTGAATGTGTCAACAAAGATTTAAAAAATAATATTCTATGAAGTAGATTCAATAATATAAATATTTTTCAATATTCCCAGTAAAACACATCAACTTATTGGTAAGAAATCACTAATTATAATTGTAATGAATTTCTAGACTATGTATATGCTCCAAATCAGAATATAAAAAGGAAGATATATAAAATGGATGATTAAAATAATTATTTTAGCATAAAAATAATTCAAGATTAGCAGCAAGGTGTTCTTGATTGATGGAAAATGTCACTGGTACTGTTTCTTAATTTCATAAAAACTGGATTAATACCTTTGAGACATAGCTATTTTGCTTGCTGGGATGGTGAGAAGGTATTAAAGTTCTGAAAAAACAGCTTCTAGCAGGGAAAATTATGCTGTCTGCACTAGGTAAGCTTTCAATTTGTTTTCGTTGTAAGGCCCTCCCAGTAAATATGCTATCTTTTAATCACCTCAACCCAACCACTTGGCACAAAGCCAGACAATAAACTGGCATTTACTATTTTGGCATAAAAAACAAAGGCTGGAAAATGCTTTAATATTCACCCTATCTACCATTCTAATAAATACTGTATATGTTCCTAGAAGGAGATTTTGCAAATAGAAACTCCCCAATAGACTGAGAAGTTCTTGAGTGTAGAGACTATGTCTATTTATTAACTATTACAACTGTTTCAACACACAGGATTTTTGTTGTTGTTATTTGCCATCCCATGAACTACAACTCATAGCCAGTGACCTTACATATAACAAAATGAAATGTTGCCCAGTCCTGTGCCATCTTCATGATCTTTGTTATGTTCGAACTCATTGTTGCAGCTATTATGTCAGTCCATCTCACTGAGGGTTGTTTTTGCCGACACTCTACTTTACCAAACACCATACAGGATACCAAATAAACATTGATTTAAAGAATAACTGAAGAAAAGAAGGAAGGAAGTGAGGAAGAGAGAGAGGGAGGGAAGTAGGGAGAGAAGGAAGGAAGGAAAGAAGGAAAGAAGGAAGGAACTAGCAAATAAATAAACACATTAATTAGGCAGGCTGGTAACTCCAGAAAAAATATTTTGTCTTTCTTATAAGAAATTTCTGGAATCCTGGTATGACTGCATTGCAAATGTCTGAAACTTTCTTGAATTCTTTTTCACATATTTTATAAACCTACATTTCCGGTCATTATTGAATTTTTATAAACTATATAATTCCCAAAACATATTTTAAAAGATTCTGTTCGAATTCACTATGTGATCACTTATCGATACTTTCTTCTTGGCAAATCATTTAATATTTTCTTTCTGTAGCAAAACATTCAAAGTTTTCATGCTAAAATTCTATCTTTTTTTATAGTGCTTTCAAATAATCACTACAAATGGAGGATTATATACTAAAATATACATAATAAATATTTATGTATTACATGCAGTCTCTTTTAAACATCTATGTGCAATATATAACGTCATATAATATTAAAAAAAAAACGTTGCCATAGAGTTGATTCTGACTCATGGCATACCTACATGTTACACAGTGAAACTGCTCCATAGTTTTACTAGGTTGTAATCTTTACAAAAGTAGTTTGCCAGACTTTTCTCCGATGGTACTGCTGAGGAGTTCAAACTGCCAACCTTTAGGTTAATAGTTGATTGTGAAATGTTTGCACCACCTTGGGACCTAATGTAATATAGCATAGCAGAGCATAGTACAGCACAGCACAGCATAGCAATTCATAGCATAGCAAAGCATAGCATAGAATAGCATAGCATAGCATAGCATAGCATAGCATAGCATAGCATAGCATAGCATAGCACAGCAAACAAACAAAAAAACCAAACTCGTTGCCATCGAATTGATTCCGACTCATAGTGACCCTGTAAGACAAGTAGAACTGCCCCAAGGAGAGGCTGGTGGATTCAAACTGCCAACATTTTGGTTAGCAGCCGAGTTCTTAACCACTGTGCCACCAGGGCTCCATAGTATAATATAATTCATCTTAAATAGCTTTTACCTAAAACCATACTTGAAAGACCTAAAATCGTCCATCTTTATGTGTTCATCAAGTAGTTTCACATTTCAGACTTCTATTGTCTGAGAAATAGTCCATACTGCAAAATATTTTTAAGTGTGAATTTTCTTGTAGACAACTTCAATCCAGAGGCCCATTTCTCATTTTTACAAATTTAAATAGTTTCTGATTTATAAAAGCAAGTGTTAACCCTGATAATTACTCAATGCTGTCTTGAAGATCAATGCATAGATCTACAGCTTTCTGCTAGATCAGGGAATTCCCAATTACCTTTGTTTTTTTCCTACTCTGAAAATAAACATCTTTATATGTGGGGGAAAAAAAGCTTGAACTCATACGCCTTCATAAAATGACAAAATATTTCAATTGATATATTGCATTTATTAACAACGCTTCTTTTATAAATTTTATTATGAAATATTACAGATAAAATATTCCAAAAATAAAAACATACTGCTCAATATTGTATTGGAGAACGATCATCCGTGTATCAACAACCCAGGTCAAAAAATGGAACAATAACAGCAACACAGAATCCCTTTATATCTGCTCGTCATCACTCTGCCCTCCCAGTACTACAAACATAGCTGTTATTCAGATTTCCATGATAATTTCTTTCCTACAGTTTTACCATTGTAGCCAGCATCCCTTAAAATAATAGCTTCTTTCTATATGTTTTGAATTTTATATAATGAAACAGAACAGTATTATTATTTTCTGGTTTCTTTTTTAAAACACTGTATTTATAAAATTGATACATGATCAGGATACAAGTAGCTGTAGTTTGCTCATTCTCATTGATATTTTATAATCTACTGTATAAACATGTCAGCATATATTTATTCAACTGCAGATGGACATTTGGGTGATTTTTAATGTGATGCTGTTAAAAAAAATGTTGTTATGCCTGATTGTATATGCCACTTAGTAGCCATGAGCACAAAGCTGGATATATACCTAGGCATGGAACTGATGGTATACAGGCTACACTTAGGAATTCTTGGGTAGCGCAAACAATTAAGTGCTCGACTACTAGCCAAAAGGTTGGCATTTGAACCCACTCATAGGTTCCTAGGAAGACAGGCCTGGTGATCTGCTTCCAAAAGGTCACAGCCTTGAAAATCCTATAGCACAGTTCTACACTGCACCCATGGGTTTGACATGAATCAGAACTGACTCGATGGCAACCAACAACAACACTACAGGCTATTTGTGCTTAATCTAAGTTATTCATAATATAATTTTATGATCTTGTTAATGTATGAAGAATCTGTGCTGATGTCTGTCATCTGTTTCATTTTCTGACTGTGCTAATTTGTGTGCTCTCTATCTCTCTCTATATATATACATATCTATCTCTATCTCTCTGTCAATCTTGCCAAAACTTTTTATCAGTTTTAAATGCATTTTCAATGGACAAATTGAAACTACTACATATTTGTTTTCTGTTTCATACATTTTTAGTCTTATATTCGTGATTTTCTTCAGTCTATTTTGAATTTAATTTTCTGTTCTAATTTCTTGAGATGCATAATTAGATATTTTTATTTTCAGTGTTTTATTTTCTAATATATGTATTTACAGCTACGTACTTCCTTCTAAGCATAGTTTACCTGCATGCCATCAGTTTTATGTAATTTTAACATTATCAATCAATTTAAAATACATTCTAATCTCTGTTATGAATTTTTTTGACCAAAAATCTTTTTAAAGAAATATAGTACTTAATTACCAAATATATGGGAGTTTTGTAATAACCATTATGGTATTATGTTCTAGCTTCATCTCAGTGTAATCATTTAAAAGTAGGTATCCTTGTAAAAAAGATGTATTCCTTAATTGGTGAGTAGTGTTCTGTATATGCCATTTGCAATATGGGTTAATCTTGTGTAAGTCTGTATATTGTTAATGATTTGTATCAACTTTTTTCCATCAATAATTAGAGTGATGCATTAAAATCTCCAATATAATTGTGTACTTGTCTATATCTCAGTTTCATTCTGCAAATCTTTGCTTTCTATATTTTAAGTCAATGTAATTATATATGTATCATTTCCAAATTTATATATTCCTGATGAATTGAAATTTTTATCACTGTGAAGTAACCTTCTTTATCTAGTGTCTTAGTCATCTAGTGCTGCTATAACAGACATACCACAAATGGATGGCCTTAAAAAACAGAAATTTACTGTCTCTCAGTCTCGTAGGCTAGAAGTCCAAATTCAAGGCGTCAGCTCCAGGGGAAGGCTCTGTCGACTCTGGAGAAAGGTCCTTGTGATCAATCTTCTCCTGGACTAGAAGCTTCTCTGCGCAGGAACCCCGGGTCCAAAAGTTGTCCTCTGCTCCCAGCGCTGCTTTCTTCGTGGTATGAGGTCTGCCTGTCTCTCTGCTTGCTTCTCTCTTTTATATCTCAAAAGAGATTGGCTCAGGACATAATCCAATCTTGTAGATTGAGTCCTGCCTCATTGACATAACTGCCGCCTATCCCACCTAATTAACATCATAGAGGTGGGATTTACAACCCATAAGAAGATCACATAAGATGACAAAATGGTGAACAATCACACAATACTGGGAATCATGGACTAGCTAGATTGACACACATATTTTTGGGGGACACAATTCAATTCATAACATCTAATAATGTGTGTGTGTGTGTGTATGTTTTTTTTAACTTGCTGTATAGTCTACTTTGCTTAGTATTAATATTATTACACTGACATTCTTTTGGATACTGCTTGCAAGTGGCTTATCAATTCTTTTATTTTCACATTTTCTATATCTCTATGCAATAGGAATGCTTCTCCTCAACAATATCTAAAGGGTTTTCTATTTTTTTTTATCTTGTCTGCCTATTTTCCCTTTTAATTGGAATTTTCTCTATTTACATTTAATGTGCTTTCTGTTATATTTAATTTAAAATCTACCATTTTACTTCAGTTTGATTCTTTCCTCTGAGTTACATTTTTTTGTCTTCCTCTTGGATTAGTTGAGGATTTCTTTCATTCTATCTTTTTCTTTACAACCTGGCAACACATGACTATATTATTATTCTTTGAGTTGTTACCTTAGAAATTAAAGTATGTGTCTTTGACATATTATATCCATATATCACTGACAATTTACCCTCTTTCAGGACATTACAGGAGTCTTAGAATACTTACTCCATTTGCCACCCACCCACACAAAATTGTTTTAATTATTGATATATTTTATAATTATATATACATATATAATTACCAATTTTATTGTATTATTCAGTTAATATTCATTTAGATTTATTTACACATTAACCATTTTTTGGTACTCCATGTCTTTCTGCTTCTTAGAACTTCCAAATGAGATTATTTTCTTTCTACCTGAAGAACATCCTTTAGAATACCATTAGTTCTGGTTTATGATAAAAGTCCTCAGTTTAAATTTTTCTGAAAAATGTCTTTATTTCACCTCCAGTTTTGACAGATTATTTTTTAAGGTATAGAATTCCAAGAAAAACTCAGCCACCCCTTACAGAATTGTCAGATCTCTTTAAGGCAAAAGTGCCCTCAACTGTCAGTTTCCAGTAAGTGACCACTTCAACATAAAGAAAATAAAAATCCTCATACCTGGACCAATAAGCAACGTCATGATAAATGGAGAAAATATTGAAGTTGTCAAGAATTTCATTTTACTTGGCTCTACAATCAACGCCCATGGAAGCAGCGGTCAAGAAATCAAACAATTGTGTTGCATTGCGCAAATCTGCTGCAAAAGGTCTCTTTACAGTGTTAAAAAGCAAAGATGTCACTTTGAGGACTAACGTGCTTCTGATCCAAGCCATGGTGTTTTCAATCGCCTCATATGCATGTGAAAGCTGGACAATGAATAAGGAAGACTAAAGAAGAATTATTGGCTTTGGATTATGGTGTTGTCAAAAAATATTGGATACATCATGGACTGCCAGAAGAATGAACAAATCTGTCTTGTAAGAAGTAGAACCAGAGTGCTCCTTGGAAGCAAGGATGGCGAGACTTCATCTCATGTGGTTTTAACCTGTTATCAGGAGGGACCAGGCCCTGGAGGACATCATACTTGGTAAGGTAGAGGGTCATCGAAAAAGAGGAAGACCCTTGCCAAGACAGATTGACATAGTGGCTGCAACAATGTGCTCAAACATAGCAAGGAGTGTGAGGATGGCGCAGTGTTTTGCTCTGTTGTACACAGGGTTGCTGTGAGTAGGAACAGACTCAATGGGACCAGACAATAACAACAACCCCTCCTATCCCACCCATGCTTGTCAGGTGATTAACATGCTAACGCAATGATAGATTCAAGCAGATTTTACAAAACATACTTTGTCTTTCTGGATTTCCCAAGTGTCATAAGCAGGAAAGTTTGTTTGAATTAACTAATTTGTTATTAACGTGGAAACTATAATTTTCAAACATAATTTTAATTAAAATAGACATAGATATATTTATCTGAATCTAGCTCAGAACTTTTTGTTTGCTTAATTTTAATCAATATCTGAATGGTCAAAATATTGCTTGGATATGAGAGTGTTATATAAAATATAAGACATTCCTAAATAACACTGGGTGTGGCTCAACTGGGAGTTGCTCAGACCAACTGGAACCTGCCCCTGCTGTCCATTGTCCTCAAAGTGCTGGGTGTGGCTCAAGCCAGTCAAACCCAGTTTACTAGCCTACATGCCAAAGAAAATATGCAATTTGTCTCACTGTGCCAGCACATCATGATAACCTATGTAGTACATAATGTTTGTATATACTCCCTTGTGAGAGACAGTATAAAATGTTCTGCCTCCTTTTGTTCGGGGAGCTTGATTTGAGATATACACCTCCTTGCTCCTTGCCTGCAAGCTTGCAGTAAACGGTCTTCCCTCTTCACCTTGGTGTGTCTTTACTGATGAGAAGCCACACCGAGCAGGACCTGCTTTGGGTAACACTACTTGTGTTTAAAATGCACTATTTTAAGTTTATAAAGAAAATATTCTTCATTCTACTTTGGTAAGTAGTGCCTGGGGTCTTAAAAGCTTTTAAGTGGCCATTAAGATACTCCACTGGTCTCACTCCCTTGGGAGCAAGGGAGAATGAAGAAAACTAAATACCCAAGGGAAAGATTAGTCTAAAGGACTAATGGACCACAACTACCACAGCCTCCACCAGACTGAGTCCAGTACAACTAGATGGTGCCTGGCTACCACCACTGACTGCTCTGACAGGGATCACAATAGAGGGTCCTGGACAGACCTGGAAAAAAAAGTAGAACAAAATTCCAACTCACAAAAAAAAGAACAGACTTACTGGCCTGACAGAGACTGGAGAAATTCCAAGAGTATGGCCCCTGGGCACCCTAATAGCTCAGTAATGAAGTCACTCCTGATGTTCATCCTTCAGCCAAAGATTAGACAGGCCTATAAAACCAAAGGAGACTAAAGGGGCACATCAACCCAGGGGCAAGGACTAGAAGGCAGGAATGGACAGGAAAGCTGACGAAAGGGAACAAAAAGTAAAATAAAATAAAATGTACTATTTTAAATTTTAATTATAAATTATTGTAATCATACAGAATATTCTAGAAAATTATACAAAAGAAACTGATGATTCCATCAACCAGATTTAACAAATGTGAATATTTTGCAACTCGGTTTAGGTTTTTGTTTGTTTTTTTTTAATAGAATTTTAAAGATGCACCTGAGATCTATTTATAAACCATCTTTTTTCCAGATGTATGTATATTTAACCGTACATGTTTCTGTTTTTACTATGTATGAATATTTGCATAAAATTATTCCATATATAATTATGTAGTATTTCTTTAGCTGTAAAATACATGTTTCTGCTGCTTAAATATTTTACTTTATAGTATAAAAACAAATCCTACATTCTTCTTTGAAATATCTCATCTTTAGAAACATTTCATTTTTATTAATATATTAACATAATTTTTTAAAGGGTAAAATCATAGCTATCATAAAGATATAAAAATGATCACATATTAAATATTTTATTTAATTCATTTGAAGGAACCTAATAGAAATTATAACTTGTTCAAAGGAAAATTCAAAGCCAAAAAAAATGAAACAAAATAAAAAAACACTTGCAGATCAATTATATTGAAATGATGAGCCAGTGGAGGCTAACTAGCTTCCTCCACAGTGTTAGAGGGAAGTCAATTAAATATCTACCAGGTAGAACATAATTTGCATGTTGATGGGCAAGAATTATTTTGCATTTCTATCAGTTATCTACAATTTACAGAGTTGTAAAATAGCTCTCAGAAATCAAATCTCACAGACCTATAACTTGTTTTTTGTTGTTGTTTATAGTCTGCTAAATAAGAATAGTTTTTACAGTTCTAAAGTGTTGTGGGGAAAAAAAAACAAAAAAAACGACAAAAAACATATGCAGCAGAGTCTGTGTGCCCAGAAAGCCTAAGTTTACTTTTCTGGTGCTGTACAGAAAACTTGTATCAGCCCCTGATCTAAACATTCAATAATCTAATAAAGCATAAATTTTCCCTACAATATTTCTATGTTTGCTATATATAAGTTTAGCTAGATCTTTATTTCAAAATACTCACTAAAAAATTCAACATCATATTATTTTAAATGTTAAATTAGGTTTTCCTTCGTTATTGATTTTTTTGTCATAATTGCATCTTGCTTCTAGTTTTATTATTTTTGTTCCCTTAGTTTGGTTATTTTCTTGATAAACTACACAATTTAGCAAGGCTTTGTGGATAATATGCTTTTTCACTCAATTTTGAACTGCTTTTGCATCATGCATATGCATAAATGAGAGTAGAGTGAATGTACTGTACAGGTTTGAGTTTTTGTTTGTTTTACTTTTTTTTCTCATTATGAATAATTTGAATATTTCTGAATCCATGCTGCTTATGTGATGTCTGCTGTGTCAGTATACCCAATGGGATTCATCTTCGTTTTCTGGAAATTTTTACAATGTTCACTGTGTCTTTAGTGTTGGTCAGTTTCTCTATGATATTTTTAAAGAATTGTTTATCCGTTTAGAAATTTAGTGTGATATCTCAATCATAAGATTTATGTCAGTCATCATTTTTGGGAAAAAAATATTCACATTAATACATCTGAGTATTTCCCTTCCTGATGCTGTTTCTTTTCTCTGCCTAAACACTCTTATTTGGCATATGCTGCACACTATTCTTAGTCTCTTTTCACATGTCACATCCCATATATTTCTTTGTGCAACTTTCCTGCAGGGCATTAACTCTCTTATCAGGTGTATCTTATTTGATGTTAATATGTTAACTCAATAGCTTAATACTTTTACAATCTATTTTATTGAAATTTAATCTATACACAATAAAACACAACCATTTTAAGTGTAAAGTGTGATGAGTACTGAAATTATTTACACCTGTGTAACCGCAACACAATGAAGATATAGAGCATATCCACAACCCTATACATTTCTTGTGTCTCTTTGCAGTCAGTTTACCCCCTTCTCTCACTCCAGGCAACCACTGATCTGCTTTCTTTCACTATAAAAAACAAGCCAAACCCTTTGTCGTTGAATAGATTTTAACTCATAGTGACCCTGTAGGACAGAGTAGAACTGCCCTGTAGGATTTCCAAGGAGCCACTGGTGGATTTGAACTGTGGACCTTTTGGTAAGCAACACTATAGTTTTATTCACTCCAGAATTTTATGTAAAGGGAGTCATATGATATTAACTTTTTTTCTTTTATTTGATCAGAATAATACCTTTGATATGCTCCAATGTTGTTGTGTATATCAGATGTTTATTCCCTTTCATTGCTTAATGAAACCAGTGGACATAGAGTTGATTCTGACTCATGGCAACATCATGAATGTCAGAGTAGAACTGTGCTCCATACGGTTCAGTGACTGATTTTTTGGAAGTTGATTGCCAGGCCTTACTTCCCAGGCACTTTTGGGTGAACTCGAACCACCAAACTTTTGGTTAACAGATGCATGTATTAATTTAGTAGTCCACTAAATATATGCTGCAATATTTACCTGTTGATGGTAAATGTTGTTTCCTAATGAATTCAGCAAAGTGGGAGGGTACAAGCTCAATTAAGAACAAAAATGCAATAAATATTCAGTTACAAACATGTGTGTGGATGTAGGTTTTGTTTCCACCTGGGTAAATACTTAAAGCTAGAATAGCTGGATCATATAGTATGTGTATATCTAACTTTTTAAGAGAATGTCAAAATGTTTTCCATTCTGCTATTTTACATTCCCTCAGCAATAAATGAGCGTTGCAGTTGTTCCACATTCTCACCAACACTTGGTATGGTCAAACTTTTCAACTTCGAATCATTCTAATGAATTTTTAGTGATTTCTCACCGAGATTTTAGTTTGCTTTTCCCTTTTAACATGTTTATCAGTTATTCACATATCTTCTTTTTTTGAATTGTCTGTTATAGCTTGATGCCTGTATTTAATTAGTTTATTTGTATTTTTATGACTGATTTGTAAGAGTTTATGATGGCTAAGGTTGTGTCAGTTTTGCTGGGCAGTAATTCTCAGAGGTTTGGCAGTTATGATGTAATCACCTCTGTAATGAGATTTGATATAATGCAATCACCTCCATGATGAGATCTGCTATGAGCAAGCAATCAGCTGAAAGGGAGTTTCCTTGGGGGTGTGGCCTGAGTCCAATATGTATGTACTTTCTGGCAAAGCTCCTTGGCTTTTGCTCACTCTGGATCCTGCATCTGGCTCCGGTTCATCTGACCTCTGGTTCTTGGGACTTGAGCTAGCAGCTTACTTGCCGATCTTGGGATTCTTCAGCCTCTGCAGCCTGTGAGGAAGAGGCCTGCTCTCTGACTTGCCGATACTGAGTTCACGAGCCTCTGCAGCTACATGAGTCAGGAGAAGCCTCCAGTCTTACCCACAGACTTGAGACCTTCCAGCCTCTACAACCACATGAGTCATTTCCTTGATATAAATCTCTCTCTCTCTCTCTCAATCTCTCTCCCTCTCCCTCTCTCTATAAATATATATATATATACGCTTCACAGGTTTTGCTGCTGTAGAGAACCCAGGCTAGGAAAGAAGATAAAGAAGATAAATAATAGATAGCCAAAGACATAGATGTTGTTAGGTTGTTTTTAGATGCCATCTAGTTGATTCTGACTCATAGCCTCCTTATATACAACAGAACAAAACACTGCCTGATCCTATGCCATCCTTACAATTGTTGTTATGTTTGAGCCCATTGTTTCAGCCACTGTGTGAACCTCTCTCATTGAGGGTCTTCCACTTTTTTGTTGACCATCTACTTTACCATGCATCATGTCCTTCTTCATTAATGGTCCCTCCTGATAACATATCTATAGGACATGAGACAAAGTCTCATCATTCTTGCTTCTAAGGAGCATTCTGGCTGTACTTCTTCCAAGACAGATTTGTTCGTTCTTCTGGCAGTCCATGGTATATTCAATATTGTTCGCCAACACCACAATTCAAAGGCATCAAACCTTCTTCTGTCTTCCTTATTCATTGTCCAGCTTTTGCATGAATATGAGGTGATGGAAAACATCATGTCTTGGGTTAGGTGCACCTTAGTCTTTAAAGGGACATCTTTGCTTTTTAACACTTTAAAGATGTCTTTTGAAGCAGATTTTCCTGATGCAATGCTTTGTTTGATTAGTTGACCCCTGCTTCCATGGATATTGATTGTCGATCCAAGTAAAATTAAATCCTTGATGACTTCAATCTTTTCTCTGTTTATCATGATGTTGCTTTTTGGTCCAGCTGTGAGAATTTTTGTTTTCTTTATTTTATGGTGTAATCTATATTGAAGGCTGTAGTCTTTGATCTTCATCAGTAAGTGCTTCAAGTCCTCTTCACTTTCAGAGAGCAAGGTTGTGTCATCTACATAAGGTAGGTTTGTTAATAAGTCTTCCTCCAATCCTGATGCCCTGTTCTTCATATAGTCCATCTTCTCAGATTATTTATTCAGCGTACAGATTGAATAAGTTTGATGAAAGGATACAACCTTGATGAACACTTTCCTAATTTTAAACCATGGGGTATGTCCTCGTTCTTGTCCAAAGACTATCTCTTGGTCTATGTATAGGTTCCACATGAACACAATTAAGTGTTTTGGAATTCCCATTCTTCATCATGTTATCCATAATTTGTTTGATCCACATAGTCCAATGCCTTTGCATAGTCAATTAAACATAGGTAAACATCTTTCTGGTACTCTCTGCTTTCAGACAAGATCTATCTGACATCAGCAATGATATCCCTTGTTCTGTGTCCTCTTCTGAATCTAGCTTGAATTTCTGGCAGTTCCCTGTCACTGTACTGCTGCAAATACTTTTGAATGATCTTCAGCAAAATTTTACTTGTGTGATATTAATGATACTATTTGATAATCTCCACATTTTGTTGGGTTACCTTTCTTTGGAATGGCCACAAATACGGATCTCTTCCAGTCGGTTGGCCAGGTAACAGTCTTCCAAATTTCTTGACATAGACAAGTGAAAGCTTCCAGTGCTGCACTCATTTTTTGAAACATCTCAATTGGTATTCCGTCAGTTTCTGGAGCCTTGTTTTTCACCAATGTCTTCAGTACTGCTTGGACTTCTTGCTTCAATACGATCAGTTCTTTATCATATGCTACCTCTTGAAATGGTTGAACATCAACAAATTCTTTCTGGTACAGTGACTCTGTGTATTCCTTCCATCTTCTTTTGATGCTTCCTGCGTCATTTAGTGTTTTCACTGTAAAATCTTTCAATATTGCAACTCGAGGCTTGAATTTTCTCCTCAGTTCTTTCAGTCTGAGAAATGCAGAGCACATTTTTCCCTTTTGGTTTTCTAACTCTAGGTCTTTGCACATTTCATTATAATACTTTACTTTTTCTTCTTGAGCAGCCCTTTGAAATCTTCTCTTCAGCTCTTTTACTTCATCCCTTTCTTCCATTCACTCAAGAGCAAGTTTCAAAGTCTCTTCTGACATCCATTTTGATCTTTTCTTTCTTTCCTTTCTTTTTAATGACCTCTTGCTTTCTTCATGCATGCTGTCCTTGATGTCATTCTACAACATGTCTGGTCTTCAGTCATTAGTGTAGAATGAGTCAAATCTATTCTTCAGATAGTCTCTAAATTCAGGTGGGATATACTCAAGGTCGTGCTTTGGCTCTCGTGGACTTATACTAACTTTGTTCAGCTTCATCTTGAAAGTGTATATGAGCAATTGATGGTCTGTTCCTCAGTCGTCTTCTGGCCTGGTTCTAACTGACTAAATTGAGGTTTTTAATTGTCTATATCCACAGATGTAGTCGATTTGATTCTTGTGTATTCTTTCTGGTGAGGTCCACTTGTATAAACCAAACCAAACCCATTGCCATTGGGTGGATTCCGACTCATAGAAACCGTATAGGTCAGTGTAGAACTAACTGCCCTATAGGGTTTCCCAGGAGCAGCTGGTGGATTTGAACTGCTGACCTTTTGTTTAGCAACACCAGGGCTCCATTTGTATAGTCACCATTTATGTTGTTGACAAAAAGTATTTGCAATGAAGAAGACATTGGTCTTTCAAAATTCTATCATGTGATCTCAAGCTTTGTTTCTATCACCGAGGCCATATTTTCCAACTAGTGCTGCTTCTTTGTTTCCAATTTTTGCATTCCAATCGCCAGTAATTATCAATGCATCTTGATTGCAAGTTTGATCAGTTTCAGATTGCAGTAGTTGTTAAAAATTTTCAATTTCCTCATCGTCGACATTAGTGGTTGGCGCATAAACTTGAATAATAGTCATATTAACTGGTCTTCCTTGTAGGCATATGGATATTATCCTATCACTGACAGTGCTGTACTTCAGGATAGATCTTGAAATGTTCTTTTTGAGGATGAATACAATGCCATTCCTCTTCTGTTTCTCATTCCAGGCATAATAGAATATATGATTGTCTGATTCAAAATGGTCATTACCAGTCCATTTCAGCTCATTAATGCCTAGGATATCAAGATTTATGCGTTCCATTTTGTTTTTGACGACTTTGAATTTCCCTAGATTCATACTTCATGCATTCCACGTTCCTATTAATGGATATTTGCAGCTGTGTTTTCTCATGTTGAGTCGTGCTACATTAGCAAATGAAGGTCCCAAAAGCTTGACTACATCCACATCATTAAGGTCAACTCTACTTGAGGAGGCAGCTCTTCCTCAGTTGTATTTTGAGTGCCTTCCAATCTGAGGGGCCCATCTTCAGGCACTGTATCAGACAATGTTCTGTTGCTATTCATAAGGTTTTCACTGGCTAATTTTTTCAGAAGTAGACTACCAGTTGCTTCTCCCTAGTCTGTCTTAGTCTGGAAGCTCAGCTGAAACCCGTTACTATGGGTGACCCTGCTGGTATTTGAAATACCAGTGGCAAAGCTTCCAGCATCAAGCAACATGCAAGCCCCCAAAGTACTACAAACGTACCGGCAAGTGGGGAGAGATACAGAAAGATATAGCAAATATTTGCTCTCAGTTAGTCTTGCCAATTCATTTTATTAATGATGTCTTTCAAAGACAATGGTTTATAATTATGATGAAGTTTAATTTATTATTTTCTTCCTTTTATGCTTCCTGATTACTATGTTTTCTCTAGGAAATATTTGCTAAGTTCTTAAACAGTTTCCCATATATTTTTTTTCTAAAATCTTTACAGTTTTAACCTTATATTTAGTTGTATGATTTATTTTTAGCTAATATTTTTTTTAAATTGTACTTAAGGTGAAGGTTTACAGAACAAATACTTTCTTATTAAAGAGTAGTACACATATTGTTTTCTGACATTGGTTAGCAACCCATGACACGTCAACCCTCTCCCTTCTTGACCTTTTTTTTTTTTTTTTGGTGAAAATATACATAGCCAAAGATAAACCATTTCAAAAATTTCTACATGCACAATTCAGTGACATTATGTTCTTCCAGTTGTGCCACTATTCCCACTTTAGATGAAGTTTACAGAACAAAACAGTTTCTCATTAAACAGTTAGTATACATGTTGCCCTATGACAATGGT
>NW_004444085.1:754026-755381 GCF_000243295.1 Trichechus manatus latirostris
ATTAGTCCTTTGGACTAATCTTTTCCTTGTATCCTGTTCTCTTCATTCTCCCTTGCTCCCAAAGGGATGAGACCAGTGGGTCATGGTCCCCACAGCCCTCTGCCCAGCAATTCAGTCCGGCAGGAAGTTTGGATGTGTCTATGGAGCTTCCATGACCTTTCCTTGCACAAGTTGTGTTGGTTTCCCCAGTACTGTGTACTGTCTCACCCTTCACCAAAGATACCACTTATCTATTTCCTATTTAGTATTTCCCCCCACCCCTCCCATCCCTGGTAACCAACAAATATTGTTACTTTGTGTGTGCAATCCTTCATGGGCTTTACAATAGAAGTCTTATACAGTATTTGTCCTTTTATGATTGACTTATTTCACTCAGCGTAATGTCCTCCAGTTTCATCCATGTTATGAGATGCTTCACAGATTCATCATTGTTCTTTCTCGATGCATAGTACTCCATTGTGTGTATGTACCATAGTTTGTTTATCCATTCATCTGTCGATGAGCGTCTAGGTTGTTTCCATCTTTTTGCTATTGTTAACAATGCTGCCATGAACGTATGTGTGCATATGTCTCTTCGAGTGACAACTCTTATTTCTCTAGGATATATTGCTAGGAGTGGGATTGCTAGATCGTATGGTAATTCTATTTTTCTAGCTTTCTAAGTAAGCACCATATCATTTTCCAAAATGGTTGTATCATTTTGCATTCCCACCAGCAGTGCATAAGAGTTCCGATCTCCCCACAGGCTCTCCAACTTTGGTTATTTCCAGTGTTTTTGATTCGTGCCAGTAATGTCAGGGTGAGATGGTATTTCAGTGTGGTTTTAATTTGCATTTTTCTAACGGCTAGTGATCATGAGCATTTCCTATGTGTCTGTTGGCCACTTGAATGTCTTCTTTGCTGAAGTGTCTGTTCATTTCCTTTGCCCATTTTGTAATAGGATTATTTGTCTTTCTATTGTAGAGGTGTTGGATTTTCTTGTAGATTATGGAGATTAGACCTTTGCATGAATATGAGGTGATGGAAAACATCATGTCTTGGGTTAGGTGCACCTTAGTCTTTAAAGGGACATCTTTGCTTTGATATAATGCAATCACCTCCATGATGAGATCTGCTATGAGCAAGCAATCAGCTGAATCAGCAGCGGTTGTCCAAAAATTTTTTCCCAGTCTGTAGGTTCTCTTTTTAATCTTTTGGTGAAATCTTTTGAAGAGCATAGGTGTTTGATTTTTAGAAGATCCCAGTTATCTAGCTTATCTTCTAGGGTTTGTGTGTTGATGGTTATGGTTTGTATCCTGTTAATGCCATGTATTAGGGTCTGTAGCATTGGTTCTATTTTTCCTTCTATGAACTTT
>NW_004444085.1:759167-779223 GCF_000243295.1 Trichechus manatus latirostris
ATATTCCCTTAATTTCTGTTTATCTGGAAATGTCCTAATTTCACCATCATATTTGAATGAGAGTTTTGCAGGATATATTATTTTTGGCTGGCAATTTTTTTTCTTTCAAGGTTTTATGTATCTCATCCCATTGCTTTCTTGCCTGCATGGTTTCTGTCAAACAATCTGAGCTCAGTTGTATTGTTTCTCCTCTGTATGTGACTTCTTGTTTTTCACGAGTTGCTCTCAGGATTCTTTGTTTGTCTTTGATTTTGTTGAGTGTGATTAGGATATGCGTTGGTGATTTTCTTTTGGGAGCTATCCTATATGGGGTTCATTGAGCTTCTTGGATAGCCAGCTTTCCATCTTTCATGATATTTGGGAAGTTTTCTGTCAGCAGTTCTTCAGTGATCCTCTCTGTGTTTTCTGTGTTCTCCCCCTGCTCTGGGACTCCGATGACTCGCAAAGTTTTGCTTTTGGTTGTATCCCACATACCTCTCAGGGTCTCTTCATTTTTCTTTGGTCTTTTTTTCTGAGTTTTCCTCAAATAGAGTTGTAACCAAGTGTTTGTCTTCAATTCCACTGATCCTGTCTTACACCGTTTCGAATCTGCTCCTCAGCCCTTCTATGACACTGTCGTTTTCTGAAATCTTGTTGTTTGTCTTTTGGATTTCTAATTGTTGTTTTTGTATAATTTCTTGTTGTGAGTTTATTTTGTTATATTGTTCCAGCATTATTTTCCTGAATTCTTCCATTTTTTTTGTATGTATTTTTCATGAATTTGTCTGCTTTTTCCATGAATTTTTCTATTTTTTCCTCATTTTTGTCTGCTTTTTGCTTTAACTCTTGGATAATTCTGAGTGTTAGAGATTTGAATCCCCTATCAGGTAGTTCTAGTGCCTTTTCTTCCACTGGAAAGTCATCTGTTGTTTTATTTTGGACACCTACTGGAACAATCGTGTCCTGTTTTTGTAAATGTTTTGATATTGTCTGCTGTCTTCGTGGCATTCAGTAGTTATTTTTCTCATTTATTGATTGTAGATTTGTTTGTTTCATCCTTTTTTTTGTTTTTTTTGTCTATGTCTGAGCAGGCATGCTGCATATTCTTTGTTGTTTGCTCATCTGTGGACATAGTACTTTTCTCCTCCTTCTACAATTGGCAGGGTAAGTCTTTCAGATATGGTATATCAGGGCAGGTCTAGCTGAAGAGGAGTTGCTGGGATGGGTTGTTTGTAGCACTTCCTGCAGCCACCAGGTCAGGTTGGTAATTAGTGCAGGGCAGGTTCCGGTAGGCCATGCCTGTGCTGCTTGGTGGTGTGATGTTAAGTGCACGGTGCAGGTATGCAGGTTGGAGGGGGGAGATTGTGATTTGTGGTGCTAAAATGGATATGGGAGAGAGGCGAGAGGAACAGGAGCCAAAAACATACCAACAAACAAAAAAAGAGTGCTAGGGGAGCTTGCTGTTGGAGTGGAGAGATGAGAGACTATGAAATGGAGCAAAACAAAAAGGGGAAGAAGAAGAAAAAAAAAAAAATGAATAAATAAAAATCAGAAAAGAAAAAGAAGAGCAAAGCTCCCAGGGATCCCACTGGTGCAGCTATGAGGTCTGGGGAAGTTGTCCTCAGGTGTTGCAGTACAGCCTGGCTAGAAGGCATAGAGATATTCAGCACCAGGTATTCAGGGAACAGGAAGAGAAGGAAGGTATAGAGAGACGAGAAACTGAGTAATGAAGAAACACAAAAAGGGAAAAAAAGGGAAAAGAAAACAAAACAAATTAAAAAAAAAGAAGAACAAGAAAAGCCACCCTAAAAAATAGTAAAAAAAAAAAAAAAAAAAAAAAAAAAAACCCTTGAAAAAAGAAATGTCCTCAGTGATCCCTCTGACTCCTGAACAAGCTGGGGGGTACGTCCCAAGCCATGTATCACTGGTGGCCAGAAAGGGCTCCCAACTCGAGAAACAGAACAGAAAACAAACAATTCAAAACAAACAAACAAAAGCCCCTGGATCCCACCAGTGTGGCAGCCCAGACCGGGAAGCAGTTCCACGGTCGAACAGAGCTCCGCAGCCCCTTAGGAAGAAGCAAAGATGGTGCCCGGAGCAAAAGGAGGGGAGGTGGTGAGAGGTAAGGAAGAAATCAAAAGAAGTGGAATAAAGCAACACCTGCAGACAACAAATGGCACTCAGGGAGCCGGCTACTGCAGGTGGGTGGAATCCAAGCAGCTGGTGCTTCCTGGCCAAGAGATTATGGCCACGGGAAGCAGAGGAGGCTGAGTGGGGTTGAAGAAGTATTGGGGGTGGGAAAGCATACATCGCAAATTACCAGTTGTTTTGTCTTCTGCTGGCTGCTCCGTGAAGCTGTTTTCTCGTACCCCTTATTTACTGGTCTCTGATAGGTGTCCAAGATGGCGGATCTGTGCTGCATTAGCTGATAGGGGACCTCTGCATGAATCTCTCCTCGCTCTCTGTTTTCTGTCAGTTTTCTCACTCCATTTGGTGCTTGGCTGAGTTTTTTACCCTTCATTTGATGTTTTAGGGTTTCAGGATTCCTGTTTTCTCTGTTTGGCTTAGTTTTTTGGGTCTGTGCTGTAGAAGGACGGCATGGTGCTTCTGCCTAGAGCGTCATTTTGTCTGAGCTAATTTTTACATATATATATATGTCCATTTTCCCTTTTTACATATGGCTATCTATTTGTTTCAGTGCCATTTGTTGAAAAACTAGTTTTCCTCCCTTTACATTGTTTTTCATTTCTATGTGCACCACTTTCAAATGGCCATTGGACATGTTTGTGCAGTTCTATTTCTGGATTCTCTCCTCTTTTCCATTGCTCTGTATGCCAGTCATTACACAAATGCCACACTGTCTGGATTATGGTTGCTTTATATTAAGTCCTGACATCAGATAATGTAAGTCCTCCAAATTTTCCTTAGGTTTTAAATTATTTTAACTATTCTAGATTCCTTGAATTAAGGTATACATTTTATAGACTGTTTCTACAAGAATGCCAATTGGGATTTTAATTGAGTTTGTGTTGAATCTGTATATTAATTTGAGGAAAATTGAAATCTTCACAATAGTGAATCTTCCAAATCATAGATATGATAGATCACCATATTGTTTCTCAAATCTTACATTTTAATATTTGTATTTTCCATGACTCGATAGTGCACTTTATACTTTGTCAATGGTAAAACTTCCTCTTTCTTGTTGTGGTTTACCTTTTCTTATGTTAAAACCCTTCATTTATGTTTTAAAATGTTGAACATAGTTATTTTGCAAAATCTTCCAAATTATTCTTGCTAAGTTATAACTTCCATTTGTTGTCTGCCAATACTTGTTACTTTAGCTCATTTTCCTTTTTTAAATTGTAATATTTCTCTAAGGCCAGTTTCTTCTGTAAGTTGTCTTTTTTCCCCCCTTGAGGAGTGCTTTAAATGCTAAGTCATGAATGTTACTTCAGCGGTGTTCTACATTTCTTTTGCTGTGTTACTCACAGGAATTAAAAATGAAGATTAGATTTTATGTTTATTTCTTTAAATGTGGGGGAAGCGTAAAATTGGATTCCACATCTCTGTTAGTTCTATGTTTGAAATTTTTATTTTCAGGGAAGTTATATTAGTACCCAGAGTATTACAGAAATATGAGTTTCCTTAGATCTTTCCTAGGTCTATCATTTTTATTCTTCCTTTGATTAGGGAGTATTCTCCCTGACAAGTGATTTGTATACCAGTGTTTTAGAACTTTTTGGGAGTCTCAGAGGTCTATTTTATTGCTTTCCAAGTCTCTCGTAAAAGCTAGAACTAAACCTGTGAAAAAGATAACAATATTCTGTCTCCCTCCTTCCATTCTCTCTAAAGGTCCAAAACTAACATGATTGTGGTAATAATCTTTGAATAACTCTGATTGAAGCAAAGAAATATCCTGGTCTGGTTGTGCTCTTAGGTAGTATCTTTGGGGTGTGAGCAAGATTTTAATGAGTATATGTTGAAATCTTAACCATGTACTTTTAAATGGAGTCCCTGAATAGTGCAGGTTAAAGCTCTCAGCTGCTAACCAAAAAGTTGGTGGTTCAAGTCCACCGAGTGGTTCCTTGGAAGAAAGACCTTGCAATATTCTTCAATAAAATCAGCCATTGAAAACCCTATGATGCACAATTCTACTCTGACACTCTTGGGGTTGAGTTGGAATGAACTCGTAACTGCTTTGGTACCTGTAAATTTGACTCCATTTGGAAATAGATGTTTTCTTTTGTTATGTTAATGAGGTCTTTCCAGTGTAGGATGGGCCCTAAACCTAATAACTTCTGAGTTTTAAAAAAAGCAGAATAGACACAGAGACACATATAGGGTGAAGAGGAAGATAGATGACAGAGACAGAGGCATCATTAAGCCTTGGAATGCCAAGGATTGCTGGCAGCTTCTAGAAGCTGAGGTAGACAAGGAAAGACCTCCTCCTCAATTGTGAGAAAATAAATTTCTGCTTTTTGAAGCCACTGCTTGTGGTATTTCTGTTATGGCAGCACAAGGACGCTAAGATAGTATGTTTGAATTAATAGGTTCTTTTGACACATCACACTAGAGAGGATGAATAAAGAGCAAAGCACAGTTTTAACGCATAACAGTCCCGCTCTCTAACTCCCTGCTGTAATCCAGGAAAAACACCCGTTCCCCACCAAAAAAATAAAGTGATAAATGACATCTTATTCATTGAACTTAAAAAGGTGTTAAAGAGTTAATAAGCAAATTGATTTATCACTTTAACCACAAAAGCAATTAACCTCCAGAAGAAATCTGATTCATAATTGAAAATGAGTAATGAGCAGGCAGGAGCAGGATATGAAGAAAAAAGTGAATTTAGTAATTAAGAGAAAAATTCAGTCTAACGACAAGGCATAATGTGGACATAATTGTCAACTATGGCAAAGTAACATCATGCAGCTGTGAAATGGAAAAGTTTAGGTGGAACTGGCAATACAGGGAAAGGATGTTAGATATGAACAAGGATATTTCAGTGGGTAAGAAGCAGGTCTTTGGAGACAAATAATAGTTAGCCCTTGGTAACAACAGAAGTCTTTTGTTAACAACATTGAGGCATATTATTTACAAAAGTACATACATGCATTACTATGCCAGCAATTTGTATTAAAGTTCTTGAACTTAATTAATTGAGGTTGCTTACCTGAGCCTGCTAAAGTTTCCATCAGTTTTACTGAGAATGACCTCACTAATGGTCAAGTATAATTGTTAATTTAAAGTTGAAGCTGGAGTTTCTGGAATTTTGACCAGATTGTACACAGCCAGGACGTAAGCAATCTGAAAATGCCTGCCTTCTTTTCATGAATTGGTGTCAATTTAGCAAGATGGCCATGTGCACAGTATTGTACAAGAATCTTGTAAGTCTAAAAAAAAACAAATCAATATAAAAAGACAAATAGTTGGAGTAAATTAAAAGGCAATGTTTAAATATCAAAATGACCTGTAGGTAATATGCTAGTTGTGAGGTCGAAGTGCAAGTCAGATCAATGAGGCTTATTTGGGTAAGGCTTCTTGAAGAAGGAGGAAACAGGAATGATGGTTTGAGACATAGGAAAAACTTAAGGAGGTGAAGTTACAATATATCATGCTTATTTTATTTTATTTATTTAATTGTCACCCAAAGTCATGTTCTAATTAATGGGATAGTAATAATATTGTGAATACTGCACTGTATTTTTTTAAAAATTTTTTGTTGTAATTTAGATGAAGGTTTACGGAACAAATAGTTTCTCATTAAACAGTCAGTACACATATTGTTTTATGACATTGGTTAACAACCCCACATCATGTCAAGAATGTCCCTTCTAGACCTTGAGGACCTTTTTTTTCTTGGTGAAAATATACATAGGAAAAATATACACCATTTTGAAAGTTTCTACATGTGCAATTCAGTGACATCAATTACACTTTTCCAGTTGTGCTGCTAGTCTCACTATCCTTTTCCAAATTATTCCATCACCATTATCTTCAACTCACTGGCCCCTAGGCTTCCAATCAAACCTTTTGAGTTGCTGTTGTCCATTTGATCTCATATAGATAATTCTTTTTTTCTTTTTCGTACCTTAGATGAAGGTTTGCAGAACAAATAGTTTCTCATTAAACAGTTAGTACACATATTGCCCTATGACAATGGTTAACAACCCCACGAGATGCCAACACTGTCCCTTCTCAACCTTGGGTTCCCTATCACCAGCTTTCCTGTCCCCTCCTGCCTTCTAGTCATTGTCCCTGGACTGCTGTGCCTCATTAGACCTGTTTTGTTTTATGAGGCTATCCAATCCCTGGCTGAACGGTGAACTTCAGGAGGGGCTTCACCACTGAGCTAAAAGGGTGTCCAGGAGCCATACTCTCGGGGTTTCTCCAGTCTGTCAGGCCAGTAAATCTGGTCCTTTTTTTGTGAGTTGGAATTCTGTTCTACATCCTTTTCCAGTTCTGACCAGGACCTTCTATTGTGATCCCAGTCAGAGTAGTCAGTGGTGGTAGCCACACACCTTCTAGCTGTACTGGACTCAGTCTGGTGGAGGCCATGGTAGCTGTGGTCCATTAGTCCTTTGGACTAATCTTTTCCTTGTATCTTGTTCTCTTTATTCTCTCTTGCTCCCAAAGGGGTGAGACCAGTGGAGTATCTTAGATGTCTGGTCACAGGCTTTTAAGACCCCAGATGCTACTCACCAGGGTAGAATGTAGAACATTGTCTTTATACACTGTGTTGTGCCAGTTGAGCTAGATGTTCCCCGAGACCATGGTCCACACAGCCCTCTGTCCAGCAATTTAGTCCCTCAGGGAGTTTGGAAGTGTCTATGGAGCTTCCATGATCTTTCCTTGTGCAAGTTGTGCTGGCTTCCCCAGTAATGTGTATTGTGTAACCATTCACCAAAGTTACCACTTATTTATTTAGTTTCCCCCACTCCTCCCACCTTTCGTAACCAACAAAGATTGTTTCTTTTTGTGTGTAAACTTTTACATGAGTTATACAGTAGAGGTCTCATACAATATTTGTCCTTTTGTGATTGACTTATTTCACTCAGCATAATTTCCTTCAGTTTTGTTCCTCTTACTCTCCTGTGCTGAGTTCCTTTTGTTTGTAGATTTTTTTTTCATTTCTTTTGTTTTTGTAGGTTTTGTTTTTACTGAGACTTTGTGTTTTTCTTCTTTATTTTGATGTGTAGGTTTGTTAACTTTCTTTGTGGTTACTGTGAAATTTACCCTTATCTTCCTAGATTTTAACCAGTGTATTATTACTCGGTATCGCTTGACTTCCTCTTTATTAGAAGGTTCTATACCTACACTGTTTATTCCCTCTTTTATTGTTCTGATGCTGTTGTCATTTACAGATTAACCTCTGTGGTTCCTTTTCTAACTTTTGGTTTTGCATAGTCCTTAAGAGTTCATTTCCTAGGTTGGTATCTGGCTAATACAATCCTGTGTCCTATATTCAGCCTGTGGTCTGATATTGTTTGTTCTCGGATCAAAGGACTTCCTTTAATAAGTCTTGTAAGTTTGGTTTGGTTTTTACATATCACCTTAATTTCTGTTTAACTGGAAATGACCTAATTTCACCATCATATTTGAACGAGAGTTTTGCAGGATATATTATTCTTGGCTGGCAATTGTTTTCTTTCAGGTTTTATATATGTCATCCCATTGCCTTCTTGCCTGCATGGTTTCTGTCAAATAATCTGAGCTTAGTCTTATTGTTTCTCTTCTGTATGTGACTTCTTGTTTTTCACGAGCTGCTCTCAGGATTCTTTGTCTTTGGTTTTGGTGAGTGTGCTTATGATATGCCTTGGTGATTTTCTTTTGGGATCTATCCTATATGGGTTCATTGATCTTCTTGGATGGCCAGCTTTCCATCTTTCAGGATATTGGGGAAGTTTTCTGTCAGCAGTTCTTCAATGATCCTCTCTGTGTTTTCTGTTTTCTCCCCCTGTTCTGGAACTCCAATCACTCAAAAAGTTTTGCTTTTGATGGTATCCAACATAATTCTCAGGGTCTCTTCATTTTTCTTTGTTCTTTTTCCTTAGTTTTCCTCGAATAGAGTTGTATCCAAGTGTTTGTCTTCAATTCCGCTGACCCTGTCTTCCACCATTTCAAGTCTGCTCCTCAGCCCTTCTATGACACTGTCCATTTCTGAAATCTTGTTTTTTATCTTTTGGACTTCTCATTGTTGTTTTTGTATAATTTCTAGTTGTGAATTTATTTTGGCATTTTGTTCTTGCATTATTTTCCTGAATTCTTCAATTTTTTTGTCTGTATTTTCCATGAATTTGCCTGCCTTTTCCATGAATTTTTCTATTTTTTCCTCATTTTTGTCTGCTTTTTGCTTCAACTCTTGGATAATTCTGACTATTAGAGATTTGAATTCTCTATCAGGTAGTTCTAGTGCCTTTTCTTCCACTGGAAAGTCAGCTGGTGTTTTATTTTGGATGGCTACTGGAACCATCATGTCCTGTTTTTGTAAATGTTTTGAAATTTTCTGCTGTCTTCGTGGCATTCAGCAGTTATTTTTCTCATTTATTGATTGTAGATTTGTTTGTTTCATCCTTTTTTTAATTTGGTTATGTCTGATCAGGTAGACTGTGTGTTCTTTGTTGTTTGCTCATCTGTGGGCATGATAGTTTTCACCTCCTCCTCCAACTGGCAGGGTCAGTCGCTCAGATATAGTATAGCAGGGCAGGTCTAGCTGAAGAAGAGTTGTCAGGATGGGATGTTTGTGGCACTTACTACAGCCAACAGGGCAGGTCGGTAATAAGTGCAGGGCAGGTTACAGTAAACTGTGCTTGCACTGCTTGGTAGTGTGATGTTAAGTGCACAGTGCAGGCAGGCAGGATTGAGGGGGAAGATTGTGATGTGTGGAGCTAAGATGGGTATGGGAGAGAGGAGAGAGGAACAGGAAGCAAAGCTATACAAACAAACAAAAAAGAATGCTAGGGGAGTTTGCCATTGGAGTGGAGAGATGAGAGACTATGAATGGAGAAAAACAAAAAGGAGAGGAAAAGAAAAAGAAAGAAAATAAAAGAATGAATAAATAAAAATTAGAAAGAAAAAAGAACTACAAAGCTCCCAGAGATCCCACCAGTGTGGCTACAAGGTCTGGGAAAGTTGTTCCCAGGTGTTGAAGTACAGCTTGGCTAGAAGGCATAGAGGTATTCAGGTCCAGGTATTCAGGGGACAGGAAGAGAAGGATGTTACAGAGAGACTAGAAACTGAGTAATGAAAAAGACAAAAAGGGAAAAGATAACAATGCAAATTTTTAAAAAAAAGAACAAGAAAAGCCCCCCAAAAAATATAAAAAAAATATGAAAAAATAAATGCTCTGAGGGATCCCTCTGCAAGTCTGCACAAGCTGAGGGGGTAGGTCCCAAGCCACGTAGCACTGCCCAGCCAGAACAGGCTCCCATCTCAAGAAAAAAAAAGGAAACAAACAATTCAAAGCAATCAAACAGACAAAAAAAGCCCCAGGATACCACCAGCGTGGCAGCACAGACTGGGAAGCAGTTCCACACTCAAACGGAGCCCAGCAGTCCCTTAGGAAGAAGCAAAGACGGCTCATGGAGCCAGGTATTTGTGCGAAAGGAGTGGGAGGTGGTGAGACGTATGAAAGAAATCAAAAGAAGCGGAAAAAGCAACACCAGCAGACAACAAATGGCACTCAGGGAGTTGGCCAGTGCGGGTGGATGGGATCTAAGCAGCCAGTGCTTCCCGGCCAAGAGACTGTGGCTGCAGGAAGCAGAGGAGGCCCAGTGGGGGTGAAGAAGGGTGGGAGGTGGGAAAGCATATATTGCCAGTTACCAGTTGTTCTGTCTCCTGCTGGAAGTTCCGTGAAGCTGCTTTCTTGTACTCCCTATTTGCTGGTCTCTGATAGGAGTCCAAGATGGTGGCTCCATGCTGTGATAGCTGTTAGGGGATCTCTACATGAATATCTCCTAGCTCTCCATTCTCTGTCAGTTTCTCACTCCGTTTGGTGCTTGGCTGAGTTCTTTATCTCTTCATTTGATGTTTTAGGGTTTCAGGATTGCAGTTGTCTCTGGCTTAGTTTTTCCGATGTTTGCTGTGGAGGGACGGCGTGGTGCTTCTGCCTAGAGCACCATGGTGCTGGAAGTTGCACCATATTTTTGAGCACTTACTGTTTGACAGGCATTGGGCTGAGCCCTAACTGCTTGAGTAGTAGTATCTCAAAAAGGAGCTTCCTCCATGTCTTCTAAGTGCATTGTATGAAATAGCTGTGAAAAGGTTGCCTTTCCCTTCCCCTGTCCTTGTCTAAATTCTCTTCATCCTGCATGATCCAGCTCAAGTCCCACCTCTTCTAAGAAACCTCCCCTGACCTGCAGTGCAGACAGTCAGTACTACCAAGTTCACCACCAAATTAAATTCTCTCTTTCATCATTTGCTATTGAGAGTTGTAATATTTTGGTTCTCTCTCCCACCTACTCCTGTCTATCTGCATCTCTACCAAAATTCAGGTCCTTATGCTCTCTCCCCAAGACCACTATGACAACCTTCCACTTGGTCTGTTTGCTTGTAGTCATTCCTTCCCTCTGCTCTGTCCTGAGCAGTGGAGACAGATTGAATTTCCTAAAGTTCAACCTTGAATGACTCACTTTACTGTTCAAAAACCTTTAGTACACAATCTTTAACCCAATTTCACTGCCAGCAATTTATCCTCCAGACATACTTGCCCATGTGTGAAATGATGACTGTAATAATATTAAGTGCCGTGTTACTTGCAATAGCAAAAATCTGAAGCAACCTATATATCCATCAATGGGGGCTTAGGTAATAAGTACGGCACATCTGTACCTGAGGTTTTCAAGCCTGGCTGCATATCCAAGTCACCTGGATGGGTAAGATGCAAGATGGCTGCAAATTTTTTTGCCACTTCTTCTATTTTTTTGTTTGTTTATTGTAGTTTAAATGAAGTTTATATTTCAAGTTGGTTTCCCATACAAAAATTTATACATACATTGTTATGTGACCCTAATTGCTCTCCCTATACTGTGACAGCACACTCCTTGTTTCCACACCTGATTCCCCATGTTCATTCAACCAGCTCCCAACCCTCTCTTGCCTTCCCATCTCACCTCAAGACAGAAACTGCCCATTTAGTCTCTTATCATGCTTATTTTAATAGAAGCAGAAGCATGAAGGTGGGAGGAAACTGGCAGTTTGTGTGGGCAGGGCTGATAAGGAGAGAGATCTGTGCAATTTACATGGGGAAATAACATGAGTAAGAGAAGGAAAAGTAAAAATGATAAAGATAGTCCCCCTCGACCTGACAGGGAAAGAAATTCCGCCCTAAATCGATTGTTGCTTTGTTACATGCTTTTTCCTAATCTCGGCAAGAACATTATTTGTCTTTCTTAATTAATTGATTTCTGATTATATTGTGATCTCCTACCAAATTAGTTCAGAGATGAATGAATTTCTGATAAATTATTCTATTTATCCTGTTGATCAAATATATGTGACTTTTTTTGATCCCAGAGCCTGCTCGTCCTAAAGAAACTGTTCACATTGGGGAGCCAGTTGCATTATTCTTTTATTTCCCCAATTATGCCTTAAGACTAAGTAAAGGGACACATCTGCCTTATCTCATGACAACTCTGAACTCCTGCTCACACAGGCTTTCCTTCTCCAAGTCTTTTGTGTGGAACTCTGCTGAATTTTGAAAAGTCATTAAATTATTCATTTTAGTTTAACGTTTTATCATTTGCCATGTATTGCCCTATGCTTTTTAAATGGAGATTTTCAATAAACTTTTCATTTTAGAATTGCTTTAGATTTTCAGAAAAATTGTGAAGCTACTGCAGAGTAACCATATAACCCATACCCATTTTTCCTTTTAATTAACATTTTACATTTATGGGGTGTATCTGTCAGAATTAATGAAATAGTTTTGAACATTATTATTACTGAAAGTTAATAAGCTAGTATTTTATGGACATTTCTTCAGTGTTTACCTAATGTCCTATTTCTGTTCCAGGTTCACATCCAAGATAGCAGATTACGCTTAGTTGTCATGTCTCCTTACATTTCTCTTCACTGTACATTTTCACTGATTTTTCTTATTTTGATGACCTTGACAATTTTAGGGCAATACTAGCTATAAGGTCTCTATGAGATGGAATTGGCTCAGTGGCAACGGGTTTTAATCAGGTTATTTTAGGATGTTCCCAAATTGGGATTTGCTTGATGTCGTCTCATAATTAGACGAGGGTTATGGGGCCAATGCATCTCATTAGTAGCCATCACCCAGTTGATTGGAGGCTTGCATGATGCTGTGATGGCTGAACAGTTTTCAGTGGAGCTTCTAGACAAAGACAGACTAGGAAGAAAGGCCTGGTGATCTACTTCTGAAAATTAGTCAGTGAAAGTCCTATGGATCACAATAATTTGCTATCCAAATGATCATGAAGGTGGCACAGGATCAAGCAACATTTCATTCCTTTGTGCATGGGGTTGCTGTGAATTGGAGGCCTATTCCATGGCAGGCAACAACAGCACCACCAATGGGTTTTGGGGAGGAAAATCACAGAGGTAAAATGCCACTGTCATCGCATCATATCAAGCGTGCATTACTATCATACTATCAACATGAGCTATGACTGCAGATGTTAGTCTTGATCACTTGGCTAAGGTAGTATTTGTCAGGTTTCTCCACTGAAAAGTTACTCTTTCCTTCCTTCCCATATATACTCTTTTTCAGGAAGGCACTATACACAGCCCTTACTTAAAGAATATGGAATTATGCTCTCACTCTTTGAGAGTGGGTTATGCATGTAAATTATTTTGAATTCTTCTGCATGCAAAATTTTTTTTAGTCTCCCCATTTATTTATTTATACGACCATTTTCTTATATCAGTAAGGGTTCATGGGTATTTATTTTATCTTTTGGGATACAATCTTATACTAGTTTATTTATTTTATTGTTGAAATTATTCTTTCTTTGGCCATTGGGAGTATTTTCATTTGGCTCCTGTATCTGTTGGACATATCATTATCATTGTTTTTTTTTTTTTTGTTATTGTTATTTGTTTGTTGGTTTGTTTTCATTTTACTTTCTTAGTTTCTGGCAGTACAGTATATTCCAGGCTCATCTTGTAAGTTGTTGTTGTTAGGTGCCGTTGAGTCTGTTTTGACTCATAGAGACCACAAGTGACAGAGTAGAACAGCCAATAGGGTTTTCTAGACTGTAATGTTTGTGGGAGCAGGTCACCAGGTCTTTTCTCCCAGTTAGCAGCCCAGTGCTTAACCATTGTGGAAACCAGGCCTTAGTTTCTGGCATTACAATACATTCCAGGCTCATCCTATATATTGTATATTATTATTAACAAAGGTCTGTAGCTTTTCCAGATTTCCTTAGTTATTATCTAATGCTCCACTTCTGATCTAGGGTAGCATTTGGATACCACATTACATTTAGTTATCATATTTCTTTATGGTCCTCTTGCTATGAAAGTATCTTAGACTTCCCTTGTTTTCATGACCTTGATAGTTTTGAAGAGTACTGGTCAGGTATTTTCTAGGTCACACCTCTATTAGATTTGTTTCATGTTATTCTTATTTGACTGGGGCTATGGGATTTGGGAATGAAGACCACAAAAGTCACCATTTTCATCACATCAAGTCAAGGATATATGCTGTTAACATGATTTGTGACTGTTGATGCTGCCCTTATACAACTATGTGAGTTAGTGTTTGGCAGGTTTGTTTATTGTAACGTTACTCCTCTTTCCATTTGTCATACTGTACTCTTTGTAAGGAAGTCACCATGCACAGCCGACGCTTAGTCTCCCTCTCCTTGAACAAAGAGTACCTACGTACATTATTTGTGATTGCTCTTCTTGGGAGATTTGTCACTTCTGCTCTATTGATCAAATTATTCATTCATTTATTTATATCAGTATAGATGCATGGATATTTATTTTGTGTTGTTGTTACGGTTTTTTGGTGTCCAATTGATTCTGACTCATAGCGTTCCTATAAGAGAAGATAGAACTGTCCAACAGGATTTCCAAGGCTGTAATTCTTCATGGGAGCAGATCACCAGGTCTTTTCTCCTAAAGAGCAGGCTGGTGGGTTTGAACTGCTGACCTTTCAGTTAGCAGCTGAATGCTTAACCATTGCACCACCAGAGTTGGGATACACTATAATACTACTTTAATTTTTGGAGCCCTGGTGGCGCAGTAAACCAAAAGGTTGGCAGTTTGAATCTACCAGCTGCTCCTTGCAAATCCTATGGGGAAGTTCCACTCTGTCCTATAGGGTCACTATGAATTGGAATCAACTCGATAACAATGGGTTTGCTTTTCCAGTTTTCAGTAAGCTTGTTTTATACATGTGAAATACAGTTTCATTTTCTTGTCACAGTCTGCATTCCTTCCTGAGGTCCCTCAAAATTCTAAAAAAAAATTAAAATTTGCATATATTAAGATTATGATGCATACACAAAATGGAATACTATGCAACGATATAGAAGAATGAAGACTCCGTGAAACATCTCACAACATGGATGAATTTGGAGGGCATTATGCTGAGTGAATTTAGTCAGTTGTAAAATGACAAATATTGTATGAGACCACTAATAGAAGAACCCAAGAAAAGGTTTAAACACAGAATAAAACATTCTTTAATGGTTATGAGGGTGGTGAGGGAGTGAAGGAAAGTGGTATTCACTAAGTAGACAGTAGACAAGAATCATTTTATGTGAAGGGAAGGACAACACACAATACAGGGGAAGTCAGCACACCTGGACTAAATCAAAAGCTAAGAAGTTTCCTGAACACAACCAAACATTTCAAAGGACAGAGTAGCAGGGATGGGGGTCTGGGGACCATGGTTTCAGGGGACATCTAGGTCAGTTGGCATAACAAAGGTTATTAAGAAAATGTTCTGCATTCCACTTTGGTGAGTGGCTTCTGGGATCTTAAAAGCTAGCGAGTGGCCATCTAAGATGCATCAGTTTGTACCAACCCACTTGGAGCAAAGGAGAATGAAGACCACCAAAGACAAAAGGAAAGTAGTAGCCCAAGAGACAGAAAGGGTCACAGAAACCAGAGACTCCATCAGCCTGAGACCAGAAAAACTTGATGGTGCCCAGCTACCACCAATGACCGCCCTGACAGAGAACACAGCAGAGAATCCCTGATGGAGCAGAAGAAAAGTGGGGTGCAGAACTCAAATTCTAGTAAAAAGACCAGACTTAATGGTCTGATTGAGACTGGAGGAACCTGGAAACCATGTTCCCTGGACACTCTGTTAACCCAGAACTAAAACAATTTTCAAAGTCCACACTTCAAATAAAGATTAGACTGGACTATAAAACAATACTCATGAAGAGTGTGCTTCTTAGCTCAAGTAGATACATGATGCCAAATGGGCACCTCCTGTCCCTTTCTACCTTCTCATCCTGGAGGCAGGATGAGAAAGCAGAAAAGAACAGGAGCTGCTTGGATTGACACAGGAAACCCGGGGTGGAAAGGGGGAGTGTGCTTTCACATTATAAGGATTGCAACTACTGTCACATAACAATATGTGTATACATTTTTGGAAAAAAAAAAAACAGATTTACACTTTGTGTTCATAAGTTTTATGGGTTTTGACAAATGTATAATGTCATGCATCCACCATTACAATACATAAAAGAATTGTTTTCTGTCATGGACTGAATTATGTCCCCCCCAAAAATGCATGTATTAGTTTGGCTGGGCCATGATTCCCAGTACTGTGTGGCTGTCCTCCATTTTGTGATTGTAGTTTTCTTGTGTGTGGTAAATCCTAACCTCTGCCTGTGGTTAATGAGGCAAGAAAACAGGATCAGGCTGGGATGTAATACCCTTACCCAGGTCACATCCCTGATCCAATAAAAAGGGAATTTCCCTGGGGTGTGCCCTGCACTACGTTTTCTCTCTTGAGGGATAAAAGGAAAGGGAAGTCAGCAGAGAGTTGGGGACCTCATACCACCAAGAAATCAGCACCAGGGGAACAGCCATCCTTCAAATCTGGGGTCCCTGAGCCTGAGAAGCTCCTAGTCCAGAGGAAGATTGACGACAAGGAACTTCCTCCAGAGCTGACAAGGAAAGACCTCCCCTGGAGCTGATGACCTGAATTTGGACTTGTAGCCTCCTAGACTGTGAGAGAATAAATTTCTCATTGTTAAAGCCATCCACTCGTTGCATTTCTGTTACAGCAGCACTTGATGACTAAGATATTTTCCTTCCCTAAAAATCCCATGTGCTTCTCCATTCTGCCACTGGCCTCTTGCCCCCCTCCCCATATGACTGGCAATCAGTAATCATTTTATCTTTTTAATATTTTTACCTTTCTCAGAAATCATATAATTGGTATCACGCAGCCTTTGGTATACATCTTGGAGCCCTTTTAGACTGGATTCTCTCACTTAGCAATGTACATTTAAGATTTTCCATGCCTTTTTGACACTTCATATAACATTTATTTTTATAACTTAATAGTATTCCATCGTATGGATTTATTACAGTTTATTATCCATTCATCTTGGTTATTTCCAGAATTTTTGCATATATATATATATATTTGTATATTTTTTTAATAAGCCATCATCAGATCTGTGTTTTGCAAATACTTTCTCCCAGTCTGTGACTTGTCTTTTCATTCTCTTAACAGTATCTTTTACGGAGCAGAATTGTGTTAATTTAAATTTCTTTAAAAAAAACTAACATTAATTTTCTTTTGTGGATCATGCTTTTGTTGTTGTACTTAAAAATTCGTCACTAAACCCAAGGTCACATTCCTATCATTTTCTAGACTTTATATTAGATTGAATTTTATATTTACTTCTATGATCTATTTTGAATTAACGTTTGTAAAAGGTATAAGGTCTGTGTATAGGGTCAGTGTTTTGTTTGCTTTCCCATATTCAATCGTTCTGGCATCATTTGTTGAAAAGAATGTCCTTTCTCCATTGAATTACTCTCAGTCCGTTGTCAAAGATTATTTGACTCTATCCGTGTGGGGCTTTTGCTGGGTTCTGTGCTCTGTTCCATTGATCTCTGTATCTATTCTTTGGCCAATACCAGGCTGCCTTGATTACTGTAGTTTATAATAAGTCATGAAGTCAGTTACTGTCAGTCATCCAACTTCATTCTTGCTTATTATCATGTTGTCTGTTAAGCGTATTTTGTCTGTCCATAAAACCTTTAGAACTATAACAGCTTGCCTGGATTTTGAATCAAATCCATTGAATCTATAGATCAAGTTGGGAAGGTTGTTAGTTACTGATTCAATTTTCTTAATAAATATAATGCTATTCAATGTATTTGCCTCTTCTTTTGTGAGTTTTAGTGTCTTCCAAGGAATTGGTCTGTTTCATCTCAGTTATCAAACATGTGGACATAGATTTGTTCATATTATTTCTTTATTATTTTTAATATCCATGGGATCAGTAATGGTGCACCCTCCTTCATTTCTGATATTGGTAATTTGTGTCTTCTTTACTGTTTTTTGATTAGTTTGGCTAGAGGTTTATTAATTTTATTGATCTTTTCAAATAAAAGTTTTCCTATCTCTGATTTTCTGTATTATATTTCTGTTTTCAGTTTACTGACTTGTGCTCTAATTATTATTTCTTTTATTCTGCTTGCTTTATCTATAAACTGCTTTTACTTATCTAATTTCTTAAGGTGAAAGTTGTATTATTGGTTTTATTTTTTCTAAAATATACATTTAATGCTATAAATTTCCCTCTATTCACTGCTTTTGCTGCATCCAACAAATTTTGTTAGGTTGTCTTTTTATTTTCATTTAATTCAAGATATTTCTAAAGTTCCCTTGAGAATTATCTGACCTATGTATTATTTAGTGGTGTTTTAGTTTATCTCCAAATATATTGGGAGTTGCCTGCTATCTTTCTGTTATTGAACTGATTGCAGTTTAATTCCAGGATTTCTAGTCTTTATTCAAATATGTTTTATGGCCTAGAATATGTTCTATCTTGGTGAATGTTCCCTGTCAGGTTGAGAATAAAGTTCATTCTGTTATTTTTGGATGAAATAATCTATAAGGGTCAGTTAGTTAAATTTGATTGATGGTAAAGTTTAGGTCAACTATATTCTTACTGATTTTATGCCTGCTTGATCTATCAGTTACTGAAAGAAGAGTGCTGAAATCTCCAAATATCACAGTGGATTTATCTAGTTTTTCTTGAAATTTTGCCTCAGTTTTTGCCTCAAATATTTTGATGTGATTTTGTTAGGAGTGTACCCATTAAGGATAGTTACATCATCTTGAAAACTGCCTCTTTATCATCAGGTAATACCTATCTTTAACCTGGATAATCATTTCAATGACAATGGTTACGTACTTCACATTGTGTCACCATCTCACTTTTTCTACCCATATTTTTAACTTCTACTGTTTGCTTTATAAAGTTTCCATCTGTGCTTTAAAGTTACTGTTGTCAATTTTTATCTCATAGGCATTTATTTAAAAGAGTGTAATGTTCAAATCAAACATTGTTTATTAATTAAACTAAACTGTTGTTTAAAAAAGCAGTTTAAGGAGCCCTGGTGGCACAGATATTAAGCACCTGGCTGCTAATGAAAAGATTGGCAAAATGAACCTACCAGCTGCTCTGTGGAAGAAAGATGTGACAGTCAGCTTTCTTAATGATTACATCCTTGGAAACCCTATGGAGGGGTTTTTCTTTGCCCTTTAGGGTCACTATGAGTTGGAGTTGACTTGACTGCACAAAACAACAACAACAACAAATTATGGTTTATTTTAAAGATGACTTCATGAGATAGCTTCAGTTCAAGGTTTAACAACTGTTTCCAGGCAATAGATTCAGGGGTTTCCCCAATCTCAATGGATCCAGTAAATCTGGTCTTCTTAAGAATTTGAAGTTTTGTTCCACAATTTTTCTCCTTTTATCAGGATCCATCCATTGGGTCCTTGATCAAAATATTCAGTAATGGTAGCTTGGCACCATCCGTTTCTTCTGGTCTCAAGACTAAGGTGGTAGTAGTTCACGGTGGAAATTACACCTGCAGTCTATTTCCTTCTGTGATTCCTGGGTGTCCTTCTTCTTCTGTTGCTCCAGAACACTTGCAAGCTTTTAAGAACACAGGCACTAAGTACTGTACTAGGAGGTAAAACAGAAACTCTAAAGACAATATTAGACCAGGAAACCATGACCCTAAAATTTTGAACGAAGAAAAAAAACAATTCCATGAGGTGTTTAGTTGTACATAAATAGTAGCAAGAGGCATAGCCTTTTTTTTTTTTTTTTGGATGTTGCTTTTGTTGTAAAATTATATACAACACTAGTACTAGTGCCATTGAGTTGATTCTAACTCATAGGGACCAGAGTAGGCCAGAGTAGAACTGCTACCTTAGAGTTTCCAAGGCTGTAATCTTTACAGATGCAGACTGACACATTTTTCTCCCACAGATCAGCTGGTGGGTTCAAACTACCAACCTTTCAGTTAACAGCTGAGAACTTAACTACTGTGCCACCAGAGCTCCTAAATATTTAACACTTTGCCCCTTTTTTTCTGGTGTACAGCTCAGTTATATTAGTTACAATAGTCATGTAATCATTATCGTTAGTCAATGTCAATTATGCCATCCACATAGACAAAAACTCACTACTTCCCAAAGAATGATCCCCACCTCTCCCTCTCCAGTCCTGCCCTTGGTAACCACTAATACCATTTTTTTTTAAATAAATTTACCTATTCTTGTCATTTCATATATATACCATATGGTATTTCTCTTTGTGTGACTGACATTTTTCTTTAAGGCTAAGTAGTATTCCATAGCATGTATGTACCACATTTGGTTCGTCCACTCATCTGCTGATGGGCATTTGAGTTGTTCACTTTTTTTTTTTGAATTGTGAGTAGTGCTGCAATGATCCCTTTCTTTTAACCTATAAAAACCCAACCCAGAAAAACACTCCGGCAAGCTGGCGGTCTAGGCAGAAGCACCATGCCGTCCCTCCACAACAAAGATCCGAAAAACTAAGCCAAACAGAGAATCAACAATCCTGAAACCCTAGAACAT
>NW_004444085.1:779852-781004 GCF_000243295.1 Trichechus manatus latirostris
CTCGCTGCCTCCCCCTTCCTTTAGCTTGGGTGCCTGACTCCGAGAGCCGTCTTGGCCCTTTCCTACGGGGCTGTGGGGTTACGTTTGGGCGTGCAACTGCTTCTAGGTCTGGGCTGCTGCGCTGACTAGATCCTGGGGCCTTTGTTCGTTTGCTCCTCTGCTTCCCGGGGCCACAGGCTCTTGACCCAAGGCTGCCGGCTGCTTGGATTACGCGCGCCCGAGTAGGCGGCTCTCTGGGGGCCGTTTGTTGGATGCTGGTGTTGCTTTTTCTGCTTCTTTTGGTTTCTTGCTTGCCTCTCGCTGCCTCCCCCTCCTTTTGCTCAGGTGCCTGGCTCCGAGCGCCATCTTTGCCCTTTCCTGTGGGGCTGTGGGGCTACGTTCGGGTGTGCGGCTGCTTCCAGGTCTGGGCTGCCATGTGGGCAAGAAGCCGGGGCCTTTGTTCGCTTGCTCCTCTACTTCCCGGGGCCGCAGGCTCTGGACCCAGGGCTGCCGGCTGCTTAGATTCCACGCACCCGTGCGGGCGGCTCTTTGGGTGCCATTTGTAGGCTGCAGGTGTTGCTTTTTTTTTTTTCCCCCTTTTTTCTTTTTCTGCTTCTTTTGGATTCTCGCTTGCCACTCGCTGCCTCCCCCCTCCTTTAGCTCGGGTGCCTCACTCCGAGAGCCGTCTCTGCCCTTTCCTACCGGGCTGTGGGGCTACGTTTGGGCGTACAACTGCTTCCAGGCCTGGGCTGCTGCGCTGATTAGATCACGGGGCCTTTGTTAATTTGCTCCTCTGCTTCCCGGGACCACAGTCTCTTGACCCAGGGCCGCCGGCTGCTTGGATTCTGCGCACCTGGGTGGGCGGCTCTATGAGTGCCATTCGTTGACTGCTGGTGTTGCTTTATTTTATTTTTTTTTTTGATTAGCTTTGTTTTCTTTTCCCTCTTTTTCCCTTTTGTCTTTCTTGCTTGCTCAATTTCTCATCTGTCTATCTCTTCCTTCTCTTTCTGATTCCTGAATACCAGGCATTGTATGCCTCTGCACCTTCTGACCAGGCTGTGCTGTGAAACCTGGGACCGACTTCCCCAGACCTCATACCTGCATCGGTGGGATCCCTGGGAACTTTGCAGTTATTTAACTTTTCTGATTTTTATTTGTTCATTCTTTTCTTTT
>NW_004444085.1:791669-792806 GCF_000243295.1 Trichechus manatus latirostris
GAAAAAATAGAGAAATTCATGGAAAAGGCAGACAAATTCATGGAAAACACAGAAAAAAAAAGTTGAAGAATTCAAAATTAATACAGGAACAAAATGCTAAAATAAATTCACAACTAGAAATCATACAAAAACAATTAGAAATCCAAAAGATAAACAACAAGATTTCAGAAATGGACAGTGTCATAGAAGGGCTGAGGACAAGGTTTGAAACGATGGAAGATAGGAACATTGAAGTTGAAGACAAATATTTGGATACAACTCTGTTTCAGGAAAAATCAGAAAAAAGAATGAAGAAAAATTACGAAACCCTGAGAATTATCTGAGATACAATCAAAAGCAAAAATCTGCGAGTGATCGGAGTTCTAGAACAGGGAGAGAAAACAGAAAACACAGAGAGGATCACTGAAGAATTGCTGACAGAAAACTTTCCCAAAATCATGAAAGCTGAAAAGCTGACCATCCAAGAAGCTCAACAAACCCTATATAGGATAGACCCCAGAAGAAAATCACCAAGGCTTTTCATAATCAGACTCGCTAAAACCAAAGACAAAGAATCCTGAGCACAGCTCGAGATAAACAAAAAGTCACATACAGAGGAGAAACAGTAAGACTAAGCTTGGATTATTTGGCAGAAACCATGCAGACAAGAAGGCAGTGGGATGACATATATAAAACCTTGAAAGAAAAACATTGCCAGCCAAGAATAATATATCCTGCAAAAGTCTCATTCAAATACGTGGGTGAAATTTGGACATTTGCAGATAAACAGAAATTAAGGTAATATGTAAAAACCAAACCAAACTTACAAGACTTATTAAAGGAAGTCCTTTGATCTGAGAACAAACAATATCAGACCACAGGCTGAATATACGACACAGGATTCTACTAGCCAGATACCAACCTAGGAAATGAATTCTTAAGAACTATGCAAAACCAAAAGAATTACAAAAGGGAACCAAAAAGGTTAATCTGTAAATGACAACAGCATCAGAAAAATAAAAGAGGGAAAAAATGGCGTAGATATAGAACCTTCTATGGAGAGGAAGTCAAGCAATACCAAGTAATAATACACTGGTTCAAATCTAAGAAGGTAAGAGTAAATTTCAAGGTAACCACAAAGAAAGTTAACAAACCTAC
>NW_004444085.1:794107-825207 GCF_000243295.1 Trichechus manatus latirostris
GTGTACTAACTGTTTAATGAGAAACTATTTGTTTTTCAATCCTTCATCTAAGGTACAAAAAAAAAAAAAGAATTATCTATGTAAGATCAAATTAACAACAGCAACTCAAAAGACTTGATGGGAAGCCTAGGGGCAGTGAGTTGAAGATAATGGTGATGGAATAATTTGGAAAAGGATAGTGAGAATAGCAGCACAACTGGAAGAATGTAATCACTGTCACTACATTGTACATGTAGAAACTTTTGAAATGGTGTAACTTTGTCTATGTATATTTTCACCAAAGAAAAGTTCCTCAAGTTTGAGAAGGGAGAGTGTTGACATGTCGTGGGGTTGTTAACCAATGTCATAAAACGATGTGTGTACTGACTGTTTAATGAGAAACTATTTGTTCTGTAAACATTTCTCTAAAGTACAATAAAAAAATTTAAGAAAAAAAAGTATATAGGTACTTGTAAATAGTACAAGGAACTCTTCTTGCAAATTTCTGTAACTCTGAAATAATTTCAAATTAAAACAAAAATATACTGTCAAACTAATTTTTTGTTTTCTTGAGTTCAGAAATAAATTACCTTGCAATTAATTGCAAATGGCACACAGGTACAAGGACATATAATTCTTTATGGTCTATTGTTATCTTTTCCCTTTGATAAGAATATTGTTCACCTGTAAGTTTATGAAAATTCAATCTGTAAAATAGAAGAAAATTCACATAGCCAATCTTTTTTAAAGAAAAAAAAAACTTCAGAATTTTTCTTCTAAATGTGTTGGCATTTAGATCTCAGCTCTTTATTTGCAAAGAGCCATTAATTTCATTGAACTGTATTAAAACAATGGCATCCTACAGTTTTACACTTGGATTACTTTTTGGTGACAAAAAACTAGGCACTAATATTCAGATATCCATTTCCTTTTCTGGCCTCTGATAAAGCCTCTTTCTTTTACTATGCCAAGACACCTCCATTTGTGCAGATCCCTGTTGTGTTTATTTTACACTATATTTTTCCCTTGTGTGGCTTTGCCTGGGAGAGAAAAAGAACGTAATTAACAGAGTATATTTTAAATTATTACATGAACATAAAAGATGAAACAGTAGCATTTGGGGCCAGTTGGAAATTTAAAAACAAAATAAAGAAATTTTTTTTTTTATTTAATGACCTAAAATGTTCAATGATTTTGTAAACTGTGTTTGAGCTTTATAAGGATAGAGCCAATTGCCTGAACTAGCTCAAGCTGAAAATTCATGGTTTGCTGACTCCCTAAATTACCTGGCATCCAGTGCTCCTGATCTCAGCTACTGTACACAGTGGAAAGAAACAGGCTTTAGAAAAGCAATAGGTATTATGTTAATTTCAAGCAATCTGAAAATGCAATAGAAACTGCTTTGAAAATCAGATGAATCCTCTAGGTGCTATCAATGTTTTGGCAAACCAAAAGCATTTCTGTGCTACAACGAAATTTTGAATGCATAAATAACAGCATGCTAGAAATGGCCTTTATTTAAAGGATTTCATTATACCATAAGTAAGAAAAACTGATACCCACACACAATATTGTACTTTTTAACATTTTATTTCCTGTATTATTTTGCAGATTCTACTATCTTTTCAGAAGGGTAAACAGGTACTTTTCATGACAAATTTGCATTTAGTTTTAGACGATAATTATTAATAGGATCACAGTGAGAAATTAGAGCTGGCTAGTAAAACTAGAAAATGCATTTAGAATAAGAAGTAAGGAATTTGAAAGATGATTGTTTGAATATTGGTTTTACCACTTACCAGCTGGATCACCTTACCTTGGATGATTTACTTTACCCCTATAAAATTTTTTAAGAAGTTGCCATCGAGTCAAATCTGATTCATAGCAACCCTATAGGACAGAGTAGAACTGCCCCATAGGGTTTCCAAGAGCTGCTGGTAGATTTGAACTGCCGACCTTTTGGTTAGCAGCATAGCTTTTAACCACTCTATCACCCCTGCAGAGTCTTCAATTTTCATATTTGTTAACTTAAAATTTTATAAACACCACACACACACACACACACACACACACACACACACAGAGGAAAGTACTTTGCAAATTGGAAATATTAACCAAATGTCAATCAATATTAACTTACCAAAGAAAATGCTGGCTCCAGAGCTTCATACTGTTTTAGACCTTTCAAGAAAAAAAGAAATTGATTTACGAATTTGTTTTTCAGGGATTGCAGTGTAGCAGAATCAAGAAGAAAAAGATAGTTTAAATTTTTATTAATCTGCTGCATCATAAAGATTATTGATCATGTCCTATAACACTGTGTAACTTTTGTTACTCTGTTGCAGCACTCTTCAATTGGTTGAAATTCCGGCAGTACTAATTAGCTGGCAGCAGCACTGGCTGCCGATCCAGACATTTTGTCTCCAAAAGTTGGTGTTTTCAAGTGCTCTGTCATGCTTTGGGAATATTTCATCTTTGAAGGCTAACAGAAGTAAGGAAGAAGATTCCAATACATAGGTATCACAAGGCTGTTGACCCAACGGCAACAGGTCAAAGGATTATTTAAAAAAAAAAAACAAAAAACCTCTTGGCTACAGAGAATATTTGAAAACAAAACAAAGCAAAAACAAAAAGGAAGTTCTGTCACATTTTCAAGCAAACTGGGAAGATTAATTTTAGTAAATTCCTAATGCTTAAGTGTTAAAAATTAATTTTAAAAAAACTGCCTGCAAAACAGAAGCAGCAGTTCAAAACAAAACCTTTAATAAAGATAATAATTGCAATACTATAAAAATATAAAATTTCCAAGAATAAATTTGAGAAATATGTTGAAACCTTGTACATTGAAAATTATAAACTTTTCTAAACCCTTAAACATAAATATATACCATATTCATGGACACAAAAATCTTAATTTCCTAAATTTATCATTTTTCTCAAATTGACATGTAGATTTATTATAATTCTTATCTCTCAGCAGTTTTTGTGCATAAGTGTCTTTGTGTACATGTGTTTGTGTGAAGTCTGACAAGTTGTTGATTAAATTTATTCAGAAAGCCAAAGAGTAAAGAATAATAAGATGATTCCACAGAAGATGAATGAAAAGAATTACTTTAAAACTATTTGAAACTGAGAGAGTATGAGACTGGCACAAGGATAAATAAAAATTATAGAATGTAGTACCCAGAAACGTATCTGGTACTTTAATACATGACAGCAATGATATGGAAGATTCCTGAGGAATAGAAAACTGTTGGTAAATGAAGTAGGAAATAATTATTCACAAAGAAAAACAAAAAATGAGACTCCTGTAACACACCATACATATAAACTTTAACCAGAAAGAATAATTTGAATGAAGAAAGTAAAACATTAAATTTTATAAACAAGAAAATTGTATATAAGTGTTTACAATATACATTTATGTTTATAATATATAATGTTTATGATATATGTATATAATTTTTTTAACCTTTCTGACTTCTGATATGAAAAAATTTCAAGTACAAAATGTATAAACACTAAAGATTGATCGACTCAAATCAATTATAGTTAAGAAGTTTTATCCATCAAAGCTTACATTTAGTATACGGAAAGATTAAAAAAAAATGCAAGAAGACAAGATGGTATTTGCCACATGTAACACTCACGGAGTATTTGTATAAAAATATAGGAAGAACTCTTAAAAGGAATGAGAAAAGGAAAACCAAACAGAAAAATTGTCAAAAGTCATTGATATTTACAAAGAAGCATATATGGTTAACAAATAGATAAGGAGATGCTTAAATTCACTTAACTAGGGAAATAGAAATGGAGAACACAATGAGATACTATTTACAGCCATTTCATTGGCAAACATAACAAGTATGATAATATTAAGTGTTATGGAGAATGTGAACCAATCAGAACCCATATATATTGTTAGTGAGAGCATTTTGCAATAAAATGTGGCATTATCTTGTGAATTTGAATATCTGTATATTCTATGGCCAAGCAACCTCATTCTTTGATTCATCTCCAACACAAACATAGAAAAAAATTTGTATCAGTGCTGTGTGGTAAAAGCTGAAAAATCTCTGTTGACAGGAGAATAGATAAATAAAAAGTAATATAATTACGTTTTAGAATATTGTCAAAGAAAAATTGCACCAGGTAATGTTAAAGCAGACAAAGATGACTTCATTCAAAAAAATGATCGTTGGAAAGGAGAGAAAAAGGAAGGAGAGGAAGGAAAATTGCAGTGGTAGGAGGACATCACAATGTTGCAGAACTGTCTAAGCTCTTATTCCAGAGATAAAGAGGTCAGAAAGGGTTTTAAAGGCTGAAGTGTGTTATGGAAAAATATTAAAGTACTGAAGGTCATTGTTGTAGTTGTCACCACCACTGAGTCAGCACCCCACTCATGGGGACCCCATGCATGACAGAACAGGGACCAATGCACAACAGAGCAGACACCAATGTGATCCATAGGGTTTGGGGTTCACATTGGCTGTTATTTGGAAGTAGATCTCCAGGCTTTTCTTCCAATTCCATCTTATTCCACTGAAACCTGTTCAGCATCATAATAGCAACATAGAAGCCTCCACTGACAGATGGATTGTAGCTGTGCATGAGGTGCATTGGCCAGAAGTCAAATCGAGGTCTCCCACATGGAAGGTGAGAATTATACCACTGAACCACCAGTGCCCCCATCACTGAAGGTTGTTATGTGGAAGTTAGGCAATGGGATGTGTTGATCACGTGTATTTATCTCCTGAGTTTATTGCTAAGGGTAGATGGAACATGTTCCATCTGTATTCTGTAAGGGCCAGGAAGAGAGGGAGGTCAGGGGCTCAGAGTCAGGAAGAAACCTGCCTAAAGTTTAGTCAAATAGAGGGGACTGTCAATGCTCTCCTGCTCAGTCATTTTCCAGAACACAGGAGTAGGGGAATTTCCAAGATTACAGAGCTTGGGTAAAAGTCAACATTGTCAATATTACACAGTGGTTAAAGTGAGTAACTTAGAGCTCCAAACAAAACTTGTATAAATCTTAGTAGCACAATACAAATACTCTCAAATTCTCACCTCATACTCTTGGATGGAGTCTCTGGGTGGTGCAAATGGTTCACATGCTCAGCTGCTAACCGAAAGTTTGGAGGTTTGAGTCCACCCAGAGGCACCTCAGTATAAAGGCCTGGTGATCCACTTCCAAAATATCAGCCATTGAAAATCCTATGGAACACGGTTCTACTCAGATACATATGGGTTTCCACAAGTCAGATTTGACTAGATGGCAACTTTTTTTTTTTTTTACTCTTGGATACATCCCCTAGCTTGATTCAATCCCCCAAAATTCTCCTTCCATATAAATTCTCTGAGGGTATTCTCAATAAATCATCCTGCTCTAAACCCTTAATACTTTCTTTGAACATTCTCTCCATTCGAAGGATTTGCTGAAATTTGTTCCCTAAGGACATCACTGCTCTTCCATGCTCTTAAGTCAAAGCTACATTCTCTCCCACATGTCTTGTGCTTGTCTTTAAGAGGTGTCATAGGACCTAGACTGTGTCATATCCAGACACTCTATGTAATGTGTTGTGGTAGAGGTGGTTTGTCTGCCCTGCTATTGGCTTCTATTTTAATAGTTTTCTAGATGTTTTTGAATAAAAATAGTTGATTACTTTCTTCACATTGCTTTGTAAATATAGGCATATTTTTTTCAAAGTTGTCATACTAAACTATTTTTCAAGAGAACTAGTTAAATGTTTATTATTTTTTTGACTACTGACATTTTGATGGATAGGAATTATTTGAAACTGCCTATAAAATGATACTTCAAAGGAATGCCTACAGCTGTTACCCTATGCCTGTCCCAATATCTTATGCTAGATGTGAGGGGAGAAGATACCTCATCTCTTTAGTTTCACACCTTCACAGATGGAGAGGAATTATAGTCTAGGTACTTAACACATTACATCCAAAAGTCTCATCTGCTCCTTGGCTTGCGTTAGATGGTGAAATTTTGGAATTTGAGCTGATGCTCTACGGAAGGAAACTTCTGTGAAGCTTAGGAGGGCATGTAAGTATTTCACATGTGGGGAGGATGTAAATACTTGGAGGCTGAAGGTTTACTATGGCAGACAGAATCTGAGTTTGATCCCATGATCCCCACCTCTTGGTGCTCACATCCTTGTATAATTTCTTGACTCTGAGTGCAACCTGGGATTGCTTTCAACCAACAGAATATGGCAAAGTGATAGGAAGTCAGTACTATAATTAAATTATTTTAAAGAAGATGCCGTCTTGCTAACAGACTCACTCTAAAGTTATGCTGTCCTTGCTGGCTTTGAAAAAGCAGGCAACCTTGAGTCCTACAATCACAAGGAAGTTAAGTTTTCTAAAACACTGAGTAAGTTTGGAAGACGACTTTTCCCCGTTTAAGCCTCTGGAATAGAACCTAGTCTTGTCTGATACCTTAATTGCAGCCTTGCATAAGATGCAGCTAAGCTATCCCAGGACTCCTGGTGCAGACAAACTCTAGAATAGTAAATGTGTATTGTTTTAAGCCACTATGTTTGTGGTTGTTTGTTACACAGCATAGAACACTAATACAACATACTTAGTGGTGCTAGACTTAATATCACTGCCCACTGTTTCTTGCTTGGATATACATTGTTCAAGGCTAACCACTGTTAAGAGGCACTATTTTGTTTTTGATAAGTTTTCTACAACCTTAGAGAGAAAGAAATTACTGCTCTGATTGATTTCTGGCTATGAGTTTGGACTTAATATAAAGAATCTCTAGGAAGTCATTGAAGCAATCAACACATGCAAAATGGTGGCTAAAATACATTAGATTAACAGTGCATCTCCTCCAAGGATGCTATCAGAGAAAACAGCTGTAAACATGACATAAATTCGATTCAAGTTAAGCACAGCAATCTAGTTCAGGCTATTGATCTTGTCCCTAATAAGTTAGTGGATGAATGCCTGGCTGGGCAGAACAAAGGTTGTTGAAAATTCCTTAGCTGTAAACACTCTTGAGTGATTCCCAAACCTACTTTCCCTCGTTGATTTTATAAATGAGAGCTTAGGAAATAATTCTTAGTTATCCAGGCAAAGGTTTAATGTTAAAAGAAAAACAGTGCTTTTATACCAATTAATACATAGTCTATAGGGTCCCATATCGTGTGCACACTGATTGAGGAAATGCATAAACTAAAATAGAAATTAAATGAGAGATTAAATGAAAGCCACGTTTTTGCCAAATAAGTGTGTGTGGTTTACTTGTTTAAGCACTTTGAGGCAGGGTGAGATTAAAAAAAAAATATATATCATACTTGTTACTGATTGCAAAGATAAATTTGATAAACGGTCATCAATGAAATGATATGGTAAGTAAGAAAAAAAAGTACCTCCATTTATATACTAGATTCTTCCAGAAAACGGGCAAATACTGTTGTAAATAAAAGAAGAATATATAAAGTTAGACGTATAACAGTACTTACTCTCCAAATGTGGCCTTCAGCAATTTATTGACTACTGAAAAAAGCATATGACAGTGTGAAGCCAGCAAGCAGCAGATAATAGACTATCTGGAAAGAGGATCCTTTTATTCTGCACACAGCAGTAGGTGATAAATGGCCCTGATGTCAGTGCTTACTATTTTCTTCTCTTTTTTCCCCCACAGCATATCCCAGATCAGAGACTAATAGCCCCCGGTAGAAGATATCTTGACACAACCCCTTCCCACCTGCAATGGCTGCAGTTATCCAACATCTGTCAGGAACTTGCAATAGGGACACAGCTGGTAGTTTGTCGTTTGTCTACCAACACACTTGGTATTTTCAGTTATAAAACAGGAGAAAGTAACATAATGTAATTTATTTGTGTAAATGGAAGAGATTTTATGATCCAGAAGTCAGAATTTAGCTAGAGGCTTTCAGAAGTATTAACTATTCCTCTCAATATATTCCCCCAAACAATGATATCTGTCATAAAGATTTCCCACAGTGAATGAAAACTTATTTCTAAACTAATAGCAAAGCATATTTCAATCATATAGTCTAGGGAAAAACAAAAACAGAAAATTTCATCAACTTAACTATAACATTGCATCATATGGAAATTTTAGTGTTCAATGATTGTCGCTATGTGGATAAGCATTTAATACAAGCAGATTTAAAGTCACTTTGTCAGAGTTGCCTTAAAGTTTTACCAGTTTATGTCTGATTGCAAATGAATTGAATTCCCCATACATGGGGGAAAAATAGTTGCAATCCCCTTCAAAACTATTGCCTTAGTAATGCAAATATTGAAATCACTTCTGGATAAGAAAATATACAGCCTTGCTTGTAACACTCTGATTTGCTTGTCTTTAAGAGCAGAGTTTCTGACCTCGTTAAGAATGTTATGTTAAGTTAAGGGGATCATTTGTCAAGAAGTGCTGTGAGTGCCGTTCAGAGAGGAGCTGTGAAGCCATTTTGAGAAAGGGATTTAAGAGCTACAAGGAAGATAAACAGCAGTTAAAGGCTTTTGGATATTTAATAAAAAGAAAATATTAAGAGAAGCTAGTACTCATAGGAAATCAGTGGAGAACAGTGAGATAATTAATCAGTGGTGGCTACTATGCTCTGTGGTGGTCACAGTGAATCACCACCCAGTTTCCATTGGGAATAACAGACTCATCAGCTGGGAGTGGTGCCTGGAGACAACCATCAGCTGTTGTTGTTGTTGTTAGGCGTGGTCGAGTAGATTTTGACTCATAGCGACCCCATGTGATAGAGTAGCACTACCGCATAGAGTTTCCTAGGCGACAATCATTACTGGAGCATATTTCCAGGTCTTTTTCCTGAGGAGCCACTGGGTAGGTTTGAACTGACAATCTTTTAGTTAGCAGCCAAATGCTTAACTATTGCAAGACAAAGGGTGAAGAGAGTCACATTCCCAAGATCACACCCTCTTCTGAGTGGTGTGTATTCAATAAATGACCAACAAAGTGTAAAGACCTAGCCTTCTTCCTACTCAGGATAGTTTGGAAGCATTATCCCATCTTTTGAACTCCTTATAGATTTGACTCAGGATTCCATCGAGACCTGTTGCAGCTTGAATTCTTCCTCTTCCCAATTTTTCTTCCATCCCTTTGCATTCTTTCTCTTCCACTTTCTGATATTGATGATCAGTCTCTAATAAATCTACTGCATATTAATCTCTGTCTCAGAGGCAGCTTCCTGGAGACCCCAACTTGAGACAATTGATGTCAGGACTGGTCTAAGATTGGAAACGTGGGATGGGAATACCTGACTCCCATCAGGATCCCATTGTTCATGTAGGCGGAGCACAGATAGCTCTGGGCACAAGACAGTCATACAATTGTTAAAACTTTCATCAGTTGTACACTGAGGTAGCATGTGGTTGAAATAAACACAGTAACTAGTAAAATATATCAGGATTTTGACAAGTACAGAACAATACTAAATTAAAAAAAGTGGAGTTGGGTTTTCCTGTTAAGCTAGGTGGATATTTTGGAAAACAATAATGAAGGACTGAGAATGATTAATTCTCAATTAAAAGTGAAATTTGTGAAAGTCAGAGAACCTCCTCTGTAGCATGTACAGAAACTCTTATTCCCTTCAGTCGGAGTGAGAGAAAGCTAAGATCAAGTCTTAAGATTTAATTTTTAAGAGTAGTTGAACTCCAAATTAGATTAACATCCAAACTAAGATTCACTATGCCAAGTTCAGACATAGTAAATTCAGTCAGGGCCCCTATTAAGGAAGTATTGGAATCTGACAAATAGGATGCAAACATTTGAATTGATGTATCAGAACCCCTAGATTCCCCTAAGTCTACATTAGAAGGCCACTCCTCTTTATTAAATGTTAGAGGCTAATTAAGAGGGTTCTCCCTTGCAAGGGAGCCCTGGTGGCAAAGTGGTTAAGAGCTCAGGCTGCTAACCAAAAGGTTGGCAGTTCGAATCCACCAGCCACTCCTTGGAAACCCTATAGGGCAGTTCTACTATGTCCTGTTGGGTCACTGTGAGTTGGAATCAACTAGACAGCATACAACAACAACAACTCCCTTGCAAGACAACATAATCTTCTGTGCCCCAATCTGCCACCATTTTTCCTCCTAGACTCTTGGCCAATAACTAGATTTAAATCACAATATAACAAGGCAAGGATGTGCTTCTGCATGTTAATTTCCATCTCTACATCTACTGGACCTGATAAGTGGGAAGGGAGGTATAGCCCAAGGAAACATCAAGGCATAGCTAATATGTTAGCCAACCCTGTATTTAGCCAACCCAGTCTTAGCACTCTGTCACATGAACAAATTAGATACAGTAGCTGGGATGGAGGCTATCTTTGGGCCCAACTGCATGAGCTTCCACCCACCATGATTCATCTACTTCTGCTGCTGAATGTCCAAACTGGCAGTGGCAGATATAAATCATATGCCTTCATCCTTTGATGATAACAACTAACTGTTTGATAGAAAGTTGATTACACTGGACCTCTTCTATCCTAGAAGTGTCAGCAATTCCTCTAACAGTAGTAGACACATACTTTTGGTATGAATTAAACTTTCCTGTTTGTAGAGCCTCAACCAAGATCACTATGCAGACTTTTGGATTATTTTAGCCACTTGCCTGGGATCCCACATAACACAGAACTTGAGGGAATGAGTAGATGACCATGGGATGCACTGCTCATGTCAAATACTGTGCCAACTTGAAGCTGTCAGTTTCATAGAATGATAAAATGGGCTACTGAAGACAAGACAGAAGTGCCAAGGACAGGTAATTATTAATGAGTATGGAGTTACATCTTCCAGAAGGCAATGTACATTTTGAATGCATTTATGTGACACTGAGATGACTTGACACAATAGTCGCGACAATGGACCCAAACATATCAATAATCATGAAGATGGCACAGGACTGGGCAACATTTCGTTCTATTACACATAAGGTCGCCATGAGTTGGAGCCATCTCAATGGCAACTAAGAAAAATAACAAAATGCCTATATAAAGAATACATTGGTCCAGAAACCAGTGGGTAGAAGCAAGAGTGGCCCCTGCTTACAATATTTGCTTGAAAAATTTTTATTTTCTGACTTTGTAACTTTAGGCTCTGTGAGTTTAGAGGTCCTGACTCCAAATGGGAGAACGATCTCAACAAGACACACCGTGAGAGTTCCACTGAACTGTATGTAGCACATTTTCCACCTGTGCTGCAAGGTCTTTACATCACAAAACCAGCAGTCAAGAAGAGGATTCAACATTTTGGCAGGGGTAGTGATATAATGGGGAGTGGGAGAAATACATTTGGTATCTAGGTGATTCACTGGGGTATTTCTTGGTACTCCCTTGCCCAAATTTAATGGACAAGACTGCATCACAACTCAAATACCCTTCTTGTCAATCTTATTTCTTTCCCTTCATTTTTCCATGTGTTTCCCCCCAAATTTGATAATATACTTCCTGCATGCTCATCTCTGTCTTAGAATCTGTTCTCTGGAGCCCACCCTGTAACATGTAGTCATATGAGGCCCTGAAAAAATTATCCCAGATCCATAAATTTAGCAATGTACTTCCTACACATTTTCAGTCACATTTACTACCAGTTTTATCATAAAACACAGGAACTAAGAAAAAAATTCCAGTCAAGAAATCTTGAAGTTTTTATTTTGTTCTGTAAGCCTTCATCTTAAGTGAGAATAACAGAACAATTGGAAGAGCGTAGTCAATGTCACTGAACTGTGCATGTAGAAATTTTTGAAATGGTGTATCTTTGGCTATGTGTATTTTAACAAAAAAAAAGGTTGAGAAGTTAGAGGGTTGATATGTTGTGGGGTTGTTAACCAATGTCATAAAACAACATGTGTACTACTGTTTCATGAGAAACTATTTGTTCTGTAAGCCTTCACCTGAAGTACAATAAAAAAAAAAAAGAAACCTTGAAGTTTTTGTTTGGATAAATTAGAGAGGATGAGGAAAATATTAGATCTTATCTCTACTAACAGTATGTTTTCCTTATGTATCTAAAGCAAGTCATTAAGCTAAATGTTTTGGATAGTGCAAACTGGTACTCCACCTTTGAACAAGTTCTTGTTGATCCAGTCAGTTACCTATATGAACAACAGATTCTGGAAACTATTAAACTTATGAAAGTGACTAATGACGAGTTCAAAACCAAAGTTGTGGTTAGTAAACATTATATAGATTGGTCCCCAAAGCAATCTTATGTCATATGTACTTGTTTTAGGGAAAAAAAAATTCCAAAGAATAAAAATATTGTGGTTCCAGATGAATTTGAACGAATCAGGTATATTGAAAAGTCAGTTTTGATGTTGTCTGGATTTGTATCTAACACTAGACAAATCTTCAGCTCTTCATTTTGATATTTTTGTTCATTTAAGTACAATTTTTTATAATAAACTTTGCTATTGTTATTGCACTTGGTAAGGGTTAAAAACAAAATAAAACAAAAAACTGTTGTTTCCAAGTCGATTCTGACTCATAGCGACCCTGTAGGACAGAGTAGAACTGCCCCACAGGACTTCCAAGTAGTGGCTGTTGGATTGGAACTGCAGACCTTTCAGTTAGCAGCAGAGCTCTTAATAACTGCCCTACTAGGGCAATTTATTTAATTTGAATTCTAAAAATAAATTTTAATTTAGAATATACATGAATTTAGCACCAAATAAATAGAATTAGGAGTCTAGTGGTTAAGTGTTCAGCTGCAGCCAAATGGTCAGCAGTTCGAATCCACCAGCCTCTCCTTGGAAACCCTATGGTGCAGTTCTACTCTGTCCTATAGTGGCGCTGTGTGTTGGAACCAATGATGTGGCAACAGGTTAAATAGAATTAACAAAAAGATAGCCTCTTGAAAGTTTGTGACATGAGATGCTAGTATATGGAAATTTCATATTTTGTTTAATGAAGGAATATCTCCTCATTCTTATCCAGTCATCTTTTTCTAAGTATTCAAATAAATTAAATCAAAAGTGAATTTTGGGTTTTACTATTGACTGCTTGGCATTAATGTCTCATAGTGGCAGAGAAACTGGAGTTTTGTTTCCATTTTACTTAGTTTTGCCAGATACTTGGAAAACCAGAATTGAATACAGACCTCAAATTCCACTATTGTGAATGTTTATTATAATAGTATATTGAATATACTTAACCTCAAAAAACTTCATTTGAAGGGCAATGATATGTTCAATACTAGCTATAAGTTACATGTTTAAGATCCTTAAGTTTTAATTCTTTATATATTAAAAAGTCACAATACAGGTTTATTCATATATTTTCTAATGGATTCACTTAAGCACCTCCTCCTCACCCTAATCCAATCTCTGCTAGAAATTTAATTAATGCATATTTGTGGAAAAGAAACTTGAGAAATGAGCCATTTTTTAAATGCTGTGTAAAGTAATCTTATATTTCATGTAATTTATTTCAATTTTAAACCAAAATACTTACACTGCAAAGAAGAATGAAATAACTTATGTGCACTTGTATATCATTTTTTAGATAGTTCAAATCAGTTTAAACTTATGATATTTATTACATATCTCCATGGAGTTTAATACTGAATAATCATGAATATATATTAAAACTATTTTGTACATATTTTCTACTATTTCTGTGCCTAACTTTCAGTCTTGCACTCAGCACAATATGTCTTGACACACTAAGATTCTTATTTATGGCTTCCCAAAAAGTATCAAGATACAATGTCTTTGTTAAAAAAAAAAAAAAAAATTGTAGTTCAGTTAAAAAAAAAAAAGAAAAAGTAAGTCAAAAGAACAAAATCTCTCCTCTTACGCCCACTGCCTTTTTATTACTGCCACAATTCTTTGCTCAACTTGACAGCCAAATTCCATCTCTGATGCCTCTCCTCCTGGTCTCTTTCTAACATTCCAATAAGATTAGTGCCCCCACACTCTGAAAACAATCTTTGCCTCCCGTGACCCCCACCTTTATAAAACAAATGGGCAATTCTAGGTCCGTATCCTATTGCCCTACCAACAATACTTGATTACCCACCTCTCTTGTTAATGTTTTCTTCACTTGGTTTCTGGGAAAATACATTCCTCTGATTTTCTTTTGAACTTTTAATGTTGGAATGCCCAAACTCCATTCCTGGATTCCTTCTCTTCTCTTATCTACAGTGTCTTGGTGATCATATCTAGTTTCATAGTTAAAATAGCACCCATACATTAATAAAAACTCAGATAACATGGAGTCAATTCTGACTCATGGCAACCCCAGAGTAGAACTGTGCTCCATAGGCTCAGTGGTTGATTTTTAAGAAATAGATCAGCAGACCTTTCTTCCGAGGTACCTCTGTGTGGATTCGAACATCTATCCCCTCAGTTAGCAGCTGAACATATGAATATTTTGTACCACTCAGGGACTCCATGGATTAATAACTCCCCAAATTCATGTTACTACCTTTTTCATGAAATCCAGACTAATATATCCAACTCAGATAGAGTTCAATTAACAGTGTCTCTAAGGTGTAATAGGCACTTCAAACTTAACAGACTGAGATTCCCAACCTGCTGCACTCAGTTTTCTCCATATCAGTTATTGGCAAAGGCATTCTTCCATTTTCTCATAGCAAACTCCTTGAAACCATTTTTGATTCCTTTCTTTTCACTGCAGTACACAATCCATTCAATATCAAATTCTGTTGACACAATTTTTTACATATATTCAGAATCCTAAAACTTCTTACATGTTCATTGCTACCACCTGCTGCAAAGCTAACACTTCTTTCTCCTGGTTTATTACAATGGTCTCCTAACTAGTCTTGTAATCAACACAGCACCCATAGTGATACTATCAAAATATAAGTCACATCAGAACCTTCTAATTCCGCCGTTACTGAGGATGAAACCAAATTCCTTATCACGGCCCACAAGACCCTATGCAATCTGTGACACTTTATCTCTCTGACCTTATCTTCTACTACGCTCCCTTTCCATCACTAAACTTGAGTTATACAAGTTGTGGTATTATTCCTCAAACTAGAAGAGCATGCTCCCCCCTCATGGCCTTTGCACTAGTTGCTCCTTCTGCTCTTGAACAAATTTTGTTCTTCTCAATTGGTCGTACCTATCACTTTTGCGTTCCTTTATTTTTCTTCATAAGGATTAAAGCCTAACATACTATGTGTTTTATTTATTTATTCTGTTTTTCTCCCACTCGCTCCAATAGAAGGTCAGTTCAAGGAGGGCAGCACATTTGTTTATTTTGTTCACTGATTTGTTTTAAGCACTTGGGATAGTGTCTAACACATTACAGGTGCTGAAAGAATATTGTAAAATAGAAAGGAAAGAAAGAGGGAAGGAAGGAAGGAGGAAGGGAGGGAGATAGGAAGAAAGGAAAGAAGGAAGGAAGGAAAGAGGGAGGGACATAAGGAGGGAAAAAGGAAGGAAGGGTAATTGTTAATTTTTATTGCAAATTACAAAATATCTGTTATCTTTATGGAAGAGATATTATTATAGACTTTAAAATTAAAAAGATGTGTGTAAATTATCTTAGGTCATTTTACGAGTTAGTGTCAGAATCAGGAGAAACAAATCTATACAGAGGGTGATTTCAAACTCTTTAATTTTATTGTTTTTTTTTTGTTTGTGTTTATTTATTTACTTTTTTATTGTACTTTAGATGAAGGTGTACAGAACAAATAATTTCTCATTACACAGTTAGTACACATATTGTTTTATGACAATGGTTAACAACCCCACATCATGTCAAGAATGTCCCTTCTCAACCTTAGGTTTGCTATTACCAGCTTTCCTGTCCCCTTCTGCCTTCTAGTCCTTGTCCCTGAACTGTTGTGCCCCATTAGTGTCATTTTGTTTTATAGGGCTGTCTAATCTTTGGTTGAACGGTGACCCTCGGGAGTGACTTCTCCACTGAGCTAAAACGGCATCCAGGGGCCATCCTCTCGGGGTTTCTCCAGTCTCTTTCAGGCAAGTAAGTCTGGTCATTTTTTGTGAGTTAGAATTTTGTTCTACATTTTTTTACAGCTCTGTCTGGGACCCTCTATTGTGATACGAGTCAGAGAAGTCAGTGGTGGTGGCCAGGCACTATCTAGTTGTACTGGACTCAGTCTGGTGGAGGCCGTAGTAGTTGTGGTCCATTAGTTCTTTGGGCTACTCTTTTCCTTATATCTTGTTTTCTTCATTCTTTCTTCATTCTTTCTTGCTCCAGTGGAGTATCTTAGATGGCTGCTCACAGACTTTTAAGACCCCAGACACTACTCACCAAGGCCGAATGCAGAATATTTTCTTTATAAACTGTGTTATGCCAATTGAGCTAGATGTTCTCCAAGACCATGGTCCCCATAACTCTCAGCCAAGCAATTCAGTCCCTCAGGGATTCTGGATGTGTCTATGGAGCTTTCATGACCTTTCCTTGTAGAAGTTATGCTGGCTTCCCAGTATTGTGTACTGTTTTACCCTTCACCAAAGTTACCACTTATCTATTGCTTATTTAGTATTTCCCCTGTCCGCCCCTCCCATCCCTCATAACCATCAAAGATTGTTTCCTTTTGTGTGTAAACTTTTCCATGACTTTTTACAGTAAAGGTCTCATACAATATTTGTCCTTTCGTTATTGACTTATTTCACTCAGCATAATGTTCTCCAGTTTCATCCATTTAATGAGATGCTTCACAGATTCATCATTGTTCTTTATCTTTGTATAATACTGCATTGTGTGTATGTACCATAGTTTGTTTATCCATTCATCTGTTGATGGGTATCTAGGTTATTTCCATCTTTTTGCTATTGTGAAAAAAGCTGTTATGAACATGGTGTGATATGTTTATTCCTGTGATGGCTTTTATTTCTCTAGGATATATTCCTAGGAGTGGGATTGCTGGATCAAATGGTATTTCTATTTCTAGCTTTCTAAGGAAGAGCCATTTCATTTTCCAAAACGGTTGTATCATTTTGCATTCCCACCAGCAATGCATAAGAGTTCCAATCTCCCCGCAGCCTCTCCAACATTTGTTATTTCCAGTGTTTTTGATGTGTGCTGGTAATGCTGGGGTGAGATGGTATGTCATCGTGGTTTTAATTTGCATTTCTCTAATGGCTAGTGATCACAAGCATTTCCTCATGAGTCTGCTGGTTGCTTGAATGTCTTCTTTGGTGAAGTGTCTTCATTTCCTTTGCCCATTTTTTAATTGAATTATTTATCTTTTTGTTGTAGAGGTTTTGGATTTTCTTGTAGATTTTAGAGAATAGACCTTTGAGTTGTAATGTCCAAAATTTTTTTCTCAGTCTGTAGGTTCTCTTTTGACTCTTTTGGTGAAGTCTTTTGATGAGCTTAAGTGTTTACTTTTTACAAGATTCCAGTTATCTAGCTTATCTTCTGGAGTTTGTGTGTTGTTGGTTATGGTTTGTATCCTGTAAATGCCATGTATTAGGGACTCTAGCATTGATCCTGTTTTTTCTTCTATGAACCTTACAGTTTTGGGCTTTATATTGTGAATTAGTTTTTGTAGATGGTGTGAGGTATGGGACCTGTTTCATTTTTTTGCAGATGGACATCCAGTTTTGCCAGCACCATTTGTTAAAAAGACTGTCTGTTCCCCATTTGATGGACTTTGAGCCCTTGTCGAAGATCAGGTGGCTGTAGGTGGATGGATTTACATCTGAGTCCTCAATTCTGTTCCATTGGATAATGTATCTTTCTTTGTACCAGTACCAGGCTGTTTTGACTACTGTAGCTGTATAGTAGGTTCTCAGTCAGGTAGTGTGAGTCCTTCTACTTTATTCTTCTTCAGTAGTGCTTTACTTATCTGGGGCTTCTTCCCTTTCCATAAAAATTTAATGATTTGTTTTTCCATCTCTTTAAAGAATGTTCTTGATATTTGATAGCATTGTATTTGTAAATTGCTTTGGGTAGAATTGTCTTTTCACAATGTTGAGTCTACCTATCCTTGAGCATGGTACGTTTTTCCATTTATGTAGATCCCTGTGGGTTTCTTGAAGTAGTGTTTCGTAGTTTTCTGTGTATAGGTTTTTTATATCCCTGGTTATATTTATTCCTAAGTAAATTATTTTTTTAGGGGCTATTATAAATGGTATTGTTTTCCTGATTTCCTTTTCATCGTTCTCCTTATTGGTGTATAGGAATCCAACTAATTTTTAAATGTTTATCTTGTATCCTGCTACTGTACTGAATCTTTCTATTAGTTCCAGTAGTTTTCTCATGGAGTCTTTAGGGTTTTCTACATATACTATCATATCATTCGCAAACAGGGACAGTTTAACTTCTTCTTTCCCAAGTTGGATGCCCTTTATTTCTTTTTCTTGCCTTATTGCTCAAGACAGGACTTCCAGCACAATGTTAAATAGGAGTGGAGATAAAGGGCGTCCTTGTTTTGTTCCTGTTCTCGAGGGGAATGTTTTCAGCCTCTCTTCATTAAGAATGATGTTGGCCATTGATTTTGTTAGACATCCTTTATTAAGTTGAGAAATTCCACTCCTATACCTATTTTATTGACAGTTTTTATCAGGAATGGGTTTTGGACTTTGTCAAACGCATTTTCTACATCAATTGAGATGATCATGTGATACTTTTCTTTCCTTTTATTTACTTGGTGGATTACGTTGATTGATTTTCTAATGTTGAACCATCCTTGCAATCCTGGTATGAATCCTACTTAGTTATGGTGTATTATTTTTTTGATATGATGCTGAATTCTGTTGGCTAGAATTTTGTTGAGAATTTTTGCATCTATATTCATGAGAGATATTGGTCTGTAATTTTCTTTTTTGTGGCTTCTTTGTCTGGTTTTGGTATCAGGGTTATGCTGACTGCATAGAATGATTTCAGAAGTGTCACTTCCTTTTCTGTGTTCTGAAATTGTTTGTGTAGTAGTGCTATAAGCTTTTCTCGAGAAGATACTTTGTATTAGTTCAACGTTTTGGATCCTGTTGAGGATTTCTCTGTGGCCTAAGATGTGGTCTATTCTGGAGATCATTCCATGTGCATTGGAATAGAATGTGTACTTTGCAGCTGCTAGGTGGAGAGTTCTATATATGTCTGTGAGGTCAAGTTGGCTGATTGTGCACTTAAGGTCTCATGTATCTTTGTTGAGTTTCTTTCTAGATATTCTATCCTTTACAGAGAGGGGTGTGTTGAAATTTCCTACTATTATTGTGGAACTGTCAGTTTCTCTTTTCAGTGCTGTTAGAGTTTATGTGTTTGTGGACCCTGTCACTGGGTGTGTAGATATTTATTATGGTTATGTCTTCATTATGGATCATCCCCTTAATCATTATATAGTGTTCTTCTTTGTCTTTTATGGTGTATTTTGTTTTAAAGTCTATTTTATCTGAGATTAGTATTGGTACTCCTGCTCTGTTTTGGAAGCTGTTTGCTTGATATATTTTTTCCATCCTTTAATTTTTAATGAATTTACCTCTTTGTTTCTAGAGTGTGTCTCTTGTAGACAGCATATTGATGTATCTTATTTTTTATCCATTCTGGCACTCTATGTCTCTTTATCAGTGCATTTAGGCCATTTACTTTCACTGTAATTATTGATAGGTGTGAGTCTATTGCTGTCATTTTGTAGTGCTTTCTTTTGTGGTGCTGACTTTTTCTTTGTTCCTCTCATTCTCCTTTATTGAATTTTTTTTTTGTGGATTTTTTTTTCATTTCTTTTGTTTTTGTAGATTTTGTTTTTTCTGAGACTTTATGTTTTTCCTTTTTATTTTGATGAGTAGGTTTGTTAATTCTCTTTGCAGTTATCTTGAAATTTACCCTTATCTTCCTTGGTTTGAACCAGTCTATTATTACTTAGTATCACCTCACCTTCCTCTCTATTAGAAGGTTCTATACCTACACAGATTTTTCTCTCTTTTATTGTTCTTATGTTGTTGTCATTTACACATTAACCTCTCTGGTTCCCTTTTGTAATTCTTTTGGTTTTGGGTAGTCCTTAAGAGTTAATTTCTTAGGTTGGTTTCTGGCTGGTATGAGCCTGCATCCCAGATTCAACTTGTGGTCTGATATTGTTTTTCTCAGATTGAAGGACTCCCTTTAAATAATTCTTGTAAACTTGGGTTGTTTTTTACATATTCCCTTAATTTCTGTTTATCTGGAAATGTCCTAATTTCACCATTATATTTGAGCAAGAGTTTTGCAGGATATATTATTCTTGGCTGGAATTTTTTTTTTTCTTTCAAGGTTTTATATGTGTCATTCGTTTGACTTCTTGCCTGCATGGTTTCTGCTGAATAATCTGAGCTTAGTCTTATTGTTTTTTGTCTGTATGTGACTTTTTGTTTTTCCTGAGCTGCTCTCAGGATTCTTTGTTTGTGTTTGGTTTTAGCGAGTGTGATTATGATATTCCTTGGTGATTTTCTTTTGGGGTCTATCCTATATGGGGTTTGTTGAGCTTCTTGGATGGTCAGCTTTTCATCTTACCAGATATTGGGGAAGTTTTCCATCAGCAGTTCTTCAACGATCCTCTCCGTGTTTTCTGTTTTCTCCCCCTATTCTGGAACTCTGATCACTTGCAACGTTTTGTTTTTGATTGTATCCAACACAATTCTCATAGTGTCTTCATTTTTCTTTGTTCTTTTTTCTGATTTTTCCTCAGAGTTGTATCCAAGTGTTTGTCTTCAATTTTGCTGATCCTGTTTTCCATTGTTTCTACCCTGCCCGTTAGCCCTTCTATGACCCTGTCCATTTCTGAAATCTAGTTGTTTATCTTTTGGATTTATAATTATTGTTTTCATATGATTTCTACTTGTAAATTTGTTTTAGCATTTTCTTCCTGTATTATTTTCCTGAATTCTTCCTTCTTTTTGTCTGTATTTTCCATTAATTTGTCTGTCTTTTCCATGGATTTGTCTTTTTTCCTCACTTTTGTCTGCTTTTTGCTTCAACTCTTGGATAGCACTGAATATTAGAGATTTGAATTCCCTATCAGGTAGTTCTAGTACCTTTTCTTCTACTGGAAAATCATCTGGTGTTTTATTTTGGACGCCTACTGGAATCATCCTGTACTGTTCTTGGATATGTTTTGATATTTTCTGCTGTCTTCGGGACAATCAGTAGTTATTTTTCAAGTTTACTGATTGTAGATTTGTTTGTTTTGTCCTTCTTTTTTGTTTTATTTAACTACATCTGAGCAAGTTGGCTGTGCATTCTTTGTTGTTTGCTTGTCTGTAGGCTCAATACTTTTCACCTCCTTCTCCAATGGGCAGGGTCAGTCACTCAGGTGTGGTACAGCAGGGCAGGTCCAGCTGAAGGAGAGTTGCTGGGATGGGTTGTTCGTGGCATTTACTAGGGTTAACAGGGTAGGTTGGGTGTCAGTGCAGGGCAGGTTCTGGTCAGCCATGCCTGTGCTGCTTGGGGTGTGATGGTCAGTGCAAGGTGCAGGTAGGCAGGAAGGAAGGGGGAGTTTGTGATATCTGGAGGTAAAATGGGTATGGGAAAGAGTAGAGAGGAACAGGAGCCAAAAACACACAAACAACGAAAAAGAAAGAGTGCTAAGGGACCTTGCCATTGGAGTGGAGAGATGAGAGACTGAGAAATGGAGAAAAACAAAGGGAAAAAAAGATAAAAATGTAAAAGAAAAAAATGAATAAATAAAAATTAGAGGGGAAAAAAAAAAAAAAGGAAAAGCCCCAGGGATCCCACTAGTGTGGCTGCCAGGATTGTGGCAGTTGCTCCCAGGCCATGCAGTACAGCCTGGCTAGAAGGGGTAGAGGTCTCACCCAGAGCCAAGTATTCAGGAGGCAGGAAGAGAAGGTAAGTATAGAGAGATGAAAAACTGAGTAATGAAGAAAGACAAAAGAGAAAAAGAGAGAACAAAACAAAAAAAAAAAAAGCCACAAAACAAAAGAAAGAAAAAAGAAATGTCCCCAGGGATCCCACTGCGCATTTGTGCAGATTAAGGGAGTAGCTCTTAAGCTGCGCAGTACTGCCTGGCTAGAAGGGGCTCCCAAGCTGAGAGAAAAAAGAAAAACAAATCAAAACAGAACAAGCAAACCAAAAAGCCCCAGGGATCTCACCAGCATGGTGGCAGGGGCTGGGAAGCAATTTCACAGTAGAGCGGTATTTTGCAGCATTTCAGGAAGAAGCAAATATGGCACACGGACCAGGTATTTGAGAGAAAGGAGAGGGAGGTGGTGAGAGGTAATGAAGAAATCTAAAGAAGTGGAAAAAAGCAACACCAGCACCTAACAAATGGCACTTGGGGAGCCAGTCAGTGTGGACAGCTGGAATCTAAGCAGCACCAGGATGAAGCTGGTGCTTCCTGTTGAAGAGAGTGTGGTCGCAGGAAGCAGAGGAGGCTGGGTAGGGGTGGGAAAGCGTATGTCGCTGGTTACCGGTTGTTCTGTGTCCTGCTGGAAGGTCTGTGAAACTGCTTTCTTGTACCCCCTGTTCAGCGATCTCCAGTAAGAGTCCAAGATGTCAGATCCATGCTCCGTTAGTTGATATGGGACCTCTGCATGTATCTCTCCTTGCTCTCTGTTTTCTGTCAGTTTCTTATTCCATTAGGTGCTTGGCTGAGTTCTTTATCTCTTTATTTGATGCTTAGGGTTTCTGGATTGACGTGTGTCTCTGCTTGACTTAGTTTCTCTGACCTTTCCTGTGGAGAGACGGTGTGGTGCTTCTGTCTATAGCACAATGTTGCCTGGAAGTCCTGCAATATTTTATTATATTTAATTTATCTGAGCTATATAATTAGTAGAACAGGAAATTTTCCTATCCAAATCTATTGCAAGTGGGTAAATTTAGATCATGCTATATTATGAAGGGAGCCCTGGTGACACAGTGGTTAAGAGCTCAGCTGCTAACCAAAATGTCAGCAGTTCGAATCCCCATCCACTCCTTGGGAACACTATGGGGCAGTTCTATTCTGTTCTATAGAGCCACTATGAGTCAGAATCGACTTGATGGCAATTGGTTTGGTTTTTTGTTTATATTATGAAGTATTCTTCCTGGATTTAATCCTAAAGAATAGTCTTAATGGAGGAAATATTTAAGTTAGTATCAAAGGGCACCTGGTTAAGTCAACTGGCTAAAGTTAAAAAGATGATGAAAATACCATAGAATAAGTGGACTTAATTTTCAAAGATCATGTTTTATTGGGAACCTATAGATCATTCTGAACTTTTTTCATCTGAAGAGGAATAACTAAAGCATAGCTCTATAACGAATGGCTAGCCTTCATGAATATATTTTAAAATTTGTAAGGCAATTAGGAGAATATTAACCTAATCCTCGGTTTCACACAGCCTCAAACAGAATTCACACTCACTTGAGCAGAAGGAGAACTGGATTAATGAAGGAGAAACTGGATGGGGATTTGAACTTTGAGTGTAGAAGGCTGCTTGTTAGGTATTATCCATATCAGCCTAGCTCTGTCTGAAGGAAAAATTTATGGAACTCTGTAAGTAAAGAGTACATAAGTTTCTCAAAAATTCTTGAGGAAAATGGCAGACAGGAAAAATATTATTAAATCAGTCAATATATTTCTTATAATATCTGTGAAATGTTAATCTGATATATACATATACTTTACATTCCAAGGAATTATCCTAAAAATTTCATTGCTTTAAATAACTGGAAAGTTATACTTGAAAATATTAACTTCTAACCATTGAGTCAAATATTTTTAAATTAATTATGAAACAATTGTAACAGAAAATGTAACAAATACCTACCTGCCCACCACTGATGATTAAACAATTTTAGTACTTGACTGTATTTGTTTCATAATTCTCTCAATTTTTGCAGAATGACAAAACTTTTGGAGAAAGTTAAGCTCCACCCTTTGTATCAGGCTTGTTCCCTTGCTCCTCAGAGATAACCAGCTATAGGCTAAGATTACTATATGTTGTCATATAATATTTTCAAGTATGAATATATTATTAATGCTTTTATTTCATGTATATGCAATGCACCCACAAATAATACATACTATTTATATAAAAGCATCTGCTATACATATGTTGTTGCAACATGCTTCCTTCTCTCAATATTGCATATGCTAAATTTATCCCTCCTTACATAGATAGATACATGCAGTTAATACAGTTTAACTTACAGTAATAGGTGTAAATATGTCACAATTTATTCTATAGTCCTACTAAAGGATAATGGTTTCATTTCTAATTCTTTCTATTACAAAGTTAAAGTGAATATCCTTACACAGTTCGATAACACCCATATAAAATTTTTACCCAGAAGCCTAGAATTTTCTGGAAACGTAGAACTATATCTGCTATATCATTTACTTTTAATAGGTGTTGCAGAACTGCTCATGAAGGTGGTTTTTACCAAGACACATTACCACAGGTAAATTTTAAAATTTCTTTTTCTCTATGCAGCACTTCTAAAACTCACCATGTCAGATAGTCTTCATTGTCAATCTGATTAATAAGAAACGGCATCTCAGTTTTCTTAAGTTGCTCTTCTTTGATTACCAGTGTGGTTTAAATTCCCAATGATTCACAGAGATTGGCTGAGCAATAGATGATTCTTGAAGCTTTAACTTTAATATATTCACAGTAAATCTGCCTATGATGTCACATCACTGTCTCAATTTTGTGCACTGTTCATATTTTATGGTTATTGCTTCTAATAATTCTAATTCTGCTTTTGCATTTTTGGTTGTCATATCTTTTTATTCTTATATATTTTTTGTTGATTCAACTTGGTTCTCTTCACTATCTACCTAGTCTCTGGTAGAATTATCCTCACTACTCAGGTGCCAGTGGGCTGGTAGTTCTTCATTGCCACCAGTCTAATTTATGACATCATTCATCTAGGATCACTGTGATGAGGAAGGTTCTCCCTTTCCTGTTGTCTGATCACCTTTCTAAGATGAGGAGAAATAATATCTTGCTATTCTGAAATGATATGCAGTTTTTCCCTTGCTTCAAAGAGGGGACTAAAACTGTCACTGACCACAAAGAGTTGTGTTCTCACAGAGCTTCCTTTAGAAATCTCATGCTATTGCTGGTTCTATATCTGCATGGTCAGAGCAGCTCTGAATCTCCAGTGTACCTTACATTTCTAATGAGTGACTTGGAATGAAAGTAGACATTACTTGAATGCAATGTGATGCATGAAAGGGAGAAGACACACAGCCTCAGAAAACAGAACATATGAAATAGCAAGCTAGCTAGCGGTCTTCTCTTTAATGAAAGGCCAGCATTTCCAAGAGCCTTGATGGTGCAAGTGGTTTGGAATCAGCTGCTAACCAAAAGGTTAAAGGTTCAAACTCACCCAGAGGCTCCTTGGAAGAACGACCTGGTGAACTGCTTTTGTAAAGATCATAAACAAGAAAACCCTATGGAGCAGTTAGTTATACTGTGTAACACATGGGGTCTCATGAGTCAGGAGCCATCTCCACAGCAGCTAAAAACAACTAAAACAGTATTTCTAGAGTGTAAATATGTAATAAAGTAGAATGAATTATTTTTTATATGTCCCTATGATTTTTTTATAAGAGCTATCTGTGCTTACTTTGATGGAATTCAGGAGTATGAGAAATACTGACTACTATTCACAACTGAAGAATTTTAGTGCTTTTTATTTATTTTTGTTTCTTTAATTCTGCATGAGTATTTACAGTGGAAACTGGAATAAAAAATCAGACATAACTATTTAGCCTTGGAGAAGATGATTGGGTATTACCAAGTGCAGTTACATAAACTCATCCTATGGAAAATGCCAAAGCATTGCTGAAAAGCAATATGCATCCGCATTGGAAGAAAGTAGAAAATGGTGGGTAAGTGCATGTAAGTTCAATGTAATATGGGAAAATAATAATAACTATTGATTATATAAGGCAGTTGTGTTTCAGTGGTAGAATTCTCACCCTCCATGTTGGAGACCCAGGTTTGACCCCTGGCTAATACACCTCATGTGCAGCCCCCATCATTCTGCCTTTGGAGGCTTGTGTGTTTCTATGATGCTGAACATGTTTCAGTGGAGCCTCTAGACTAAGATGGACTAGGAAGAAGGGCCTGGAGATCTATTTCTGAAAAATCAACCAACAAAAGCTCCATAGACACATCCAAACTCCCTGAGGGACTGAACGACTTGGCTGAGGGCTGTGGGGACCATGGTTTTGAGGAACATCTAGCTCAATTGGCATAACAAAGTTTATAATGAAAGTGTTCTATATTCTACCTTGGTGATTAGCGTCTGTGGTCTTAAAAGCCTGTGAGCAGCCATCTAAGATACTCCACTGGTCTCACCCCTTTGGGAGCAAGGGAGAATGAAGAAAACAAGCTACAAGAGAAAGATTTGTCCAAAGGACTAATGGACCACAACTACCACGGCCTCCACCAGACTGAGTCCAGTACAACTAGATGGTGCCTGGCTACCACCACTGTCTGCTCTGACAGGGATCACAACAGAGGGTCCTGGACAGAGCTGGAGAAAAATGTAGAAAAAAATTCTAACTTAAAATAAAAGACCAGACTCACTGGCTTCACAGAGACTGGAGAAACCCCAAGAGTATGGCCCCTGGACACCCTTTTAGCTCAGTAATGTATTAACTCCTGAGGTTCACCATTCAGCCAAAGATTAGACGACCCCATAAAACAAAATGAAACTAATGGGGCACAACAGTCCGGGGACAAGGACTAGAAGGCAAGAAGGGACAAGATAGCTGGTAATAGGGAACCCAAGGTCGAGAAGGGACAGTGTTGACATGTGGCATTATTAACCATTGTCATAAAACAATATGTGTACTAACAGTTTAATGAGAAACTATTTGTTCTGTAAACCTTCATTTAAAGTAAATTAAAAAAAAGTGATAAGAGAAAAAAATAATAAAAGTGAAAAAAAAAAAACCCTTATGGATTAAAATAGTCCAATCCACAACTGATCATAGGGATGGTGCAGGACTGGGCAACATTTGGTTCCATTGTACCTAGGATTACCACAAGTCAAGACAGACTTGAAGGCAGCTAACAACAACAGCAAAAGCAGATTATAATGAGCATAAAATTAGTATGTGGTACGTATTTGTGCGTGTATATATATATATATATATATATATAATAGCGCCCTGTTGGTACAGTGGTTAAGCACTTGGCTGCTAACTGAAAGGTCAGTGGTTTTAGCCCACTAGCTGCTCCATGGAAGAAAGATGTGGCAGTCTGCTCCCATAATGTTTACCGCCTTGGAAATCCTAAGGGGCAGGGCAGTTCTATTCTGTCCCACAGGACCGCTATGATTCAGAAGTGACTTGACAACAATGGGTTATATATATACATACTTACCACATAGTAATGTTATTTATATATATATATATGCAAATTTTGTAGGAAGAATATTCATGTGTTCTTCTGGCATTTTCATCACAATTTATGACATCAGCGTCTGTACTATGCATGTCATTCCTGAGAATTTTTGGTGTATATATTGTGTCGCTGGCATGATATGAAAGTAGTTGATTCCTCTCCCACTCTTTTTTTTTTTTTTAACCTTCACCTACCTATTTTATTACCAGCCATATAAAAGAATCTAGCCCTGGGCTTTCACTAAGGACATGAAGTCTCTGAATGTGCCATGATATGACTTGTCCCGGAGCATTTGTACAAACTATACCCTAGATTAGGGTTATTCACTTAAATAATTTCTTGTTTTCCTTCAATATCTCATTCAGCAGTCATCTCCTAAAGGGAGAATGTTGAACACTCCAGATTAACCTAGGTGCATCTTTATTTGTTCTCATGGCACATTGTTCTCATCACTATTGTAACTCAGCATGTTTTATTCCCCACTTGTCTGTCAGTTTGTAATAATGTGGAGGCTTGTGTGTTGCTGTGATGCTGGAAGCTATGCCACCAGTATTCAAATACCAGCAGGGTCAACCATGGTGGACAGATTTCAGCTGAGCTTCCAGACTAAGACAGACTATGAATAAGGACCTGGCAGTGTACTTCTGAAAAGAATTAGCCAGTGAAAACCCCATGAATAGCAGCGGAATATTGTCTGATGAGTGCCTCAGGTTGGAAGGCACTCAAAAGATGACTGGGGAAGAGCTGTCTCCTCAAAGTAGAGTTGACCTTAATTATGTAGATGGAGTCAAGCCTTCTGGACCTTCGTTTGCTGATGTGGCATGACTCAAAATGAGAACAAACAGCTAGAAACACTCATTAATAATCAGAACATGGAACGTATGAAGTATGAATCTAGGAAAATTGAAGATCGTCAAAAATGAAATGGAACGTATAAACATTGATATCTTAGGCATTAGTGAGCTGAAGTGGACTAGTACTGGCCATTTTGAATCAGACAATCGTATGGTCTATTAAGCCGAGAATGACAAATTAAAGAGCAATGGTGTTGGATTCATCATGAAAAAGAACATTTCAAGATCTATCCTGAAGTACAATGCTGTCAGTGATAGGATAATATCCATATGCCTACAAGGAAGACCAGTTAATATGACTATTATTAAAATTTATGCACTGAACACTGAGGCCAAAGATGAAGAAATTTAAGAATTTATCAACTTTTGCAGTCTGAAATTGATTGAACATGCAATCAGAATGCATTGATAATTACGAGTAATTGGAATGTGAAAGTTGGAAACAAAGAAGAAGGACTGGAAGCTAGAAAATATGGCCTTGGTGATAGAAATGATGCCAGAGATCACATAATAGAATTTTGCAAGACCAACAACTTCTTCATTGCAAATATCTTTTTTCAACAACATAAACGGTGACTGTACACATAGATGTCCCCAGAAAGAATACACAGGAATCAAATCTACATCTGTGGAAAGAGATAATGAAAAACGTCAACATCATCAGTCAGAACAAGACTAGTGGTGGACTGTGGAACATACCATCAATTGCTCATATGCAAGTTCAAGTTGAAGCTGAAGAAAATTAAAACAAGTCCATGACAGCTGGAGTACAATCTTGAATTTAGACTTTAGAGACCATCTCAAGAACAGATTTGATGTGTTGAACACTAATGACCAAAGACCAGGCAAGCTGTGGAATGACACCAAGGACATCATGCATGAAGAAAGAAAGAGGCGATTAAAAAGACAGGAAAGAAAGAAAAGACCAGAATGGATGTCAGAAGAGACCCTGAAGCTTGCTCTTGAGCAAAGAGTAGCTAAAGCAAACAGAAGAAATGATGAAGTAAAAGAGCTGGACAGAAGAGTTCAAAGGGCAGCTCTAGAAGATAAAGTATTACAATGACATGTGCAAAGACCTGGAGTTAGAAAACCAAAAGTGAAGAACATGCCTGGCATTTCTCAAGCTGAAAGAACTGAAGAAAAAATTCAAACCTTGAGTTGCAATGGTGAAGTATTCTATGGGCAAAATACTGAATGACAAAAGAAGATGGAAGATGTTCACTGCAACACTGTTCACAATAGCAAAAAGATGGAAACAGCTTAGGTACCCATCAATGGACAAATGGATAAACAAATTATAGTATATTCACACAATGGAATATTATGCAACAATAAAGAACAACAATGAATCCAAGAAACTTCTCATAACATGGATGAATCTGAAAGGCATTATACTGAGTGAAATTAGTCAGTTGCAAAAGAAAAATATTGTATGAGACCACTATAATAAGAAGTCAAGAAAAAGTTTAAACACAGAAGAAAACATTCTTTGATGGTTATGAGGATGGGGAGGGAGAGAGAGGAAAATTCACTACATAGTAGACAAAAATTATCTTAGGTGAAGGGAGGGACAATACACACTACAGGGGAAGTCAGCACCACTGGACTAAACCAAAAGCTAAGAAGTTTCCTGAACACAACCAAACACTTCGAGGAACAATGTAACAGGGGCAGGGGTCAGGGGACGATGGTTTCAGGGGACATTTAGGTCAATTGGTATAACAAAGTTTATTAAGAAATGTTCTGCATCCCACTTTGGTGAGTGGCATCTGGGGCCTTAAAAGCTAGTGAGTGGCCATCTAAGATGCATCAATTGGTCCCAATCCACCTGGAGCAAAGGAGAATAAAGAACACCAAAGGCACAAGAATAGCATTAGCCCAAGAGACAAAAAGACCACATAAACCAGAAACTCCATCAGCCTGAGACCAGAAGAACTAGATGGTGCAAGGCTACCACCAATGACCGCCCTGACAGGGAACACAACAGAGCGTCCCTGACGGAGGAAGAGAAAAGTGGGGTAGTGGGGTGCAGAACTCAAATTCTAGTAAAAAGACCAGACTTAATTGTCTGAGGCTGGAGGAACCACAGAAGACTTGACCTCTGGACTCTCTATTAATCCAGAACTAAAACCGTTCCCAAAGCCGACTCTACAGACAAAGAATAGACTGGACTATAAGACATAAAATGATACCTGTGAACAGTGTGCTTCTTAGTTCAAGTAGATACACGAGACTAAATGGGTAGCTCCTGTCTGGAGGTGAGATGAAACTGCAGAAAGGGATAGTTGCTGGCTGAATGGACATGGGAAATTCAGGGTGGAAAGGAGAAATGTGCGGTCACGTTATAGGGATAGCAACTAGGGTCACATAACAATGTGTATATAAATTTTTGTATGAGAAATTAACTTGAGTTGTAAAGTTTCACCTAAAGCATGATAGAAAAAAGAAGAAAAAGATGGAAGGAATACATAGTCACTGTAACAAAAAGAATTGATTGAAGTTCAGTAATTTCAGGAGGTAGCATATTATCAGGAGGGAACAAGTTAAAGCTGCACTGAAGACATGGTCAAAAAACAAGGCTCCAGGAACTGACGGAATACTAACTGAGATGTTTCAACAGATGGATGCAGCATTGGAAATGCTCACTGGTCTATGCCAAGAAATTTTGAAGACAGCTGCCCAGCCAACTGATTATAGACTTCCACATCCATGCCTATTCCAAAGAAAGGTGGTCCAGCCGAATGTGGAAATTATCGATCAATATCATTAATATTCACACATAAGTAAAATTTTGCTGAAGATCATTCAAAAATGGTTGCACTAGTACATCGAAGGAAAACTGCCAGAAATTCAAACTGGATTCAGAAGAGGAAATCTAACTAGGGATATTGTTGCTGATGTCAGATGGGTTCTGGATGAAAGCAGAGAATACCAGAAAGATGTTTACCTGTGGTTTTTTTTTTTTT
>NW_004444085.1:833708-868359 GCF_000243295.1 Trichechus manatus latirostris
GACCGCCATCTTGCCGGAGTCTGCCTACCTGTGTTTTATTGACTATGCAAAGGCATTCAACTGTGTGGATCATAACAAATTATGCATAACATTGCAAAGAATGGGAATTCCAGAACACTTAATTGTTCTCGTGAGAAATCTGAACATAGATCAGGAGGCATTTGTTCCAACAGAACAAGAGGATGCTTCATGGTTTAAAGTCAGGAAAGGTGTGCATCAGGGTTGTGTCCTTTCACGATACTTATTCAGTCTGTATGCTGAGTAAAAAATCCAAGAAGCTGGACTATACGAAGAAGAATGGGACATCAGGAAGACTCATTAACAACCTGCACTATGTAGATGACACAACATTTCTTGCTGAAAGTGAAGGGGAGTTGAAGCACTTACTGATGAAGATCAAAGGTCATAGCCCTTGGTATAGATTACACATCAATGTAAAGAAAACAAAAATCCTCACAACTGGACCAATAAGCAACATCATGATAAATAGAGAAAAGATTGAAGTCTACACAGATTTCATTTTACTTGGATCCACAATCAACACCCATGAGAGCAGCCGTAAAGAAATCAAATGACACATTACATTGGGCAAATCTGCTGCAAAAGACCTCTTTACAGGATTAAAAAGCAAAGATGTCACTTTGAGTACTAAGGTGCTCCTGATCCAAGTCATGGTGTTTTCAATAGCCTCATATGCATGTGAAAGTGGGACAATGAATAAGGAAGACCGAAGAAGAATTGACACGTTTCAGTTGTGGTGTTAGTGAAGAATATTGAATATACAATGGACTGCCAAAAGAAGGAACAAATCTGTCTTGGAAGAAGTACAGCCAGAATGCTCCTTAGAAGCAAGCATGACTAGACTTCATCTCATATACTTTGGACATGTTATCAGGAGGGACCAGTCCCTGAAAAAGAACATCATGCTTGGTAAAGTGGAGGATGAGCAAAGAAGAGGAAAACCCTCGATGGGATGGATTGACACAGTGGCTGCAATGATGGGCTTAAGCATAACAATGATCATGAGGATGGTGGTGCAGACTGGGCAGTGTTTCTTTCTGTAGTACATAGGGTCACTATGAGCAGGAACTGACACGATGCCACCTAACAAAAACAACATACATTTTGTATTTGCCAATACTTTGACTGTCTATGCAACTACTCAAAAAGCTCCTAATGGGAAGATTTTGCCTCTTCACTTTCTTTGATCACAGTGTTCAACACAGTGTCTGGTACCTAGTAAGAGAACAACTTCTATTTGTTTAAAAATTGAATTAATGTCTGACTCACATTTAAAGAGTAATTAATTTTTTTAGTAGAACTGTCATCTTTACAATGCATATGTGAATTATTCTACAATTTTATCATCTAAATCCTCACATATTTTTATATGTGAGATGCATTGCGGACAAGTAATTTCTCAGTTCCTTTATAATTAAGGTGATCCTCTGCCTTGATAAACCTTCTGTCACCTTCAGACTGTTAATATGGCTTGTTGAATAATATGAATAATATGCTAATAATAATAATAATATACTTATTTAATCGTTGACTAATCAAAAAAATGCCTGTTGCAGATTTCAATAGCTAGGTATACTTTTGTACCTAATATAGATAGTATTTCTTCTAGTTCAGGAATAATTAAAGAGAGTTTATTCTAAAAAACATCCTTTGGTATCTTTGAGATATTTCTCATTTCTACTTTTTTGAATATGAATTAAGTTTACATTCAGGTTAAAATTTAGCACAAAAGAGTACTAACAATAAAATAAAATAAAAAATTGAATGATGTGACGAAGACCAGACCCTTACCATTTTCCTTCATAAAACTATTCTAGGAGACTACCAATTGTCATGAATTGGCTTTTCTTTCTGACATCCATTGGCACACAAATTCTGATTTGGAACTTGAGAATTGCAATATTTTCATTCATCATATTGGTTATTGTCATTGGGTGTTTTCATTACAAGTGTAACAGTTAGGCTCTTCATGAGACATTGTATCCCAGGAATGTTATTTCTAGTTAATCATAAAGTCCTTTGCAAAATTATAAACTAAGAGATTATTCAATCCATTTAGAATTATGAGTATTTAATAATAGTCTTAAAAGCTGTTAAGGTAATGTTTTTGTTACTGGTTTTGAAGACCTTTGTTGGAAAGTATCACTGTGTCATGGACTAATGTATAAACCAAGGCCAATGAAGAGAACAGAAAAAAATTTGTGAGAAAAGAAGTAGATAAGAAATATGAAATCTAGTCTCAGCTCTGTCAGCATATCAGTGTTGGTCGTGAGTCTTTTCCTCCCATTATCTCAGTTTACCTTCTCCTAAATTAAGCTAATAATACCCAGAAAAATGTCTTAATCGAACAATGGTCTGAACAAAATGAGAAGACATTTCATAAGCAATAAACTAGTATTCAAATGTAAGCTTTAATTAAATCACTATTATATTGTTTTAAAAGCCAATTCTTAGTATAAAACCCACATTCCAAACTGGGCTGGCTGATCATCTTTTTTTTTTTTTTTTTTTTTTGCTTTTCTTTTCTTTTTTGCCTACAGTAGACTCTTTCTTTTTTTTTTTTTTTTTCTGGCTGAGTGAGAGATGTATGTAAGGGAAGATGTTTGTTTTTGTTTAAAAGAGTATGGCAGTTTTATTTTGTAAACAGGTATTCCTGCAAGTATAAATTCCAGGCATGATCCACAAACCTGAGCAGTTACCAACTGGGGTTTAATCAGTGAGCCTCAAACAGGAGAACTATGAATTAAGTTAAGCCACTCAATGTTACAGTTAGAAAGGGAAATAGAGTTATGTTTGCTTAAATTAACAGCTGATATAAAGTCCTACTTCTATCTGTGAATACAGTATATTCCAGGCAAATTATGAAGAAAATTACTTAAAAATCCATTGTCACATGTTTTACAGACTTTGTTGAAATGGCAATGCCAACTAGTGCATTTGCAATGAATTCAGTCTTGCATTTTGTAAATTCTATTCAGTAAAAACTCTTATGTTAGAAACAGAAATCTGGATTTTGTTTTTGTCTAAAAGGAAACAGAGTCTCTGCTAGCAATAGAAAATAATTGGCCAAAATATTCTAGCACCACTATTGAACTTAAGAAACAAGGTTTTTATTGTCGTTGTTTGTCTTCTTTAAGCTATCTACCAAGTAGTGCTCATTTGAATAATAAGATTCCTTTTTTAGTTTATTAAGCTAAGACCAGCATGCTTTTTATTCAAATACATTTAATTAGGAATTTATTTCAGAAAACTAAGGAAATTTTGTTTCCTTTTGAAATTTTATAAGTCAGAATTTTTGCCTGATTTTAATTTGCCTCTCTCATTCCTGTCTCCCTTACACTCATCCAACTAACATTACTCTATTTATAAAATTTGTTGTTATCAAATAAATTCTTTTTTTTGCAGAATCACTCTGTTGTATAACCTTTCAGATCATAAGAAATTTATTTGGGAAATGTAAGGACTATGGTTTAGTAAAACATGTATAAGTCTTGCTGATCAGAAAAAGAAAGGAGAGAAAGAAGAAAGAAAACCTTCCCTCAAAAAAATATTAATTCAGCTGAGAATGAAATATCAAATGAACACTAGGTGAAAAAAAGGTGTGGAAGGGAAAATGTGTCATCAAGAAGCATTTGGAGGAACACATTCTGAGGAAGAGCAAGATTTTGAAGCCCTAGATCCCCTTGTTTAAGGCAAGCTGCTAGTCACCTCATCTCACTTCTTCAGCAGAAGAACAAATCTCACAATTACTTTAATGATATCCATGAGTTCTCACTGCAGTGTTTTACGTATATTCCTTAAACTAACCACTCATCCAGTAATACCCTCTGATTACCAATCAAACCATACAGTTGGGAAGAATTTACTTGCATTCCCAAAGTTTTATATTAAACATAATGAAAGTTTAGTAAATTTAATAAGTTCTTAGATCTAAAAAATGACTCAATGTTCCTAAGAATCAACCTGCTCTTAATTCAACTAGGATACTGTCAAATTTTACGCTAAAAGAGACTGGATATTTTTTACACTTGAAGTTATAATTTGGTAAACGAAATCTGGGTATATAAAATTTCATGCCAATTTAATGGCTGTGTTTGTGTCTGAAATTTCATACTTAGTACAACTTATTTTAAAAGAAGAAGAGACAATTGCTGCCACATTTTGAGATAAAAGTAAGGAGAACAGAGGGAGCTGGGGGTAAAATTGTAGCTATTTTAATATACAAAATTGTCTTGCCTAGTATCAAACCTTCAGATTCTGCCATGGCTATAAATGCAATTTATTTTTGTGTGATGAAAATTTCAATGTATCTTCAAAGATCAACTCTGGAATTGTGGAAGAAGTATATTAAGTGTAGTGTATATAATTTTTCTAATTGTAGATCATTATGAATAGGGTCTAGAAGAGGAGTAGATGGTTATTCCTAACCATCAAAGTAAATGTTTATATATCTTTGGAAAGTCATTTCATCTATTTGGACTCAGACTCTTTATCTGAAAAATGAGAAATTTATGTTCCAGCAGTCCAACCATCTCTATTATTCTAAGATCAAAAGTGAATAACACTAGCTACTTCAAAGAATGATATTTAAATAATAGAAAAGTCAATTCTCTGAAAAGGAACAACAAACTGTGAGTTCTCCTTTGGCCTTGGTTTTCTAATTCAATTTCTTCTGAAAAAAACAGATTATTGCAGTAAATCAAAACAAATATCATACTATCAGCAAAGTTTAGATTATTGTTAATTTGAATTTAAGACTTTTATCTATTCACCAAGCTAAGACCACTTTTAAGAAACCAAGGAACAGCTGGATATTGAGAAAAAGTCCAGGCCTTCCCATGTAATATCTCTGCCATTCAAGATAAAATGTCTGTAAGGCCATATCTATCGGACATGGAGTAATACAGACAATGTGAAGTTTTTTCAGGAAATGTATGTTTGCTGTATCGTTTATTGTTATGCCTATGTGTTAAATATATAATCAATAAACTGTATATAAATGCAAATCACATACTTCAATAATCTACTAGAAAATATATCTCTGTATAAATAATAAATAATGAAATAAAATAACATTATAAAGGAAATAAAATGACAATCAATGCAATCAAACTCTAATGGAAGTGAGCACTATGTGAAGGGAAAAATGGAAGAGGAAAGACCTATCACTTCGTCAGGGCCCAAAGTGACCTACAGCTTTTTCTCTATATTTCAATCTATATTTGCTAACAAGGTATTATTGTCAATTTTTTACAGAAAAATAAATTAGTTTGGTTCAGAGAGTTTTAGTAGGGTCTTATATTTCCCAAGAAAGAGTAAAAGTCCTAACTTATATTACATTTTAATAAGTCAAGGATGCATACTGCAATACCCACAGTAATCACTAACAGAATAGTAAAAGGATGGCTAAACGACCAGCTAATAAAGAAGAAAAATAGGATAATAAAAATAATTAATCCATTAGTAGGCAAAAAGAAAAAGAAAAGGAGTAAAAAGAATATGGAAAAAGTGGAAGAAATACAGACATAAGATGGTCAATGTAAACCCTAATACATCAGAAAATTCCTTAAATTTAAATGATCTAAATACTCTAATTAAAAGATAACGGTAATCAGAGTGTCTGAAAAGCACCTAAACGTTCCATATAGAAAACACAAATATAAGCATACGTAAAGTTTGAGAGAAAATGATAGGAAAAATTTTAATATAAATTTAATTAAATTTAAAATTTAATATACCTATAATAATATAAAGGTAGAATTCAAATCAAAAAGTATCATTAGACATGTTATGATAAAAGGTTGACATAAAAATTCTAATTTTCTTCACAACAAATGATATGACCACAAAATATTATAAAACATAAACAAAAATGACAACACCTTTTGAGAAAGCATATAAAAAAATCCAGAGAGGCAATAGAGAAGGCATTAAACCTGTATAAGAAAAAGAGAATTTTATAAAAAGAAACACTTCAATAAAAAAAAAAGCACCCCTGAAAAGTAAAATTATAACTGTTGCTTAAATCAGGAAAAGTTTAAAACATTTAAAGAATCTCTCAGGAATGTTACAAACTGTCATAAAATGGTTAATAGGAAATTATAAGAAATTTAGAGTTCAATCCAGGAGGCGCAATATCCAATTAATAAGAGTTTCAGAAAAAAAGTTCTAAGATACAGTGGCTAGAAATTATCAGTTATCTTTGAAACAGGAGAACATTTTTCAGAACTAAACTACTTTATTTTCCAAGTTAAAGCTGTACAACTAGGATCTATTACAATGAATGAATGAAGAGTACATCAAGGCATATAATGAATATTAAGAAATAATTTGAAAAACTTCGAATGAGGACTAACACACATATACAAATATAAAAAAGGAAAAATAAAAAATAAAAATCAGAGTTCTACCACCAGTTCTGGAGCCTAGAAGATATTGGAGTAATGTGTTCAAAAATTTAAAAGGGAATGATTTTCCAAATCAGAATTTCTACCTAGACAGTATGTTACTCAATTAAAAGGTAGAAAATCTCCATTTTAAGATAAAATAGATCTAAAAAAAAAAATGACTTCCCATGTATCCCTTTCTTGGGAAACTACTGATTGTTATGTTTCAATATAATGAAGGAGTAAACCATAAAATAAAAATAATCCTAAAAACAGCAAGCCATTAAGAAAAAGGCTCCAAATGGCAACTGAGTAGCAAGCAACAAGATTAACCAGTCTATATTACAATGTTATTACAGAAGGCTTCAGAAATAATGGAGTCATGGAGGAGGAGGGTAAACTGAGAGATGGCTTGATGTATTTGTCTGCATGGAGAAGAGCATTCAGAGGGATTTTACAGTTCTCTTGCAGAGTTTGGAAGAAATGCTGATAGGTTCATAGGAAATAAGAAAAAAAAAAAAGGTATTGTTAACTTTAGGGAAAACAAAAGATCCATGAATAAGTAAATGTAATCGCTGTGTACCGCTTGGCTAAGTGTTGAACAATAATAAAATAGATAAAATTAGATAAAAGGGATATCAATTTTAGCTAAAATATACTACATTCTATTGGCGTGATAGCGATAAGAAGTGGAAAAGTGGAGTGGTATAAAATAAATATTCCTTTCCCATAGGAAAACACTCAATAGAAAATGTTTAAAATAGTAAATGAAATAATAACTGTGTACTATTTAGAAGTATGGAGATAATATCCAGAAAAAAAAATGCTAAAAGAGTAACATGTGGTTGTCTGGGGTGAGGTAAGCTGAGGTGAGTAGCTTTGTAGTATAAACCTAGTGATACTGTTTGCCTTTTACAAACTGTTCTCATTTATTACTTTGATAAAAATAAAAATCCTAATGAAAATATGTGCATGACAAGTGTATATATTTGTAAAACACATCAAACTGTACACTTAAACTGTGTATCCCTTTATATGTAATTTATACCTCCATAAAATAGATTTTTAAATCATATGCATGGGAAAATTTGGAGTAAGTTTTATTTCAAGTGTCATTTAAGTAATCTTTAGAGATTCCTCTTCTCTGGATTATTCTAACTCATTGTTTACTTAGTTCAGTATCTGAAATTCTGAGGCCCCTGTTACACCTTTGATTCATCTTTATTTCACACACACAAGTATGTTCTGAACAGGAAGCGGGAGAGGAATGATGTGGAATTGATCAACTGGCAAATACATCCCAAAGCAGAGAAAACAGATGTGAGAAAGAGTTTAGGCAGCAGGGTAAAATCATCATTCCTTCCCAATGTTGCTCCCATCGTGCACTCATCCATTACATCCCATCATTACTCACTGTCAATTCTCTCCCAAAATGATTCAAAGAAAAAAATTGAACATCTCTCTTTCTTCTATAGATCAAACACTAGTGATTGCATCAGTTGTTGATTCTTTTGAGTGTCCTTTTCTTAGTTACTGCTTTCTAACGTCACTCTTGGAATAATAGCCTAAATCATAAACCTTGAGCAGCACCCTACAGATTTTCACCTGTACAGCCCAGTATTGCCACGTGTTATTAAAAACACGACAGGTTTTACTTATCAAAGACATAGCTTAACGATGTTGACAGCCCAAAGTGAGGGAAGGGCATAGGCACTAACACTAAAGTTCAGTTTGAACAGTGACATGCCCAGGAGCATCTAAACAGGATTTCTATTTTCAACTACGAAGTGACTAATGAAATTGTTTGGGACTCAGTGATCTGACTCTCAAAGACAGAACAAGTGTCAAAGCTTGTTTCTTTTTCCTAGCTTAGTCATACTGAGCGAAATAGAACTGGCCGAGTTTTTGTGTGTGTGCCCATATACTGACTAGGAAAACATATACATACATGTTTAAATTCATAGATGTGATGTTAGTCTCAAATGTGTGTTCTCATAGGTGCCACTTAGGGACACCATTTGTAATGAATTTACTCTCCTGCCTTATGCTTTCAATGATTTGATTCAAGTCATTAATATTTTCAGTAATTTAATATATAGTTTGTTATAGAACCACCAATAATCTGTCAGTGTATTGCTATGATGCTGGAAGCTATGCCACAGGCTTTTAATAATGCCAGCTGAGTCACCTGGCATTATTAAAATAATGGACTTGAAACACTTACTGATGAAGTTCAAAGACTACAGCCTCAGTATGGGTTATACCTCAACATAAAGAAAACAAAAATCCTCACAACTGCACCAGTAAGCAACATCATGATAAATGGAGAAAAGATTGAGGTCATCAAGGATTTCATTTTACTTGGATCCACAATTAACACCCATGGAAGCAGCAGTCAAGAGATCAAACGATGCATTGCATTGGGCAAATGTGCTGCAAAAGACCTCTTTAAAGTGTCAAAAAGCAAACATGTCACTTTAAGGACTAAGGTGTGCCTGACCCAAGCCATGATGTTTTCAACTGCCTCATATACGTGTGAAAGTAGGACAATGAATAAGGAAGACTGAAGAAGAATTGACAGCTTTGAATTATGGTGTTGGCAAAGAATATTGAATACACCATGGACTACCAAAAGAACGAACAAATCTGTCTTGGAAGAAGTACAGTCAGAATGCTCCTTAGAAGCAAGGATGGCAAGACTTCATCTCACGTACTTTGGACATGTTATCAGGAGGGATCAGTCCCTCGAGAAGGATATCATGCTTGGTAAATAGAGTGTCAGAGAAAAAGGGGAAGACCCTCAATGAGATGGATTGATACAGTGGCTGCAACAATGGGCTCAAGCATAACAATGATCATGAGAATGGCACAGGAATGGGCAGTGTTTAGTTCTGTTGTACATAAGGTCGCTATGAGTCAGAGCCAACTCTACAGAGCCTAACAACAACAGGAAGAAAGACCTGATAATCTACTTCCAGCAAGTAGCCAATGAAAATCCTATGAATTACAACAGAATATTGTTTGACACAGTGCTGAAAGATGAGTCCCCTTGATTGGTAGGCACTCAATGGACAATGGACTAGAGCATACTAATGATCATGAAGATAAAGCAGGACCACACAACACTGTGTTCTGTTGTACATGGGGTTACCATAAGTTAAGGATGGCAACTAACAACATAACAACATGTTAAAGAAGCAACTGTTGAAGAACCATGGAATGGCTATACTTGTGGTTGTAGTCATGTTGCTTAATTCATAAACAAGAATATTCATTTAACACTTAGAATTTGTAAAACACTATGTTAAATATTTGAAAGATAAAAGGAATTTTTAGGTATGGATTATCCTTATTTATTAAACTTACGTTCTAATTAGGAGAGTTCTTATAATACCAATAAATAAATAAATAAATAAAACAGTCACCATTGAGTCAATTCCTACTCATAGCGACTCAATAGGACAGAGTAGACTGCCCTGTAGGGTTTCCTAGGAGCAGCTGGTGGATTTGAACTGCTAACCTTTTGGTTAGTAGCCGAGCTCTTAACTACTGCACCACCAGGGATCCTCTTATAATACAAGTAACACAAAAATGAAGAAAAAGTGAGTAAATAGTGAAATAGCAATGTAAAATAAATTCCAGGAGAGTCCAGAAGAGGAAAAGTGTCATGTATGCTAAGTGCAATGCATATGATCATGTGAACACTATTTATATGACAAAGGAAAATAAAATAGTTTACAATTCCTTGACTGGTTTCTCATTTTAAATGGACTTCAACTCAATCAATAAATGATTTTTTAACCATGTTATATATATATATATATATATATATATAAGCCCTGGTGGCATGGTGGCATAGTGGTTAAGAGCTCGGCTACTAACCAAAAGGTAGGCGGTTTGAAGCCACCAGCTGCTCCTTGAAAACCCTATGAGGTAGTTCTACTCTGTCCTACAGGGTTGCTATGAGTCAAAACTGACTCAACAGCACCTAACAACAACAACATATATATATGTATTCAAAATGTATAACTTCAGTATTCCATAGCTCTCCTAAAGCTAACCAATTTCCTTTGGAGACACTAGATCAAATATGCTGAAGTATAAAGATGTTTTATTTGTTTCTTTTTTTTTTTTTTCCCTACCCCAATTTGAAAAATGGCCAACAAAAGCCATTCATTCTATGTGAGCAGCACAATTATGCCACATGCTTTCTGATGTGTGTTAAATGAAGCCAACAAATTGTTTGGTGCCTATTTTGCACATGGCAGTGATGTTTGCGGAGTCAGCAGTGACTCTCTCCTCCATTAAAGAATTCTCATTTGCACAGTTGTCAGAACTGTAAATAAGTTAATAAACATTCGTATGCATGTGAAACATCTCTGAAGAAATTATGGATCAGTCCAAGATGTCTGTCTAGTATGTTAGTCCTACCATTATATTTATGTACTAAACATGAAATGAGGTGAGCCTTTAATACTTCTCATCTTATGCACAGAACATGTGATAGGTCATAACTGGGCAGATGATCATGTGATTCATGGCTTAAAACTCTGTTTAGCAGGGTCAATCACCTGGAAATTGTAAATGAGAATCCTTAGTGTGGATATACTCTAAAGATATGTACCTATGCATTCATACTGAAGGTGACACATACCACACCAAACATGTGCACCCTTTTTTTCTCAGATTTTTTTAAATTAGTTTTAAGCACAATTTTGCCAAATTCTTTAAGCTTTTTTGAGTCTCTAATTCTCTGTGACACAAAAGGAAAAAAAAAAAAGGTTGCTTCAAGAAGGTAGTTACAACTGTGTGATGAAAAATCTTACGCCTATGAGATACTCAATCATTTTTATGGAAATATTATGCACATTATACATGTAACTTGCATAAGATCAGTGTGTCTATCTGTTGTCTTCAAGTCCTTTAACATGGAGCTGTTTTCAAAGAAGCACCAGTCTACCAATCAAATAGAATTGAAAATTGACATTACCTATTTAAATGAAGTCTCTGAAGGAATTTTGAATGATAATCCATTTATAAATCATAGCAAAAACCCATGTTACTTTTTTAAATTTCATATATATGCATCTCAAATGAAAGGCAAATGCCTTTACAAATTTTCCTTCCTCCTCTCTCTCCATAGCCTGCAAATTCTCCCTCACATGTGGCCCAGTGATCTGTCTTCCTCTTGTGCCTTATGTTCTGTCCACTTCTACTTTCTCTTGTTGTTGTTAGGTGCTGTCTAGTTGGTTCCAACTCATAGAGACCCTATGTATAACAGAATAAAACTCTACCCCGTCCTGAGCCATTCTCACAATAGTTGTTATGCTTGAGCCCATTATTGCAGCCACTGTATCAATCCGTCTCGTTGGGAGTCTTCCTCTTTTCTATTGACCATCTACTTTACCAAGAATGATGTCCTTCTCCAGGCACTGGTTCCTCTTGATAACATGTCCAAAGTATGTGAGAGTAAGTCTTGCCATCCTTACTTCTAAGAAGCATTCTGGCTGTATATCTTCCAAGACAGATTTGTTCGTTCTTTTGGTAGTCCATAGTATATTCAGTATTCGTTGCCAACACCATAATTCAAAGGTGTCAGTTCTTTTTCAGTTTTCCTTACTCATTGTCCAGCTTTCACATGCATATGAGGTGATTGAAAATATAATGGCTTGGGTAAGACGCATCTTAGTCTTCAAGGTGACATCTTTGATTTTTAACACTTTAAAGAGGTATAGAGCTGTGCTTTTCCCCTAGTAATTGCTGCCTATTGTTTGTGATGCTCATTTTTCCAGTTCTCCAGTCTCCACTTTATCTATTACCTATTATATTGAGCTTAAAAGTTGAGTATAGAAAAGGTATAGGAGAACCAGATTGTTTTTTTCTTTTAAATATAATATTTAACATTCAAACAATATTCAGACACACAATTATTGTGTATTATCTCAATTAAATGTCAAAATTGTGCAACTGTTCTTATTTCTAATTTACAGAGGAGAAAACAAATATAAATATTTTAAGATAACTCCAAGGGTAACATAACTGTAAGAAGTAGACCCAGAATATAAACCCATAGCTCTAATGCTTTTCCAACTTTGGCATTCTCTCCACCAACTTACAGGATTAATTTCTGTAAGGATAGTGTTATTAAATGGTCATATATGAAATAAACATTAGGAGCCAAAATAAATGCTAATCAGCCAATTAAGGTGCAAGTTATTTATACAGGTGTTTTATTTTCCAAACTTTTCATCTATTACAGACAATGTTTAGATATAATAAGATAGAGTAAGATTTATTTGCATTCTTAAATAAGCACTTTGGAACATGCAGATGGTATAAATTATTTTATAAGATAGAAGAAATGTTTTACTACTGTGTTAAAAAGTTTTATGTGTACTTTGACACTATGAATTTATATGAAGGAAATCAAATATGTTTGAATCTGGTTTTATTCGCTAGATTTTTTTTTCGATAACAATTTTTTTAAATAAGCATTTTACATTGAAAGAGATTTAGATTTATAGAAAAAATGCAAATATTATACAGAGAATTCCCATAAACTTCACACCTAGTTTCCCCTATTAATAACAATTTACATTCCCCCATTGCTCTCAAGTTGATTTCAACTCATAGCTACCCTATAGGACAGAGCAGAACTGCCCCATAAGTTTTCCAAAGAGCAGCTGGTGGATTCGAACTGCCAACTTTTATGGTTAGCAGCGTAGCTCTTAACCACATTAGCATGATGCATTTGCTACAATCAATGAAAACCAAACCTGTTAACATTGAGTTGATTCCTACTCATGGCAACCACATGTGATTATCATGACAACATGACAGTCAATGAACCAGTGCTGATATATTACTGTTTACCAAGGTCCATAGTTTACTCATATTTCCTTAAGTTTTACCTAATGTCATTTTATTGCTCCAAGATCCCATCTGTAAAACCACATTATAGTTTTCATGTCTCCTTATGCTTCTCTTGACTGTGACATTCTCACAGATTTCCCTTATCTTTGATTATCTTTATGTTAAGCTAAATATGAGTTTATACCGATGTCTCCAACTCAAATCCATTACCCTGTGTGTTATTTCACTCCCCTTCCCTTGCTTGCTTATAATCTCCCACTCCAACTATGAGAATGCTGGCTCTCACTGTCCACCATCCATTTACTTAATGGTTCAATTGCTCAAGGTATCAGAATTGTTAACCTATACCTCCATGAGATACATGTTGATCAACAAAACTACAGTGCCCATATACACTGTCCTTTGGTTTTTCATTTTAACAGACTTCATTCATTCCCAAAGTTACTTAGGTCAGCAATCTTTATTGATGGTGTCTCATACTTTTCTTTGTTTGGTCACATTCTGTATTCCACTCTGGGATTCCCACAACCTCCTAAACAATTTTTTAAAAATTCAAGCATTAAGATTCTTTCTTTGCACAGTTTTTGACAAATAAAAAGTTCTATGGATTTTGACAAATCAACTTTTGATAATGTTATGTACTACAATTATAGTATCACACACAGTAGTTTCACCACCTGACTTAGCAGTACTCATTTGAGATTCATTGCTACCTTTTCTTGTCTTCTTTATTATGGCCCTTATTTTTATTGCTGAATAACATCTCATTGTATAGATGTACTACAATTTGTTTATCCATTCACCTATTGAAGAACATCTTAGTTGTTTCCAATTTGTGGAGATAATGAATGACCCTGCTATAAACATTTGTTTGCAAGTTTTTGTGTGAATATAAGTTTTCAAATCACTTGGGTAAATAACTAGGAATGCAATTGCTGGATCATGTTATGAGATTATATTTATCTTTGTAAGAAACTGCCAAACTGTTTTCCAAAGTGGTTGTACAATTTTGCATTACCAGCAATGAATGAGAGTTCTTTTTGCTCTGTATCTTTCCCAACAATTGATGTTGTCAGTTTTGGGGATTTTAGTCATTCTGATAGGTATATACTGTCATCTCATTTTTGTTTTAATTTCCAGTCCCCTATGAGTAGGTGAGTAGGAATCAGTGCGATGGCAACAGGTTTGGCTTTGTTTTTTGTTTTTTGTTTTTTTTTTTTGGTTAATGACAAATGTGGTTTAGAATTAGGAAAAGGTAAGTGTCAGGGCTGTATTCTTTCACCATATTTATTCAGTCTCTATACTGAGCAAATAACTAGAGAAGCTGGACTATATGAAGAAGAATTCGGCATCAGGATTGGAGGAAGACTCATTAACAACCTGCATTATGCAGATGACGGCACCTTGCTTGCTGAAAGCAAAGAGGACTTGAAGCACTTATTAAGATCAAAGACTACAGCCTTCAGTATGGATTATGCCTCAACATAAAGGAAAGAAAAATACTCACAACTGGAACAATAAGCAAAATCATGATAAATGGAGAGAGCACTGAAGTTGTCAAGGATTTCATTTTACTTGGATCCACAATCAACACCCATGGAAGCAACAGTCAAGAAATCAGACAATAACTCCCAAGACTTTGGCCCTAAGACATCCCTTTGACTTGTAACTGCAGCCATTCCTGGAAACCATTTTCCAGTGAAGCAATAGACAGGCCTATAAAATAAACAATTACACACAAAAAGAACGTGCTCCGTAGAACACTTATAAGAGGCCAAAAGGGTAACTTTTGTTCAACAGCAAAGATGAGAATGCAGGAAGGGGTAGGAAAATCAGAGGAAAGTAAAAGAGGAGCTCGGTAGAATTGAAGAGAGTATAGACAGAGTGTGGGTATTACAATCAATGTCATGGAACACTGTACAATTTATTGAATGGGAAACTAATTTACTCTGTAAACTTTCACCTAAAACACAATAAAATATTAAAAAAAAAAGAGAGAGAGAGAGAAACCAAATAGTGTATTGCACTGGGCAAATCTGCTGCAAAAAAACTCTTTAAGGTGTTAAAAAGCAAAGAGGTCATTTTGAGGACTAAGGTGTCCCTGACCCAAGCCATGGTATTTTCAATTGCCACATATGCATACGAAAGCTGGACGATGAATAAGAAAGGCTAAACAAGGATTGATGCATTTTAATTATGGTGTAGGTGAAGAATATTTGATGTATTATGGACTGTCAGTAGATTGAACAAATCTGTCTTGGAAGAAGTGCAGCCAGAATGCTCCTTAGAAGCGAGGATGGCAAGACTTCCTCTTATGTACTTTAGACATATTATCAGGTAGGACCAGTCCCTGGAGAAGGACATTATGCTTTGTGAAGTAGAGGGCCAGCAAAAAAGAGGAAGGATGGATTGACGCAGTGGCTGTAACGATGGGCTCCAACGTAGCAACGATTGTGAGTATGGTGCAGGACCTGGCAGTGTTTCATTCTGTTGTACATAAGTTTCTATGAGTCAGAACCAGCTAGAGGGGGCCTAACAACAATAGCAACAAAAACAATGACAAATGGTGTCGAGTTTCATTTTAGATGGTTACACGCCATTTGTATATGTTCTCTGGTAAGGTGTCTGTTCATATCTTGTGTCCATTTTTTAACTGGATTGTATATTTTCTTATTTTTTGTTTTAAGGTGTTATTTTTGTATATTTTTGAAATAAGTGTTTATGTATTTCTCCCAGCCTTGGACTTGTCTTTCCTTTAACAATTTTTTTTTTCCTTTTTTGCAGAGCAGAAACTTTTAATTTCAAAAATGTCCAACCTAACAACTTTTTTTCCATGGATCCTGCTTTTTATGTTATATCTAAAAAGTCACCACCAAACCCGTTGTCACCTACTATTTTTCCTGTGTTTTCTTCTAGCAGTTTTATAATTTTGCATTTCACACTTTGTTCTAAGGTTTATTTTGAGTTAATTTCTGAAACAGAAGTAAAGTTTGAGATTAGAGTTTTTGCTTTCTTTATTGTGCTTTAGATGAATGTTTACAGAGCAAATCAGTTTCTCGTTAAACAATTAATACACATATTGTTTTGTGACATTGGTTGCCGACCCCATGACATGTCAACACTCTCCCGTTCTCAACCTTGGGTTCCCTATTACCAGCTTTCCTGTCCACTCCTGCTTTCTTGTCCTCGGTCCTCGACTTGTGTGCCCATTTGGTCTCGTTTTGTTTTATGGACCTGTCTGATTTTTGGCTGAAGGGTGAATGTTTGTTTTTGTTTTGGCATATGGACATCCATTTTTCCCCAGCAAAATTTGTTCCAAAGATTATCCTCTCTTCATTGAGTTTAATTTGCTCCTTTGTCAAAAATGAATAAATTATATTAGTGTGGGTCTATTTCTGAGTTCTCTCTTCTGTTCCAATGATCTATATGTACTATTTCAAAAATACCACACTTTATGTTATTTCCAAAGCTTTATAGTAAGCCTTGAAATAAGGTAGTCTTAGTTCTTTAACTTGTTCTTCTTCACTACTGCGTTGGGCTTTCTGGGAATTTTGCCTTTCCATATAGACTTCAGATATCCACATCATAGCTTGATGGAATTTACATTTATATTTACAGTAAAGATTATTTATTGGGATTGTGTTGAATCTATAGACCAGTTTGGGAACAATTGACAACTGAGCAATACTGAGTTTTCCAATGCAAGAAAATGGAATATCTCTCCATTTATTTAGATCATCTTTGGTTTCTGTTATTGGAGTTTTGTAGTTTTCTGCATGTAGAGTCTATACATATTCCATTAGATTTATATCTAAATACAGTTGATTTTTGTTATTATTAATAGTTATGATCTATAAAGTCACTGCAAACACTGAATTCATGAATACCAAACTCAACTGGAAATGGGTACTGTGCTTTCCTGTGAGTGACCATAATAACACCTCGTGTACTGATTTTGGAGTTACAAATAAATTTTAGCAAGTAGGTGAATTCACAAATACAAAATCTGTGAATAATGAGCATCAATTTTATTTATTTTGCTTAGTCCATTTAAATGTTGTTTTGCTTTTGTTTTATTTTATTTTTCTTTATTATGTTTTGTTTTTATTTCTAATTTCTATTGTTCAATGCTGATATATAAGAAAGGAATTGACTTTCTTATATTAGCCACTTATCTTGCAAAACTTGCTGTACTCGTTTGTTAATTTCAGGAGTTTTTTGGGTAAATTCTTTAGGATTTCTACTCAGTCAATCTTGCAAGTAAAAACAGTTTTAGTTCTTCCTTTTCAATCTGTATAACTTTTATTTTTCTCTTTTATTTTTTGCGTAAGACAGAACTTTTAATAAGGTATTGAATAGAAGTGGTAATAAAAAACATCAATACCTTGTTCCTGACACTAGACATAAAGTATGCATTCATCTGTAGATGTTCATTTCCAAGTGAAAAAGTTGCTCCCTATTTCCAGTTTTCTGGAGGGTTTTTATTATAAATGGATGCTAGGTCCTGTCAAAAAAGTTTTTCTACCTCACTTAATACGATCATATTATTTTTCTTCATTAGCCCTTTAATGGTGAATAACATTGATTGCTTTTAGAATGTTGAACAAGACTTACTTAACTGAGATAAATCCCTTTCGGCCACAGCGTATTATTTTTTTAAATTATTTTTGCACTTGATATTCAGATTTTTTTTGAAGATTTCCACATCTAATTTCATGATAGGTAATGATCTATTTTTTCTTTTTTTGTAATGTCTTTATCTGCTTTTAGTATTAGGGTATTGGTGGAGAAATTGTTCCCTCTATTTTCTGGAAGAGATTGTAAAGATTTGGTATCATTTTTTCTGTAATATTTAGTAAAATTCACCAGCCTCTTAATATCTTTTTAGAAGGTTATTAATAATTAATTTATTTAATAGACATAAGCATGTTCCCATTATCAATTTCTCCTTGTCTAAGTTTTGATAGCTATGTTTTTCAAGGAATTGGTCCACTTCACTTAAGTTATTAAATTTGTGGGCATAAAGTTGTTTGTGTTATTCCTTTATTATGCTTAGGAATGATGTGGGATCAATAGGAACAATGTTTTTTTCATTTCTGATGTTGGTAATTTGTTTCTTCTCTCTCAGTGTTATTGATATTTTCAGAGAACCAGGTATTAGTTTCACTGACTTTTTCTATTGTTTTCCCATTTTCCATATCATTGATTTCTGCTCTAATTTTTATTGTCTCTTTTCTTCTGCTTGTTTTAGTCTTAAATTGCTTTTCTAGCCCTAGTTTCCTAAGGCAGACAATTAGATTATTGATTTCAAATATTTTATCTTTTCTATATATGTATTTAATGCTACAGATTTCTTTCTAAGTATTGCTTTTGCTGTATCCAGCAAATTTTGACAATTTGTCTTTTTATATAAGTTAGCTTGAAATGTTTTCTAAAATTTTCTTGATTTTTTTTTTTTTGGTCCATAGTTTATTAAAACTTTTTTAATTTAATTTCCACATATTTGAGGATTTTCCAGCTCTCCTACTTTTACTGATTTGCACTTTAATTTCACTATGGTCTGAGAACACACTTTGAATGATTTCTATTATTTTACCGTTGTATAGGTGTGTTGTATAGGTGTCTAATATGTGGTCTATCTTTATGAATATTTTGTGTGAGCATATTGAAATGTGTATTCTGTGTACTGTTTAATGAGAAACTATTTGTTCTGCAAACCTTCTTCTAAGGTACAAAAAAAAATTTTGTGAGATCAAATTGACAACAGCAACTCAAAAGTTTTGATGGGAAGCCTAGGGCACAGTGAGTTGAAGATAATGGTGATGGAATAATTTGGAAAAGGATAGTGAGAATAACAGCACAGCTGGAAGAATGTAATAGATGTCACTGAATTGTACATGTAGAAACTTTCAAAATGGTGTAACTTTGGCTATGTATATTTTCACCAAAAAAAAGGTCCTCGAGGTTGAGAAGGAGAAGTGTTGACATGTTGTGGAGATGTTAACCAATGTCATAAAACAATATGTGTACTGACTGTTTAATGAGAAACTATTTGTTCTATAAACCTTCATCTAAAGTACAATAAAAAATTAAAAAAAAATGTGTAGTCTGGCTAAGTTTGATGGAATATTCTATAAATGTCAATTAGATCAAGTTTATTGATACTGGAGCCCTGTTGATGTAGTGGTAATATATGGAGGAGTTGAAGCACTCTATAATCTTATTACTGTATTTGTCTTTAAGGAGGTCTGTGTCTTGGCACTATGATCTTCATCAGCATTTCTAAAGTATTATATACTCCTCTCCAGCCTCAGTTGAGACAGGAAGGCTAGAGCAGTAGGCCAGAGTAAAAAGAATGCTCTTTCTCCATCTGGGATTAGAATGTAATAAAGTCTTTCATTGCACTTGTCGAAGACCAGGTGACAGTAAGGGAATGGATTTACGTCTGGGTTCTTGATTCTGTTCCATTGATCAATGTGTCTGTCATTGAACCAGTACCAGGCTGTTTTGACTACAGTAGATGTATAGTAGGTTCTGATGTCAGATAGTGCAAGTCCTCCTGCTTTATTCTTCTACTTTAATAGTGCTTTACTTATCCAGGACCTCTTCCCTTTCCATATAAAGTTAATGATTTTTTTTTCCATCTCTTTAAAGAATGTTGTTGGTATTTGGATCAGGATTGCATTGTATTCGTAAATTGCTTTGGGTAGAATTGTCATTTTCACAATGTTGAGTCTACCTACCCATGAGCATGGTATGTTTTTCCATTTATGTAGATCTCTTTTGGTTTATTGCAGTAGTGTTTTGCAGTTTTCTTTGTATAGTTCTTTTACATCCCTGGTTAGATTTATTCCTAAGTATTTTATTTTTTAGGGGCTATTATAAACGGTATTGTCATCCTGATTTCTTTTTCATCATTGCCTTTATTGATAGGAATCCAACTGATTTTTGTGTGTTTACCTTGTATCCTGGTACTCTGCTGAATATTTCTTTTAGTTCCAGTAATTTTCTGGTGGAGTCTTTTGGGTTTTCTATATATAGTATCATATCATCTGCAAATAGGGACAGTTTGACTTCTTCATTACCAATTTGGATGCACTTTATTTCTTTTTCTTGCCTTATTGCTCTAGCTAGGACTTCCAGCACATTATTAAATAGGAGTGCTGCTAAAGGACATCCTTATCTTATTCCTGTTCTCAAGTGGAATGTTTTCAGCCTGTAACCATTAAGAATGATGTTGGTCGTTGGTTTTGCATAGATGCCCTTTATAATCTTGAGTAATTTCCCTTCTATACCTATTTTATTGAGAGTTTTTATCGGGAATGGGTGTTGGACCTTCTTGAATGCCTTATCTGCATCGATTGAGATGATCATGTGAATCTTTTATTTTTGTGGTAAATTACATTGATTGATTTCCTAATGTGGAACAATCCTTGCATTGTTATTGCTGTTAGGTATCGTCAAGTAGAATCCTACTCATAGCGACCCTATGTACAACAGAGCAAAACACTACCTGGTCTTGTGCCGTGCCCACAATCATTGTTATGCTTGAGCCCATTATTGAAGCCACTGTGTCAATCCATCTCATTGAGGGTCTTCTTCTTTTTTGCTGACCCACTACTTTACTAAGCATTATGTCCTTCTCCAGGGACTTATCCTTCCTGACAACACATCCAAAGTATGTACGAAGTAGTCTTATCATCCTTGCTTCTAAGGAGCATTCTGGCTGTACTTCTTCCAAGACATATTTTTTTTCATTCTTTTGGCGTCCATACTATATTCAATACTTTTTACCAACATTGTAATTCAAAGGAGTCAATTCTTCTTCTGTCTTCCTTATTCATTGTCCAGCTTTCGCATGCATATGATGTGATTGAAAATACCGTGGCTTGGGTCAGGTGCACCTTAGTCCATAAAGTGTCGTCTTTGCTTTTCAACACTTTAAGGATCTTTTGGAGCAGATTTGCCCAATGCAATGCATCTTTTGATTTCTTGACTGCTGTTTCCATGGCTGTTGATTGTGGATCTAAGTAAAATGAAATCCTCGACAACTTCAATCTTTTCTCCATTTATCATGATGTTGCTTATTCCAATTGTGAGGATTTTTGGTTTTGTTTTCTTTATGTTGAGGTGTAATCCATACTGAAGCACTTCAAGTCCTCTTCACTTTCAGCAAGCAAGGTTGTGTCATCTGCATAATGCAGGATGTTAATGAGTCTTCTTCCAATCTTGATGCTCTATTCTTCTTCATATAGTTCAGTTTATTGGATTATTTACTCAGCATACAGTTTGAATAGGTATGGTGAAAGGATACATCCTTGCATACATGGTATGAATCCTACTAGGTTGTGGCATATTATTTTTTGATATGATGCTGAATTCTTTTGGCTAGGATTTTGCTGAGAATTTTTGCATCTATATTCATGAGAGATATTGCTCTGTAATTTTATTTTTTGTGGTGTCTTTGGTTTTGGTACCAGGGTTTTGCTGGCTTCATATGATGAATTTGGAAGTATCCCTTCATTTTCTATGTTCTGAAATGGTTTGAGTAGTCCTGTTGTAAACGCTTCTCTGACTATTTGGAAGAATTTCCAGTGAAGACATCTGGTCCAGGGCTTTTTTGTTGTTGTTGGGAGTTTTGCTTTTATTTTTTTTAATTACCTTTTCAATATCTTCTCTTGTTGTGGGTCTTTTCAGATTTTCAACATCATTTTGTGATAGTTTAGGTAGGTAGTGTGTTTCTAGAAATATGTCCATTTCCTCTAGATTTTCAAATTTGTTGGAGTATAGTTTTTTATAATACTCTGTTATTGATCTTTTTTTATTTCACTTGAGTCTGTTGTAATGTCCCACATTTCATTTCTTATTTGGGTTATATGCATCCTCTCCTGTTTTTCTTTTGTCAATTTGGCCAGTGGTTTTTCGATTTTGTTGATCCTTTCAAAGAACCAACTTTTGGTTTTGTTCATTCTTTCTATTGTTCTTCTATTCTCTATTTCATTTATTTCTGCTCTGATCTTTATAATCTCCTTTCTACTAGTGGCTGTAGACTTCTTTTGCTGTTCTTTTTCTATTTGTTCAAGTTGTGTAGTTAATGTCTTGATTTTGTCCCTTTCTTCTTTTTTGATGTGTGCATCTATTACTATAAATCGTCCTCCTCAGAGGACTGTCTTTGTTGTGTCCCAAATGTTTTGGTATGATGTGTTTTCATTGTCATTTGACTTTAGGAATTTTTTGATTCCATCTTTGATTTCTTCTATTACCCAGTGGTTTTTAAGCAGGGTATTATTTAGTTTCCATGTAATTGATTTTTTTTCCCATGCTTTTTCTGATGTTAATTTCTACTTTGATGGCATTGTGATCAGAGAAGATACTTTTGCGTTCTCTCAATGTTTTGGATTTTGTTGAGAGTTGCTTTGTGGCCTACGATGTGGTCTATTCTGGAGAACATTACAAGTGTGTTGGAAGTGAAGGTGTAATTTGTAGCTGTTGGGTGGAGTGTTCTATATATGTCTATGAGTTCAATTTGGCTGATTGTTGCATTTAGGTCTTCTGTATCTTTCTTGAGTTTATTTCTAGATGCTCTGTCCTTTACTAAGAGTGCTGTGTTGAAGTCTCCTGCTACTATAGTGGAACTATCAATTTCTCTTTTCAGTGTAGCTAAGGTTTGTTTTATGTATTTCAGAACCCTGTCACTGAGTAAGTAGATAATCATTATGGTTATGTCTTCATGATGGAGTGTCCCTTTAATCATCATATAATGCCCTTCTTTGTCTTTTATGGTGGATTTTGTTTTAAAGTCTATTTTATCTGAGATTAGTATTGCCACTCCTGCTCTTTTTTGGTAACTGTTTGCTTGATATATTTTTTTCCATCGTTTGATTTTTAATAAATTTGTGTGTTTGTTTCTAAGGTCGATCTCTTGTAGACAGCATATTGATGGATACTGTTTTTCTTTTTTATCCATTCCATCACTCTCTGTCTCTTCATGGTTTCATTTAGGCCATTTACATTCAGTGTAATTATTGATAGGTGTGAGTTTATTTACCGTCCTTTTGTATTGTTTTCTTTTTGTGGTACTGACAATTTCTTTTTTCCTCTTACTCTCCTGTGCTGAATTCTTTTTGTTTGTGGATTTCTTTTATTTCTTTTGTTTTTGTAGATTTTGTTTTTACTGAGACTTTATGTTTTTCTTCTTTATTTTGATGAGCAGGTTTGTTAACTTTCTTCATGGTCTCCTTGAAATTTACCCTTTTCTTCCTAGGTTTGAACCAGTCTATTATTACTTGGTATTGCCTTGCCTTCCTCTCCATTGGAAAGTTCTATACCTACATCCTTTATTCCCTCTTTTGTTATTCTAACGTTGTTGTCATTTGCAGATTAATGTCTCTGGTTTCCTGTTGTAAATCTTTTGGTTTAGAATAGTCCTTGAGAGTTCATTTCCTAGGTTGGTATCTGGCTAGTACAATCTTGCTTCCTACATTCAGGGTATTGTCTTATGCTGTTTGTTCTCAGACAAAAGGACTCCCTATAATAATTCTTTAAAGTTTGATTTGGTTTTTACGTATTCCCTTAATTTCTGTTTATCTGGAAATGTCCTAATTTCACCATCATATCTGAATGAGAGTTTTGCAGGATATATTATTCTTGGCTGGCAATTTTATTTCTTTCAAGGTTTTATATATGTCATCCCATTGCCTTCTTGCCTGCATGGTTTCTGCTGAGTAATCAGAGTTTAGTCTTATTGTTTCTCTTCTCTATGTGACTTTTCCTTTTTCTCATGCTGCTGTCATGATCCTTTCTTTTTCTTTGGTTTTAGCAAGTGTGATTATGATATGCCTTGGTGATTTTCTTTTGAGGTCTATCCTATATGGGGTTCATTGAACTTCTTGGATGGTCAGCTTTTCATCTTTCATGATATTAAGGAAGTTTTCTGTCGGTAATTCTTCAATGATAATTTCTGCATTTTCCATTTTCTCCCCCTGTTCTGGAACGCCAATCATTCACAAATTTTTGCTTTTGATTGTATCCCACATAATTCTCAGGATTTCTTCATTTTTCTTTGTTCTTTTCATGATTTTTCCTCCAAGTTTTATCCAAGTGTTTATCTTCAGTTTTGTTCATCCTGTCTCCCATAGTTTCAAACCTGCTTCTCAGACCTTCTGTGACACTGTCCATTTCTGAAATCTTTTTGTTCATCTTTTAGATTTCTAATTGTTGTTTTTGTATTATTTCTTGTTGTGAATTTATTTTGGCATTTTGTTCCTGTATTATTTTCCTGAATTTTTCCATTTTTTGTCTATATTTTCTGTGAATTTGTCTGCCTTTTCCATGAATTTGTCTATTTTTTCCTCATTTTTGTCTGCTTTTTGCTTCAACTCTTGGATAACTCTGAATATTAGAGATTTGAATTCCCTACCAGGTAGTTCTACTGCCTTTTCTTATACTGGAAAGTCATCTGGTGTTTTATTGTGGATGCCAATTGGAATCATCCAGTCCTTTTTTTTATGTTTTGATATTGTCTACTGTCTTCAGGACATTCAGTAGCTATTTTCTTAATTTATTGATTTTAGATTTGTTTTTTTCATCCTGCTTTTTTGTTTTATTTGGTTATGTCTGAGCAGTCGGTCTGTGCATTCTTTGTTGTTTGCTCATCTGTGGGCATGATATTTTTCACCTCCTTGTCCAATGGGCAAGACCAGCCACTCAGGTATGGTGCAGCAGTGTAGGAGGTCCAGATGAAGAGGAGTGACTGGAATGGGTTATTTGTGGATAGTACAAGGTGAGCCACGGGTCAGTGCATGACAGATTCCTGTAGGCCATTCCTGTGCTGCGTAGGAGTGCAATGTTTAGCACATGGTGCAGATAGGCAGGAGGAAGGGGCAGGGGAGAGATTGTGATTATGTGTGGAGCTAGGCTAAGTTTGGGAAAGAAGAGAGAGACGAGAAAGAAACAGAAGCCAAAAAAAAAAAAAAAAGTGCTGAGGGAGCCTGCTGTTGGAGCAGAGAGACGAGATACTGAGAAGAGAAATAATAAGGAAAAAAGAAAATATAAATAAATATATATATTTTTTAAAGATGTCCCCAGGGATTCCACTGGCATGGCTGGGCAGACCAGGGAAGCAACTTCCAAGCCAAGCAGTACAGCCTGGCTAGAAGAGGTGGAGGTGATACAGAGTGCCAGGTATTCAGGGGACAGGAAAAGAAGGTAAGTAGAAAGAGAAGAGAAACCAAGAAATGAAGAAAAATAATGAGGAGAAGAGAAGGAGAAAACAAACAGACAAAAAAGAAGAAAAAAAAAAAGCCCCCAGGGATCTCACCAGTGTGGCTGCATGGACTGGGGAAGCAATTCCTCAGCCGAGTGACACTTCAAAGCCTGTCAAGAAGAAGCAAAGATGGCACACGGAGTCAGGTGTTCTACAGAAAGAAGAGGGAGGAGATGATAGGCAGGGAAGAAATCAAAAGAGGCTGAAAAAAGCAACACCGGCAACGAAATGGCATCTAAGGAGCTAGCCTGTGTGAGCAAGGCAAATCCTTGAGGCATGGAATCGGCACCTCCCGTGCCGTGGTCAGGCCCACTGGGAAGCAGTGAATTGGCTCGTCAGAAAGCCACAGATCAGCCTGCTGGGAAGCCAAGGATCAGCCCACCTGGAAGCAGCAGATGCAGAACAAGGGGAGGCAAGGTAGGAGGTGGGAAAGCATGTATCACTGGTTACCGGGTGCTCTGTCTCCTGCTGGAAGCTCCGTGAATCTGCTTTCCCGTACTCCCTGTCCGCCAATTTCGAACAGGGGTCCAAGATGGTGAATCTGTGCTGTGTTAGCTGATAGGGAACCTCCACTCATAACTCTCCTCGCCCTCTATTCTCTGTCAGTTTCTTATTCCATCAGTGCTAGGTTGAGTTCTTTATCTCTTCCTTTGATGTTTAGGGCTCCAGGATTGACGTTTGTCTCTGTTCTACTTAATTTCTCGGGTCTTTGCTGTGGAAGGACAGCGTGGTGCTTCTATCTATGGCACTATGTTGGCGCCACCTCTGTTTTTTTTTTGTCTTAATCATGATCCCTATTATTGTTTTAATCTTATTACTGTCTCCTTTTTCTATTGCTTAGCAAGGGAGTGCTTTTGTTAAGCTGGCTCAGTCCATGGCAAATGCTAGTAACCTAACCGAGTGCTTGATTCGTCACTCCTTTCTCCAGTCCATACAAGACAGAACTCACCCTTTGGCTTCCCCAACACAGAAGTATCATCTAATACTACAAACAATCATTAATTCTAGTGTCAGTTTAAAATGAACTATCAGAGTCAAGTTACAGACCCACTCAAGTTTAAGTTTCACTCAAGCCTATTCTTTGTTTTATGTTTTAACTTGACCCAAGTCAAAATTTGATTGTGCTGGAGCTTAAGAGGTGAACCCGAAATGAAATGCCAAAACCAAGATTATACTGGGCAACATTCCTTTGTTGGACATTATCCTGAAGAAACAATATTGTATTCTAGTTTGTATAATAATTGCCTTAATACACTAAATGGGACTATTAAAACTTACAATGACCCATGTTTTCAAAACTATACTCAGTGGGAGTTAAACTTTGGAAGATTATCAGTCTGTGTTAATGCCAACATGGAAACTTGGCTGGTGAGTAAAATTTTTCTGTCCCTAGTTCCTCTGATTTTAATCAGGCCCTATGTACTCCTCACGGTTATTTGTTCCTTTGCGGAGGTTTTTCAATAATATTTTATTGTGTTTTAGGTGAAAGTTTACACAGTAAATTAGGTTCTTCTTTAACAATTTTTATACAGACTGTTGAGTGCCATTGGGTACAATTTTTACATGTCCAGCATTCTCATTATTTGCATTTTGTTTGTTCTGTTTCCATTGACTTAACTTTCCTTCTCCTCCTTGACTTCTCATCTTTCCTTTTGGGTAAATGTTGACCTTTATTCTCATATAGTTAAATTTTAAGGGAGCACATTACCCATGGGTGATATTGTTTATTTTATAAGCCAATCTATTACTTGGCTGAAAGGTAACCTGCAGAAATAGCTTCAAAGAGTATCTCAGGGTGATAGTCCTGCGGGATCCTCTAGTCTTTACTGGTCCAGTAGGTCTGGCCTTTTTAGAAATTTGAGTTTTGTTCTACAATTTTCTCCCATTCTATCCTGGACTTTCCAATTTTAAATTTTTAGGGTTTATCCAAGTTAATAGGAGATCCTAGCTCATTCAACTTTAATATGAATTTAGTAGTCCATTTTAAGAATACAGGCAGAGACCAGTATAGCACCTATTTTCTTGATAGAAACTATTTTCTTGGTTTTTAACATGCAAACATCACAGAGTTTTCTATCTTCAAATAAAATGCTTTTGGCCAAAGTTTATATAATAAAATTTATATTTGTATCTCCAAACTCAATGAAACATTTTTAATAAAGGAATATGGGGGAAAATCATGAGTTACCTTTTATAGTCAGTAGAAATTGGGAATCGTTGTAGTCATTTTGACAAATGTATTGTGTGACAATAAAGGGACATGCATTTCAGGTGAGCAACATCCCGGTTAGGTGGGAGTCATTCTCTGCCATTGTGTGCTTGTCCTGAGTAATGAAATTAATTTTGTTTGCCATTGTTTTAACCTAGTGTTTTATAATCTACCCTAAAATAGAAAAAAATGTTGAGAAAATTTGTATAGAAGGAAACGAAGTGAGTCAGGAAAAGGATTATAATGAAAAAGAAACACTACTGCATAAAAAACATCTTCTATAAAAATTATATTGTTTGTAAGGAAGTACTGTTTTTAACGTTTTATAGTCTAACATGACAGACATTTCACTGTGTTTTAGGGAGTTGTTTGGGGGCTTTATGTTCATGTGTAATGCCTTATAATTTTCAAAAGTAAAGTAAAAAGGAATACTCTATTTAACATTATTCCACAAAAAGGGATTAAGGTCATTAAGCTAGAAATAATATAATTTAATTTATTTTAAATTTAATATATTTTAGTATAATGTAATGTATTAATCCATTATCTTATTGTTGGAGCCCTGGTGGCATAGTGGTTAAGAGCTTGGCTGCTAACCAAAAGCTCGGCAGTTTGAATCCACCAGAAACTCCTCGGAAACCCTATGAGGCAGTTCTACTCTGTCCTTCAGGGTCCCTATGAGTCAGAACTGACTCAATGGCAATGGATTTTTTTTTTTTTATCTTATGGTTAGATGTTAAGATTGGTTCAACATTTTCCACTTTGACACAATTTTGGAATAAAGTCTTGTACAAGTATGCTTGTGCATACGTAAAAAATAAATTTTCAATTCATATATCTACAGTTAGAATTGTCATATCATGGGTTAGAATCCCAGGTATGCTAAATTACTCTTCAAATTACACTACAATCAACAGCTTATATGGTTATTTATGCACATCCTTGCAAGTATTTTATATTATCAAATGCTTAAAATTTTTGCCAGTTGAATGTTTTTGAAATTGTGACCCCCTCTTTTTTTACTTACCAATTGCATACTCTTGAGACTGGCAATTTCATATGTTTATTTTACATTTAATTTTTCAAATCTAAGAATTTTTTTTATCTTTTTCCTATTTTTTAATTTGTATTATATATTTATCTTCTGTTTCTGAATTTGTTTATATATTCTGTATATTAATTTTTTCTTAGATATAAGAATGTAAGATTTCTTCTGCTCTCCTGTGGTGCCTTCTAACTTCCTTTCTACTTTTTTTTACTCAGATTTGAAGAGTTTTAAAGTAGCTATATTTATTAATATTTTTCTTTTCATATCCTATAGCAATTTTTTGTACTTCAAATTTTGAACTTTATTTTTACTAATATATATGAATACTTTTAGATTTTTTTGTCTATTGATCTTTTTATCCAGAAATTTATTGAACTATTTTATTAGTTGTAATATATTTTCATGTAGTCTCCTGTGGTACCTCTTGTGGAATTTGATGAATAGTTTTATTTATTTGTTTTCTAAATTTATTGTATATAGGCCATATGAATAGTTTTTATATTCTAGTTTATCTTTGGTGAGAATTACTTTGATGCAAAACATGCAGTCATTTTTTGTTAATATTTTATGTCTGCTAAAAAAATATTATAAATTTTCAGTTTGGATAGACTGAATCCCCATATATGTTCATCAAATTAGGCTTTTAAGGGATTTTTTCATATTTTCTATATTTTTTCTGTTTTTATTTTCAATATATCAATTTCTGAGAGAGTTATAAAATCTTCAACTATGACTGTGGATTTAGCATTTTTTTTCATGTAATTTTACCAAATTGTCCTTAATATACTTTAAAAGTGTAATGTTTAGTATATGTCTACTAAAGATCATTCTGTTTTTCTGGTGAATTGTTTCTTTTACAGATCTATTACTACTCTTGATTTTTGTCTTAAAATTTATTTTAAAAATATTTATTTTTTCTGATACTGTCATGATTATCCCAGTTTTCTTTCATCAACTATTGACTTGAGTTCCTGGTTCCTTCTTGCTATGTTCAAAGTGATGTTTGTCATCTCTTTTAATTAAAAACAAGAATTTTAGCATTTAAAATAGAAGTTTAATTCTATTTACATTTATTATGATTATTGATAAGTTGATATTTATTTTATTATCTAATTTGATGGTTTATAAAACAATTTTTCATTATATTCATATTATCCAGAAATTGTACATTATATTTCTATTATTATATTAGTAATCATTAAATTTTTACTTTTTAAAATTAATTTAATGGAGTAAGCCTCACTCTTAAATGGCTCATATACTAGGCTAAAATTGTCCAGAATTCAATTATATCTTGATTTAAAACCTACACAAATGTAATTAGTAATTATTTTTCTGTTTTATAGACTATTAATAATTGTATTTAAATTCTCATTTACTGTAATTTTGCTAGACATTATTTTTGTGCACTATTCCTTCATTTTGAGTAGACTTAGATTTTCAGTGATAATTTTAGATTCACTTTGTTTTTGAAAAGGTCTTTATATCATTCTTTTTCTTCAAAGATAGTTCAGCTGGTATTCAAGTTCATAATTCTTTGAGTTGCATATTTTCCAATATATTTGTCTTAGTTATCTAGTGCTTCTGTAACTGAAATACCACAAGTGGATAGCTTTAAGAAACAGAAGTTTATTCTCTCACAGTTTAGGAGGCTAGAGTATGAATGCAGGGTACCAGCTCCAGGGGAAGGCTTTCTCTCTTTGTTGGCTCTAGAGAAAGGTACTTGTGGTCAATCTTCCCCTTGTCTAGGAGCTTTTCAGTGCAGGGACCCCCAGGTCCAAAGGATGCACTCGTTTTGGGCTCTTCCTGCTTGGTGATAATGAGATCCACCTCCTCTCTGCTCAAGATGAGACCTAATCTTGTAGATTGAGTCCTGCCTCATTAACATCACAGGTTAGGATTTACAACACATAAGATAACAACACAAAACTGGGAATCATGGCCTAGCCAAGTAGATACACGTTTTGGGGGAACACAGTTCAATCTATGACAATATTGAAAGTATTATTTTCTTCTCTTTTAGCAGTTAGTGTTGCTGATGAGATTTTTACTGTGGTTGATTCCAGGTAGGTGACTTGTTATTTATTCTGTCTGAAGTTCTTCTATTTCAAAGATTTGTGTCTTCTAAATTTCTGAAATAATTTCCGGACTTCATTTTCCTATTGTTTTATCTCCACTATTTCAATAATCTCTCTTTCTGGAACTCCTATTACACATAGATTATACGTTCACCTTCTAGCCTCTACTATATATAATAGAGTATAGCATAGTTTAGTATAATATAGAATAATATGCTATAACATAATATGGTATATCATATTATACTATATTATCATATTATATTATTAATCATAAAACTTTACATGTGATCATGATGTTGTTGTTGTTGTTAGGTGCCATCGAGTTGGTTCTGACTCATAACGACCTTATGTAAAACAGAACAAAACACTGTTTGGTCCTGCACCATCTTCACAATCATTGTTATGTTTGAGTCCATTGTTGTAGCCACTGTGTCAATCCATCTCTTTGAGGATCTTCCTCTTTTTCCATGATGTCCTTCTCCAGGGTCTGATCCTTCCTGATAACATGTCCAAAGATTGTGAGATGTAGTCTCGTCATGCTTGCTTCTAAGGAGCATTCTGGTTGTACTTCTCCTAAGACAGATTTGTTTCTTCTTTTGGCAGTCCATGGTATAGTCAACATTTTTTGCCAACAACACAATTCAAAGGCACCAATTCTTCTTTGGTCTTCCTTTTTCATGGTCCAGTTTTTGCATGTGTACGAAGTGACTGAAAACACCATGGCTTGGGTCAGGCGCATCTCAGTCTTTGAAGTGACATCTTTGCTTTTTAACACTTTGAAGAGGTCTTTTGTAGCAGATTTGCCCAGTGAAATGCATTCTTTGATTTTTTGACTTCTGCTTCCATGGGTGTTGATTGTGGATCCAAGTAAAATGAAATCTTTGACCACTTCAATCTTTTCTCTGTTTATGATGTTGCTTATTGATCCAGTTGTGATGATTTTTGTTTTCTCTGTGTTGAGGTGCAATCCATATTGAAGGCTGTGGTCTTTGATCTTCATCAGTAAGTGCTTCAAGTCCTTTTCACTTTCAGCAAGCAAGGTTGTGTCATCTGCATAACACGGGTTGTTAATGAGTCTTCCTCCAATTCTGATGCCCCATTCTTTTCATACAGTCCAGCTTCTCTGACTGTTTGCTCAGCATACAGATTGAATAGGTATGGTGAAAGGACACAACCCTGACACACACCTCTCTTGACTTTAAACCATACAATACCCCTTGTTCTATTGGAATGACTGCCTCTTGATCTATGTACACGTTCCTCATTAGAACAATTAAGTGTTCTGGAATTCCCATTCTTCGCATTGTTCTCCAAATTTGTTATGATCCACACAGTCAAATCCCTTTGCATAGTCAATAAAACACAAGGTAAGCATTTTCTGGTATTCTCTGCTTTCAGCCAAAATCCAACATGAGCTATTATATCCCTGGTTCCAAGTCCTCTTCTGAATTGAGCTTGAATTTCTAGCAGTTCCCTGCTGACATACTGCTGCAGCCACTTTTGAATGATCATGAGTAAAATTTCCCTTGTATGTGATATTAATGATATTGTTCGATAATTTCCACATTCAGTAGGATAACCTTTCTTAGGAATAGGCATAAATATGGATCTCTTCCAGTCGATTGGCCAGGTAGCTCTCTTCCAGATTTCTTGGCATAGTAGAGTGAGCACTTCCAGCACTGTATCTATTTGTTGAAACATCTCAGTTGGTATTCTGTCAATTCCTGGAGCCTTGTTTTTCACCTAAAGCCTTCAGTGCAATTTGGACTTCTTCCTTCAGTACCCCCGGTTCCTGATCATATGTTACCTCCTGAAATGGTTGAACTTAGACCAGTTTGTTTTGGTATAGTGACTCTGTGTATTCCTTCCATCTTCTTTTGATACTTCCTGTGTCGTTTAATATTTTCGTCCATAGAATCCTTCAATATTGCAACTCAAGGCTTGAATTTTTTCATCAGTTCTTTCAGCTTGAGAAATGCCCAGTATGGTCTTCCCTTTTTGGTTTTCTATTTCCAGGTCTTTGCATATGTCATTGTAGTATTTTACTTTGTCCTCTTGAGTCGCCCTTTGAAATCTCTGTTCAGATCTTTTGCTTCATCATTTCTTCCGTTCACTTTAGCTACTTGACTTTCAAGACCAAGTTTCAGAGTATCTTCTGACATCCGTTCTGGACCTTTCTTTCTTTTTTGTCTTTTAATGACCTCTTACTTTCTTCACGTGTAATGTCTTCCTTTTTTTTTCATTGTTGTAATTAAATGAAGTTTACATTTCAAGTTAGTCACCCATACAAATTTTTTTTCATACATTGTTATGAGACCACAACTGTTCACCCCATTCTGTGACAGCACACTCCTCTCCTCTGCCCCTGATTCCCCATGAACGTTCAACCAGCTCCTAACTCTCTCTGCCTTCCCATCTGACCTCTGGACAGAAGCTGCCCCGTTGCTCTTTTATATCTACTAGACTAAGAGGCACATTCTTCATGAGTACCACTTTATGTCCCACAGTCCAGTCCAATCCCTGTCTGAAGAGTTGGCCCCGGAAATTGTTTTAGCTCTGGGGTGATAGAGAGTCCAGGAGCCATCCTTTAAACTGTGCCTCCAGTCTCAGTCAGAACATTAAGTCTTGTCTTCTTACTAGAATTTGAGTTCTGCCTTCCATCGTTCTACTGCTCCATCAGGAACCCTCTGTTGTGTTCCCTGTCAGGACATTTACTGATGGTAGCCAAGCACCATCTAGTTTTTCTGGTCTCAGGCTGATGAAGTCCCTGTTTTATGTGGCCCATTCTGTCTCTTCGGCTTATACTTTCCTTGTGTCTTTGGAGTTCTTCGTTTTCCTTTACTCCAAGTGGTTGGGACCAATTGATGCATCTTAGATGGCCGCTTTCAAGCTTTTAAGACCCCAGATGCCACTCACCAAAGTAGAATGCAGAACATTTTCTTAATAAGCTTTGTTATGCCAATTGACCTAGAAGTCCCCTGAAAGCATGGTCCCCAGACCCCCCTATCCCTTCTACTCTGTCTCTCAAAGTATTTGACTGTATTGAGGAAACTTCATAGATTTAGTTTAGTACAGTTGTGCTGGCTTCCACTGTAGTGTGTGCTGTCCTTCCCTTCACCTAGGATGATTCTTATCTACTATCTAGTTAGCGAATAACCCTCACCCTCCCTCCCCACCCCTGTAACCATCAAAGAATGTTTTCTTTTGTGTTTAAACCTTTTCTTGAGTTCTTATAATAGTGGTCATATACAGTATTTGTCCTTCTGTGACTCACTAAATTCACTCAGCATAATAAGTTCCAGCTTCCATCAAGTTATACGATGTTTCACAGCTTCATCATTGTTCTTTATAGTTGCATAATATTCTATTGTGTGGATATACCATAGTTTGTTTATCCATTCCTCCCTTGATGGGCACCTAAGTTGCTTCCATATTTTTGCTATTGTGAACAGTGCTGCGATGAACATGGGTATGCATATATCTATTCATGTGACAGCTCTTATTTCTCTAGGATATATTCCAAGGAGCGGGATTGCTGGATCATATGGTACTTCTAATTCTAGCTTTTTAAGGAAGCACCGAATCGATTTCCAAAGTGGTTGTACCATTTTACATTCCCACCAACAGTGTATAAATCTTCCAGTCTCTCCACAACCTCTCCAGCATTTGTTATTTTGTGTTTTTTGGATTAATGCTAGCCTTGTTGGGGTGAGATGATATCTCTTTGTAGTTTTGATCTGCATTTCTCTAATGGCTAATGATTGTGAG
>NW_004444085.1:868459-870241 GCF_000243295.1 Trichechus manatus latirostris
TTTTTTCCCAGTCTGTAGGTTGTCTTTTTACTCTTTTAGTGAAGTCTTTGGGTGAGCATAACTGTTTGATTTTTAGGAGCTCCCATTTATCTAGTCTCTCTTCTGGTGCTTGTGCATTGTTACTTATGGTTTTTATTGTGTTTATGCCATGTATTAGGGCTCCTAGCATTGTCCCTATTTTTTCTTCCATGATCTTTATTGTTTTTGATTTTATATTTAAGTCTTTGGTCCATTTTGAGTTAGTTTTTGTACATGGTGTCAGATGGGTCTTGTTTCAGTTTTTTACATATAGATATCCAGTTATGCCAGCACCACTTATTAAAGAGACTGTCTTTTCCCCAATTAATGGACTTTGGGCCTTTGTCACATATTAGCTGCTCATAAGTGGATAAGCTAATATCTGGATTCTCAACTCTGTTCCATTGGTCTATGTATGTGTTGTTGTACCAGTACCAGGCTGTCTTGACTACCGTGGCTGTATAGTAGTTCCTAAAATCAGGTAGTGTAAAACCTCCCACTTTATTCTTCTTCTTGAGTAATGCTTTATTTATTCGGGGCTGCTTTCTTTCCATATGAAGTTGGTGATTTGTTTCTCCATCTTATTAAAAAAGTTGGTGGAATGTGGATCCGGATTGCATTTTATCTGTAGATTGCTTTGGTTAGAATTGTCATTTTCTCTATGTTGAGTCTACCTCTGCAAGAGCAAGGTATATTTTTCCGCTTATGCAGGTCTCTTTTAGTTTCTTGCAGTAGTGTCTTTTGCATCTCTGGTTAGATTTATTCCTAAGTATTTTATCTTCTTGGGGGCTATTGTAAATGGTTTTGATTTGGTGATTTCCCCTTCAAGGTTCTCTTTGTGGGTGTAAAGGAATCCAACTGCTATTTGTATGTATATCTTGTATCCTGAAACTTTGCTGAAATCTTTTATTAGTTCTAGTAGTTTTCTTGTGGATTCTTTGGGGTTTTCTGTGTATAAGATAATATCATCTGCAAATAGAGATACTCTGACTTCTTCCCTACCAATTTGGATGGAATTTATTTCTTTTTCTAGCCTAACTGCTCTGGCTGGGACCTCCAGCACAATGTTGAATAATAGTGGTGATAGAGGGCATCCTTGTCTGGTTCCCATTCTCAAGGGGAATGCTTTCAAAGTTTCTCCGATTAGGATGATGTTGGCTATTGGTTTTTTATAAATGCCCTCAATTACACTGAGGAATTTCCCTTCTACTCCTATTTTATTGAGAGTTTTTATCATGAATGGGTGTTGGGCTTTGTACAATGCCTTTTCTGCATCAATTGATAAGATTGTGTGGTTCTTGTCTTTTGTTTTATTTATGTGATGGATTAGGTTGATTGTTTTTCTAATGTTGAACCATCACTGCATACCTGGTATAAATCCCACTTGGTCATGGTGAATTATTTTTTTTGATATGTTGCTGAATTCTATTGGCTAAAATTTTTTAGAGGATTTTTGTGTCAATGTTCATGAGGGATATCAGTCTGTAATTTTCTTTTTTTGTGGTGTCTCTACCTGGTTTTGGTATCAGGGTTATGCTGGCTTCATAGAATGAGTTTTGGAGTATTCCATCCTTTTCTATGCTCTGAAATACCTTTAGTAGTATTGGTGTTAACTCTTTTCTGAAAGTTTTGTAGAATACTCCAGTGAAGCCATCCGGACCAGGGTTTTTTTTGTTGTTGTTGTTGTTGGCAGTTTTTTAATAACCTCTTCAATCTCTTCTTTTGTTATGGGTTTATTTAGTTGTTCTATCTCTGTTTGTGTTA
>NW_004444085.1:870341-898119 GCF_000243295.1 Trichechus manatus latirostris
TCTCTGTTTGTGTTAATTTAGGTAGGTAGTGAGTTTCTAGAAATTTGTCCATTTCCTCTAGGTTTTCAAATTTGTCAGAGTACAATTTTTCATAGTATTCTGTTATGATTCTTTTAATTTCAGTTGAGTCTGTTATGATAGTCTGTCATTTCAGTTGAGTCTGTTATGATAGTCTGTCATTTCTTATATGGGTTATCTGCTTCCTCTCCTGTTTTTCTTTTGTCAGTTTGGCCAATAGTTCATCAATTTTGTTGATCTTTTCAAAGAACCAGCTTTTCGACTTGTTAACTCTTTCAATTGTTTTTCTTTTCTCTATTTCATTTAATTCTGCTCTAATTCTGATTATTTCCTTCCTCTGGCACCTGTGGGCTTATTTTGCTGCTTTCTTTCCACTTGTTCCAGATGTAGGGTTAAAGCTTTGATTATGACCCTTTCTTCCATTAGGATGTGTGCATTTATTGCTATAAAGTGACCTCTGAGCACTGCTTTTGCTGTGTCCCAAAGGTTCTGGTAGGATGTGTTTTCATTCTAGTTTGAGTCTATGAATTTCTTTATTCCATCTTTAATTTCTTCTATAACCCAGTAGTTTTTGAGCAAGGTGTTGGTCAGTTTCCATGTGTTTATTTTTTTTTCCTTGCTTTTTGTGTTGTTGATTTCCACTTTTATGAGTTTATGGTCATAAAAGATGCTTTGTAATATTTTGATATTTTGAATTTTGTTAAGGCTTGCTTTATGGCCTAACGTATGGTCTATTCTGGAGAATGTTCCATGTGCGTTTGAAAAGAAAGTATACTTGGCTGCTGTTGGGTGTAGTGTTTGGTATATGTCTTTGAGATCAAGTTGGTTGGTTGTAGCATTTAGCTTTTCTGTGTCTTTGTTGAGCTTCTTTCTGGATGTTCTGTCCTTCACCGAAAGTGGCGTGTTGAAGTCTCCTACTATTATTGTGGAACTGTCTATCTTTTTGTTTAGAGCTATTGGAGTTTGTTTTATGTATTTTGGAGCCCTGTTGTTGGGTGTGCAAATATTTATTATAGTTGTGTCCTCCTGGTGTATTGACCCTTTAATCATTACATAGTGCCCTTCCTTATCCATTGTGGTGGGTTTTACTTTAAAGTCTATTTAGTCAGAGATTAATATTGCCACTTCTGCTTTTTTTGAGTGTTGTTTGCTTGACATATATTTTTTCCATCCTTTGAGTTTTAGCCTGTGTGTGTCTTTATGTCTAAGGTGTGTCTCCTGTAGGTAGCATATAAGTGGATCATGCTTTTTTATTCAATCTGCTGCTTTCTGTCTTTTTATTAGTTCATTAAGTCCGTTTACATTCAGCGTAATTATTGATAGGTATGAGTTTAGTGCTGTCATCCTGATAGCTCTTTTTGTGTGTTGTTCCCATTTTTTTTGTTCTCCTCAATTTTCTGTGCTGAGTCATTTTTCTGTATGTATTTTTTTTTCATCTTTTTCTGTGTTGTAGATTTTGTGTTTGTTGGGTCTTTAAGATTTTCTACTTTTTTATTTTGATTGGTAGGATTGTTAGATTCCTTTGTGGTTACCTTAATATTTACTCTTATTTTTCTAAGTTTATACTGGTCTTTTATTACTTTAAATCACCTTAATTTCCCCTCCATATGAAAAAATAAATGTCGCCATTTTTTAAGTCTCTCTTTTATGTTTTTTAATGTTGTCCTTTTTTACATATTGATATTTGTTTCCCTATTTTCAACGTTTTATCTTTGATGTAGTTTCGATATCTGTATAAGAGTCAATATCTGGTTGCTCTGTCCTATGTTTTAGTCTTGCATTTTTATCTGGTGTTATTGATTGTCTAAAAGAGGACTTCCTTTAGTATTTCTTGTAATTTTGGTTTGGTTTTTGCAAATTCCTTGAACTTCTGTTTATCTGGAAATGCCCTAATTTAGCCATCAGATTTGAGAGACAGTTTTGCTGGATATATAATTCTTGGCTGACAGTTATTTTCCTTCAAGGCTTTATATATGTCATCCCATTGACTTCTAGCCTGCAAGGTTTCTGCTGAGTAGCCCAAGCCTATTCTAATTGACTCTCCTTTGTAGATGACTTTTCTTTTAACCCTAGCCACTCTTAAAATTTTCTCTTTATCTTTGATTTTGGTAAGTTTGATCATAATATGTCTTGGTGACTTTCTTTTGGGATCTACCTTATGTGGGGTTCGATGAGCATCTTGGATAGAGATCTTCTCATCTTTCATGATATCAGGGAATTTTTCTGCCAACAAATCTTCAACAATTTTCTCTGTATTTTCTGTTATCCCCCCGTTCTGGTACTCCAATTACTTGTAGATTATTTCTCTTGATAGAGTCCTACATGACTCTTAGGGTTTCTTCATTCTTTTTAATTCTTTTATCTGTTTTTTCCTCAAATAAGTTGGTGTCAAGAGCTTTATCTTCAAGGTCACTAATTCTACTTCTACTGCTTCAATTCTGCTCCTATGACTTTCTATTGAGCTGTCTAATTCTCAAATTTTATTGTTAATCTTCTGGATTTCTGATTGCTGTCTCTCTATGGATTCTTGCAGCCTATAAAATTTGGCATTATGTTCTTGAATAACTTTTTTAAGTTCTGCTACTACTTTCTCTGTGTGTTCCCTGGCAATTTCTGGATTCTGTCGAATTTCCTTTCTAATTTCTAGGAGAGTTCTGTATATTAATGTTTTGTATTCTGCTTCTGGTAATTCCAAGAAGTTCTCTTCCTCCAGAGAATTTATTGCTTCTTTATTTTGGGAGCTTGCTGAAGCCACCATGGACTGCTTCTTTATGTGAGTTGATATTGACTGTTGTCTCCAAGCCATCAATAATTTATTGTAATTTTATTTTATATTTGTTTAATGAGACCTAGCTTCTTGTTTTGTTTTGTTTTGATATGCCCCAATAGGCTGCTTGTGTGCACTAGTTTGATTTTTTGACACCTTTGAATCTCTAACGCCCTGTCAGCAGGTAGTTAGTTCTGTAACTAAGTATGTGCACACAGGAGTCCATTAAATTTTCCTATATGTGTTCAGCTCAGGTGTCCAGGCAGTTGGTCACCAAGTGTGTGAAGCAAGTTCTCACCCCCCATCCTAGAGAGACATGGGTGATTGGTGCAGGCAGTGGACTCTGGCTGTGGTAGGGGATCACACACTGAGCCAGGCAGGGGGCTGACAGCTGCCCCTGAGAGTCTGTGTCCCTATTCTCTAAGATAAGTAAGTAGGTGAGTCTTGCAGCTGGTTATGAGCACCTCACTTTGTTGACAGTAAAGACTCGAGCATACCACTTTTTCTTGAACTCCTGTAGCAGGTGACTAGCAGCTTTAGGTGATACCACCAGTCCTCCAGCCCCTGTCACAATTTGATAAAAGTGCCCTCTTAAGTGGCAAGGCTGTTTCGAGGGTCACAAATTTGCCAGTTCACAGCTGAAGCAGCTGAAGTTAAACTTCAGATGTTTGCCCTGTTGTTCTGTGGTAGTGAGGGCTAATGCTGTGGATATGGGTCCCCACAAATCTATAAGGGGTGTAAGGCACTCAGAGTCTGCAGACCCCTTATACTTGTGCCTAGCAAAGGAGCTGTGCTGACCCTGTGTTCCTGGCTTAGGAGAGCCAGTAGCTTATTTGTTCCCTCTCCAAGGCCAGGATAATCTAATCGGTCAGGGTGCCCTTTAGGATCTACTTCTGGCCCAGTGTGCTCCTGGTGCTGAGAGTGGAGGGAGGAGGTAAAAAGGAGAGAGTTTTTCCCAAAAGAGCTTTTTTTTTTAATCCCCAGGAAAGGCCACACGCATGTACTTACCTTAGCCCCTTGGGAGCTGCTTTTCACTGGTTCAGAGTGTCCAAGCAAAATCTTTGCTGCCGGGTCTCTCGTGCACAGCACAGCTGTTTGCCTGCTCACTGGGGACCGGCATGGCTGCAAAGCTGCAGTTTTGTTGCTGCTGCTCTCGCACTCTTTGCTTCTTCCAAACCGTCTCCCTCTCCCCCGCCCTGTTACTCAGTCAGATTCCTCAACTTTGCCTTGTTCAGGGCTCCTAGATATTCGTATAGAATCAAACCACTTGTTTTTCCATGTCTTTGTTGCAAGTGAGATATAGGAAGCATCTAACTACTCTGCCATCTTGGCCATGTGTGATGTCTTGATGTCATTGCACAACTCTTCTGGTCTTTGATCATTAGGGTTCAACATGTCAAATCTATTCTTGAGATGTTCTCTAAATTCAAGTGGGATATACTAAAGGTTATACTTTGGCTGTTCTGCCCTTTTCCTAATTTTCTTCAGTTTCAACTTGAACTTGAACTTGCATATGAGCAGTCAGCCCCTCACCTTGTTCTAACTGATGTTATTGAGGTTTTTCATAATCTCTTTCCCAAGGTATTGTCAGTTTGATTCCTGTGCATTCCATCTGGTGAGGTCCACATGTATAATAGCTGTTTATGTTGTTGAAAAAAGGTATTTTCAATGAAGAAGTAGTTGGTCTTGCAAAATTTTTTCATGATCTTTGGCAGCATTTTTATCATTGAGGCCATATTTTTTAACCTCTGATACTTCTTTGTTTCCAACATCTGCTTTCCAATCACTGTTAATTATCAATGCATCCTGATTGCATATTCGATCAATTTCAGACTGCAGAAGTTGGTAAAAATCTTCAATTTCTTCATCTTTGGCCTTTGTGGTTAGTGTGAAAATTTGAATAATAGTATTAACTGGTCTTCTTTGTAGGCGTATGGATAGTATCCTATCACTGACTGTATTGTACTTCAGGATAGATCTTGTAATGTTCTTTTTGATGATGAATCCAATGCCATTTCTCTTCAAGTTGTCATTCCTGGCATAGTAGACTATATGATTATCCAATTCAAAATTGTCAATACCAGTCCATTTCAGCTCACTAATGCCTAGGATATTGACATGTATACATTCCATTTCAGTTTGAAAATTTCCAGTTTTCCTAGATTCATACTTCTTTCATTCCATGTTCCAATTATTAATGGATATTTGCAGCTGTTTCTTCTCATTTTGAGTTGTGCCATATCAGCAAATGAAGATCCTGAAAGCTTACCTGTATCCAAGTCATTAAGGTTAACTCTATTTTGAGAACACAGTTCTTCCCTGGTTGTATTTTGAGTGTCTTCCAACCTGAGGAGCTAATCTTCTGGCACTATATTAGACAATGTTCCACTGCAACTCATGAGGTTTTCACTCGATAATTCTATTTAGAATAGCATAGATGGAAATTATTTTTAAAACTAGGATTAAAGAAATATATATCAAATAAGATGGTATATTAATTTTGTCTTGAAAAGTGAGTAAACTATTGAAAGACAAGCATGAGAGGGTGGAACAAAATAAGGGTTGGCCAAAGAAAAGAGACAAGTGTCACTTTATCATTCCCAGTATACTCTTCTTTCAGACAAGACATCCAAGCCTGGCATGTATAAAGAAATCTAAATTTGTGTTTTAGAAATTTTGCTGTTGTGTATTTTACATGACTTCATTATCTGCGTACTGAAAATTCATCCCCCTGTTTTGCCTTACTGACAGAATACTAGTTTCATCCATGGAAGCAAGGTGTCCACTTGAACATGCTTCTAAATTCTTATGAAGTTACTGGAGATCATTTAAAACAGCTCTAGATATAGGTGGGGCCAAGATGGCAGAGTAGTCAGAAGCTTTCTGTGGTCACTTTTACAACAAAGACATAAAATAACAAGTTAATTGATTATGTATGACAATTTAGAAGCCCTGAACAACAAAGGCAAAGTGGAGGAATCCGACTGAGTGGCAGGAGGAGGGAGAGATGGTTCAGAAGCAGTGAGGAGTTGCCAGACCTGACCTGGGGAGAACTGACATCCTGCAGACCAGATTGGCCGGTGTGGGTGGTGAGGCAAGCAGTGACACTTGGGATGCGTTTTCCACATTGGGAGAGACTGAGTGAAAAGTGAAAAGTGGAGATCAATCGGCAAAAATAAGTACATGTGTCTAACCTACTGCACTGTGATGGTTAAGATTGTATGTCAACTTGGCTAGGCCATTATTGGTGTCTAGAAGTTGTATAATGTTGTGATCACCCCCATGATGGAATCTGCTGAGTGATACTGGTGGAGGCGGGGCCCATGGCAGCTCACCACCGCCTCAGTTTCATCTCTCTGCCTTCCACCAGTTACGTTCTGCCTGCTCACTTTGCCAAGGTTTTTGGCTTGTTCCAGACTCAGCAGCTGCCTCTTGTTGTCTCACCTCTGGTTAGTGGGACTTGAGCTAGCAGCTTACCTGTTGATCTTGGAATTCATCGAACTTCTCAGCCTGTGAGCAAGAGTCCAGGTCCCCGACCTGCTGACCTTGGGTTCACCAGCCCCTGCAGCTACCTGAATCAGGAGAAACCTTGCAGTCTTGTCTGCTGATCTTGGAATTCATTGACCTTCACAGCCTGTGAGTTGGAGCCCCTCTCTGACCCGCTGACTTTGGGTTAACCAGCTTCTACAGCTACATGAACTGGAGAGGACTCTACCCTGATCTGTGGACTTGGGAAGTTTTAGCCTCTACAATTGTATGAGCTATTTCCTTGGCATAAATCTCTCTCTATATATATTTATATGCTTTACTGGTTTTGCATCTCTAGAGAACACAGCCTAAGACACACATGGATCAAAAAAAGACCCCCTTTAGGAAGAACTTCTCTCCCATTTACCTCCCCTCTCCCCACTTTGCACTGGGTCCTGGGCTGGCTTCAGCGACTGACACACCATGAGCCATTTTCTCGGCCTTGGAGAGGGAAAAAATTAAAAAACGGGGAAAAAAAATCTGCCACCTCCCCTAAGCCGGGAACTCAGAGCAGGCACAGGCATGAGTGGTACAAGGACTTTGAACTCCTTACACCCCTGCATAGATCTTTGTGGGTCCGTTTCAACAGCACAGTTCCTCATTAGTACAGTACAGCAGGGTATATACATGAGGCCTAACTTCAACTATATCAGCTATATGGTGGAGTGGCAGGTTTGTGATATTTGCCACCACTCTGCCAATTAAGCAGCATCCCCACCTACCCACACCACCTAGCCACCCACAATAGGGGTCCAAAGAATAAGTGGCTCCTCCCAGTCTTCACAGCCATCATCACTGGGTGCCATAGTCCAGCTGCAAAACTCAACCATCTATGCACGCTAGGAAGCAAGGACACGCTTTCCTCCCAGACACTCAGGGACAGCCATCAGCCCCCTGCATTGCTCAGCACATGACCCCCTATTGCAGCCAGATACCTATGCATATTACAATCACCCATGCCTCTCTATGTCTGTAGGATACCTGAGCTGAATCCATACAAGAAAAGTAAACAGATTTCTGGGCTTACATACTTAGTGACAGATCTAAACACCTGGAGACAGGACATTAGAGTTTCAACGGTGCTAGTAATCAAACTAGCTCACACGAACAACCTATATGGGCATATCAAAACAAAACAAAACAAGAAGCTAAGACACAGTAAGCAAACATAAATAAATAAATATAAGAACTTATTAATGGCTCGGAGAAAACAATCAATATCAAATCACATAAAGAGGCAGAACATGATGGCTTCAGCAAGCTCTCAAAACAAAGAATCAAGAAATATTCCAGAGGAAGAGAATTTCTTGGAATTACCAGAGGCAGAACAAAAAAGATTAATATAGAGAACTCTTCAAGAGATTAGGAAGGAGATCAAGCAAAACACAGAACAATCAAAGGAACACAGACAAAGCAATAGAAGAATTTAAAAAGGTTATTCAAGAGCATAATGACAAATTAATAGGCTGCAAGAATCCATAGAGAGACATCAAACAGAAATCCAGAAGATGAACAATAAAATTTCAGAATTAGACAACTCAATAAAAAGTCAACGGAGCAGAATTGAGGCAATGGAAATCAAAATTAGTGAGACTGAAGATAAAGCACTTGACATCAACTTATTTGAGGAAAAATCAGGTAAAAGAATTTTAAAAAAATGAGGAAACCCTAAAAATTATGTGGGACTCTATCAAAAGGAATAACCTACAAGTGATTGGAGTACCAGAATGAGGGGAGTAACCAAAAATACAGAGAGAATTGTTGAAGATTTGTTGGCAGAAACTTCCCTAATATAGTGAAAGATAAGAAGATTTCTATCCAAAATTCTTATGGAACCCCACACGAGGTAGATCCCAAAAGAAAGTCACCAAGACATAATATAATCAAACTTGCCAAAACCAAAGACAGAGAATTTTAAGAGTGGCTAGGGATAAACGAGGAAACCCTGGTGGCCTAGTGGTTAAGAGCTATGGCTGCTAACCAAAATGTCGGCCATTCGAATCTACCAGGCACTCCTTGGATACACTAGGGTTACTTTTACTCTGTCCTATAGGGATGCTATGAGTTAGAATCTACTCAACTGCAATGGGTATGGGTTTAGGGATAAACGAAAAGTCACCTCAAAGAAGAGTCAATAAGATTTAACGTGGACTACTCAGCAGACACCATGCAGGCAAGAAGGCAATTGGATAACATATATAAAGCCTTGAAGGGAAAAAATTGCCAGCCGAGAATTATATATCCAGCAAAACTGTCTCTCAAATATGATGGCGAAACTAGGGCATTTCCAGATAAGCAGAAGTTTAGGGAATTTTCAAAAACCAAACCAAAATTATAAGAAATACTAAAGGAAGTCCTCTTGTTAGAAAATCAATAACATCAGATGACAACCCAAGACTAGAACAAAGGGCAGAGCAACCAGATATCAACCCAGATACGGAAGTCACAAAGATAAACCAAACCAAACCTGAAACACTGAAAATAGGGAAACAAAGAAGTCAATATATAAAAGATGACAACACTAAAAGAAAAAAGTGGGACTAAAAAAATGTAGTCATAGATCTTTCAAAAGGAGAAGACATCAAGGCGATATAAAGAAATAAAGATTGGTTTAAAGTTAGAAAAATAGGGGTAAATATTATGGTAACCACAAAGGAAAACAACAGTTTTACACATCAAAATAAAAAACAAGAAAAATATAAAGACTCAGTAAATACAAAATCAACAACAATGAGAAGAAAATACATAAGAAAAACGACACAGCACAGAAAATTAACGGGAACAAAGAAATTCTCAACAACAAACAAAAAAACACATCAAAATTACAGCAATAAATTCATACCTATCAATAATTACACTGAAGCTAAATGGACTAAATGCACCAACAAAGAGACAGAGAGTGGCAGAATGGATTAAGAAAACAAGATCCGTCTATATGCTGCCTACAAGACACACACATTAGACTTAAAGACACAAATAAACTAAAACTCAAAGGATGGAAAGAAATATATCAAGCAAACAACACTCAAAAAAGAGCAAGAGTGGCAATATTAATCTCTGACAAAATAGACTTTAAAGTAAAATCCACCACAAAGGATAAGGAAGGACACTATATAATGATTAAGGGATCAATACACCAGGAGGACATAACCCTAATAAATATTTACACCTAACCACAGGGCTCCAAAACACATAAAACAAACTCTAACAGCGTTGAAAAGAGAGATAGACAGTTACACAATAATAGTAGGACACTTCAACATACCACATTCAGTGAAGGACAGACCATCCAGAAAGAAGCTCAATAAAGACACAGCAGATCTAAATGCCACAATCAACCAACTAGATCTCATAGACATATTCAGAACACTCCACCCAAAAGCAGACAAGTATATTTTCTTTTCCAACAGACATGGAACATTCTCCAGAATAGACCACTTATTAAGCCATAAAGCAAGCCTTAACAAAATACAAAGCATCAAAATATTGTAAGGCATCATTTCTGACCATAAAGTCATAAAAGTGGAAATCAATAACAAAAAGCAAGGAAAAAAATCAAACACATGGAAACTGAAGAACACCTTGCTCAAAAACTACTGAGTGATAGAATAAATTAAGGACAGAATAAAGAAATTCACAGAACCAAATGAGAATGAAAACACATCTTACCAGAACCTTTGGGACACAGCAAAAGCAGCGCTCAGAGGTCAATTTAAAGCAATAAATGTACACATCCAAAGAAAAAACAAAAGGGCCATAATCAAAACATTAGCACTTCAACTTGAACAAATAGAAAGATAGCAGCAAAAGAAGCCCTCGGGCACCAGAAGAAAGGAAACAATATGAATTAGAGCAGAAATAAACGAAATAGAGCATAGAAAAACAAAGAGTTAACAAGACCAAAAGCTGGTTCTTTGAAAAGATTAGCAGAAACAATAAACCATTGGCCAAACTGACGAAAGAAAAACAGAAGAGGAAGCAAACAACCCCATTAAGAAATGAGGATGGGCAGTATCACAACAGAACCAACTGAAATTAACAGAATAATAACAGAATACTATGAAATACTGTACTCTAATTAATTAGAAAACCTAGAGGAAATAGGTTAATTTCTTGAAAAACACTACTTACCTAAACTAACACAAACAGAAGTAGAACACTTAAACAAACGTATAAAAAAGAAGAGATTTAAAAGATAATAAAAAAAGCTTCCCAAAAAAAAAAAAAAAAAAGTCCTGGCCCAGATGGTTTCACTGAACAATTCTACCAATCTTTCAGAAAAGAGTTAACACCAATACTACTAAAGTATTTCAAAGCATAGAAAAGGATGGAATACTCCAAAACTCATTCTATGAAGCCAGCATAACCCTGATACCAAAACCAGGTAAAGACACAACAAATTAAGAAAATTACAGACCAATACCACCCATGAACATTAATGCAAAAATCCTCAACAAAATTCTAGCCAATAGAATTCAACAACATATCAAAAAAAATAATTCACCTTGACAGTGTGGGATTCATACCATGTATGCAGGGATGGTTCAACATTAGAAAAACAATCAATGTAATCCATAACATAAATAAAACAAAAGACATGATCCACATGATCTTATAAATCTATGCAGAAAAGGCATTTGACAATGTCCAGCACCCATTCATGATAAAAACTCTCAGCAAAATAGGAATAGAGGGGAAATTCCTCAACATAACGAAGAGCATTTATATAAAACCAATAGCCAACATTATCCAAAGTGGAGAGAGTCTGAAAGCATTCCCCTTGAGAATGGGAACTGGACAAGGATGCCATCTATCACCACTCTTATTCAGCATTGTGCTGGATGTCCTAGCCAGAGCTATTAGGCTAGAAAAAGAAATAAAGGGTATCCAAATTGGTAGGGAAGGAGTAAAAGTATCTCTATTTGCAGATGATATGATCTTATACACAGAAAACCCCAAAGAATCCACAAGAAAACTAATTCAAACTAAGAAGATTTCAGCAAAGTATCAGGATACAAGATAAACATACAAAAATCAGTTGGATTTCTCTACATCAACAAAGAGAACTTCCAAGACGAAAACATCAAATCAATACCATTTACAATAGCCCCCAAGAAGATAAAATGCTTAAGAATAAATCTGACCAGAGACGTAAAAGACCTCCATGATGAAACCTACAAGACACTACTGCAAGAAACCGAAAAGAGACCTGCATAAGTGGAAAAATGTACCTTGCTCATGGATAGAAAGACTCAACATTGTGAAAATGTCAGTTCTACCCAAAGCGATCTACAGATACAATGCAATCTCGATCCAAATTTCAAAGGCATTTTTTAATGAGATGAGAAACAAATCACCAACTTCATATGGAAAGGGAAGAGGCCCTGGATAAGTAAAGCATTACTCAAGAAGAAGAACAAAGTGGGAGACCTCACACTAACTGATTTTAGAACCTATTATATAGCCAAGGTAGTCAAAACAGCCTGGTACTAGTACAACACATACCAATGCAACAGAATTGAGAATCCAGATGTAGATTGATCCACCTATGAGCAGCTGATATTTGACCAAGGCCAAAAGACCGTTAACTGGGGAAAAGACAGTCTCTTTAACAAATGGTGCTAGCATAACTGGACACCGATCTGCAAAAAACTGAAACAAGGCCCATACCTCACACCATGTACAAAAACTAACTCAAAATGGATAAAAGACCTAAATATCAAATCGAAAATGATAAAGATCATGGAAGAAAAAATAGGGACAATGCTTGCTAGGAGCACTAATACCTGACATAAACAGAATACAGAACATTACTAACAATCCACAAACACCAGAAGAGAAAGTAAATAACTGGGAGCTCCTAAAACTCAAACACTTATGCTCATCAAAAGAATTCACCAAAAGAGTAAAAAGACAACCAAGAGACTGGGGGAAAAAAAAATATTGGCTAAGACAAATCTACTTGGCCTCTAATCTTGAAAATCTACAAGATACTGCAAAACCTCAACAAGAAAAAAGACACATAACCTAATTTAAAAAATGGGCAAAGGCATTAGAGAAATGCAGATCAAAACTATAATGAGATGTCATCTCACCCCAACAAGGCTAGCATTAATCCAAAAAACACAAAATAATAAATACTGGAAAGGTTGTGGAGAGACTGGAACACTTATACACTGGTAGAGGGTATGTAAAATGGTACAACCACTTTGGAAATCAATTAGGTGCTTCCTTAAAAAGCGAGAAATATAAATACCATATGATCCAGCTATCCTGTTCCTTGGAATATATCCTAGAGAAATAAGAGCCGTCACACGAATAGATATATGCACACCCATGTTCATTGCAGCACTGTTCACAATAGCAAAAAGATGGAAGCAACCTAGGTGCCCATCAACGGACGAATGGATAAACAAATTACAATATACCCACACAATGGAATAGTACACAACGATAAAGAACAACGATGAAGCTGTGAAATATCATATAACATGGTGGAAGCTGGAACTTATTATGCTAAGTAAATTTATTCAGTTACAGAAGGACAAATACTGTATAAGAGCACTATTATAACAACTTAAGAAAAGGTTTAAACACAGAAGAAAACATTCTTTGATGGTTACGGGGGTGGGGAGGGAGGGTGAGGGTTATTCACTAACTAGATAGTAGATAAGAATCATCTTAGGTGAAGAGAAGGACAGCACACACTACAGGGGAAGTCAGCATAACTGGACTAAACCAAAGCTAAGAAGTTTCCTGAATACAATCAAATACTTTGAGAGACAGAGTAGCAGGGGTAGGGATCTGGGGACCATGCTTTCAGGAGACATCTATGTCAAATGGCATAACAAAGCTTATTAAGAAAATGTTTTGCATTCTACTTTGGTGAGTGGCATCTGGGGTCTTAAAAGCTTGCAAGAGGCCATCTAAGATGCATCAATTGGTCCCAACCACTTGGAGTAAAAGAGAATGAAGAACACCAAAGACAAAAGGTAAGTATTAGCCCAAGAGACAGAATGGGCCACATAAACCAGAGACTTCATCAGCCTGAGACCAGAAGAACTAGATGGTGTCCGGCTACCACCAATGAACGTCCTGACAGGGAATGCAACAGAGAGTCCCTGATGGAGCAGTAGAAGGATGGGGTGCAGAACTCAAATTCTAGTGAGAAGACCAGACATAATGGTCTTACTGAGAGTGGAGGTGTCCCAGAAAGCATGGTCCCTGGACTTTCTATCAGCCCAGAACTAAAACAATTTCTGAGGTCAACTCTTCAGACAGGGATTGGACTGGACTGTGGGACATAAAGTGATACTCATGAAGAGTGTCCCTCTTAGTCAAGTAGATACAAGAGACCAAAAGAGCAACTTCTGTCCAGAGGTGAGATGAGAAAGCAGAGAGGGTTAGAAGCTGGTTGAATGGTCATGGGGAATCAGGGGTGGAAAGGAGGAGTGTGCTGTCACAGAATGGGGTGAGCAGTTAGGGTCTCATAACAATATATGTATAAAAATTTTGTATGGGAGACTAACTTGAAATGTAAACTTCATTTAATTACAACAATAAAAAAAATGGGCAAAGGAAATGAACAGACACTTCACCAAAGAAGACATTCAGATGGCTACCCGATACATGAGGAAATGCTTATGATCATTAGCCATTAGAGAAATGCAAATCAAAACTACGAGATACTATATCACACCAACAATGCTAGCATTAATCCAAAAAACCCAAAATAATAAACATTGAAAAGGTTGTTGAGAGAGTGAAAGACTTATATACTGCCAGTGGGAATGTAAAATGGTACAACCACTTTGGAAATTGTTTTGGCCCTTCCTTGAAAAGCTAGAAATAGAAGTACCATAGGTTCTAGCAATCCCACTCCTTGGAATATATCCTGGAGAAATAAGAGCTGTCACATGAATAGATATATGAACACCCATGTTCATCGCAGCACTGTTCACAATGGCAAAAAGATGGAAACAACCTGGGTGCCAATCAAGGGACAAATGGCTAAACACATTATGTTATATTCACACAATGGAATACTACGCAAAGATAAAGAACAACGATGAATCCGTGAAACATAACTTGGATGAATCTGAAAGGCATTATGCTGAGTGAAATTAGTCAGTCACAAAAGGACAAATATTGTATGAGACCACTATTATAAGAACTCAAGAAAAGGTTTAAACATAGAAGAAAACATTCTTTGCCTATTATGAGGGTAGGGAGGGAGGGAGAGGGCTATTCATTAACTAGATAGTAGACAAGAATTATCTAAAGTGAAGGGAAGGACAGCACACACTACAGGGGAAGTCAGCACAACTGGACTAACCCAAAAGTTAAGAAGTTTCCTGAATACAACCAAATACTTCAAGTATCAGAGTAGCAGTGGCAGGAGTCTGGGGACCATGGTTTCAGGGGACATCTAGGTCAATTGGCGTAACAAAGTTTATTAAGGAAGAGTTCTGCATCCCATTTTGGTGAGTGACGTCTTGGGTCTTAAAAGCTAGAGAGTGGCCATCTAAGATGAACCAATTGGTCCCAACCCACTTGGAGCAAAGGAGAATGAAGAACATCAAAGACACAAGGAAAATATTAGCCCAAGAGACAGAAAGGGCCACATAAACCAGAGACTCCCTTAGCCTGAGAATGGAAGAACTAGATGGTGCCTGGCTACCACCAATGACCGCCCAGACAGGGAACACAGCAGAGTGTCCCTGAGAGAGCAGGAGAAAAGTGGGGTGCAGAACTCAAATTCTAGTACAAAGACCAGACTTAATGGTCTGACTGAGACTGGAGGGACCCCCGAAGTCATGGCCCCTGGACTCTGTTAACCAAATACTAAAACTATTTCTGAAGCCAACTCGTCAGACAAAGATCAAACTAGGCTATAAGATATAATATGATACTCCTGAAGAATATGCTTCTTATCTCAAGTAGATACCTGGGACTAAATGGGAGTCTCCTGTCCACAGGCAAGATGGGAAGACAGAAAGGGATAGGAGCTTGTTGAATGGACACAGGAAATCTGGGGTGGAAAGGAAGAGTGTGCTGTCACATTGTAGGGAAAGCAACTAAGATCACATAACAATGTGTGTCTAAGTTTTTGTATGAGAAAGTGACTTGTACCGTAAACTTTCACTTCAAGCACAATTAAAAGGAAACAGTTCTAGACAAGGAGATATAAGCACAATTTACTGAAATTTCTGAGAAAACGTGGCTTTCTTGACACAGTTGCTGCCTTGTCCTTCTTTTTACTTCACCCCTTTTTCCTTTTTTGGCACAGATGTGAAGGCTAGAGATGTAGCAGCCACTTTTAGCGTGCCGTAAAAGATTAAGTAAATAAAAAAGGCCTCAAGCATGAGTTGATAAAATAATATGAACAACAACCTAGCTCCATACTTCTTGCTGGAAAAAAAAAAAATCCTCAAATTTATTTAGTTTGTGCTTTACTCCTCGTAGCCAAGCACAGTCCTTAACTAAACAATAGAGATTGTCATATACCAAGTAAAAATAAATGCCATATCCCAGGTTGTGTAAATAAAGTATTTGGTGATATATTTAAAAACTTGTATTTTTACTAATAATACTAGTGACTGCTTTGAATACCTGCTCAGTTGCTGTGAATATATGTGAAATATGCAGGGTATTGACAAAACACACTAATGATTAACTTTGGGCCCAACATTAAACTAATAAGTTACTTACAACAGATTCTTAGTGGAGTCAATCATAAACTCCTCTTGCCAAAATCTACAAGATATTGTACGCATGTAGGCTTTTGACATCCTTTCAGGATGGACGGATCTATATAGAATTGCAATAAACCCTGAATTAACTATAACCCAACTAGTCAGATTCTTCAATTATGCAGAGTACACGTTTAGATGAAAATCAAGATACCACTATTATGACAATTATATAATAATTAATTTTAATAGGAAAACTATAAAGGTTATAAAATGTCTAGGGAATAATATGGGGTTGGAAAAGCTCCATCCTCACTTTTTTTATGCTGGATTATTAAATTAACATTTGGAATTATGATATGAGTATCCTAATATGAAGTCTAGACAAGATAGACTTATATACTTAGAGGAATTTTTGTTTTTTCCTAAGATTTAAACCAGAAAAACTTTTTTGTTTTATTTTGTTTTACCCTGAATTAGACTGGTAAAAAGATGAAAAGAAAAGGAAACATTCCCTGTAGTTATATAATTAAGGAAGAGTAACTGAAATATGAAACTTTTAGAGTATGGGTAAAGGCTTGAAGTGAATAATGGAACTTGAACTTCACAAAACTGATGCATAAGGTAAAGGGCCTCATTCAGTCTCATTAGTAAATATGACCAGTTAAAAAGAGAACTTAGTGCCCTTCATTTAGCCCATCATGTCTATTTATCCTGTCCTTCTTAGAGTCCTCCTTGAGATGCATCCCCACTTTTACTTTTCCCACAGTACTGTCGTTCACTATCAGGACAGGTAAAGTCTTATTTGTTTGTATATTATTGCTGACTCAACAACAAAAAATAAGCTCATTCCTATTTTGTGCTAGTGACATTCTTCAAGGATGAGATTCTCTTTTCCCGTTTGATCAGTCAAGGCTGTATGATGACCATGTTGACATTCAAAACAATTTAGGGGAAAAAAGAACTGTTTAAATTAACCTCCTGGTTAACCTGATTTAATCATATTAAAGATTAGCTGTGATTCACACATGAATTGAAAGAAAATTAAATCAGTAAGCATTTTACATGGGAAACAGGCAGTTCAGTGCTTGATTTGCATGTGTGAAGCACGCTATAGCAGAGGGGAAATGTTAAGTACACTTTTAAAAAGCAGTTGTGTCATTAGCAGGAGAAATAGATGATTCCATGCTACAAAATTCAACCAAAATAAAATTCAAAAACACATTCCAGTAAAATCCAAATCCTAAAGACCAATCAATTAGACACTTTAGCCATATTTCTACTCAAGTGCCAATTGGTTTTCTTTGTGCCGATTCCAAGTTTCCCAATACTGTGGAGTTTATTTCTGATGACGTACAAGGTATTTTCTCAATTTGCAGAGGGATACTGTCTTAGGCTGGGTTCTCCAGAGAAGCAAAACCAGGGAAGCATATATGTAAAAATATATAGAGAGAGATTTATTTCAAGGAAATGGCTCACATGGCTGTACAGGCTAGCAAGTCCCAGGTCCATGCATCAGACATCAGGCTGGAGGTTTCTCCTGAGTCACATAGCTGCAGGAGATGAGAAACCCCAAGATTGGCAGATTAGACAGCAGGCCTCTGGCTCATGGGCTGTGGAGGCTGACAAATCCAAGACTGGCAGGTAAGACCGCAGGCTGGTGGCTCAAGTCCCGAGAACTGGAAGTCAAGTGATGAGCCAGATTCAGGGTCCAGAGCAAGAAAGGTTTGCCAGAACACACACACACACACACACACACACATATATATAGGTTGCAGGACATATATATATATATATGGGATGCAGGACACACCCTGGAAGAGACTCCTCTTGCAACTGATTGGCTAATCACATCAGATCATGTCATGGAGGATTACTACATCATTGCATAACAGCCAAATTACATCATTACATAAATGTCAAACTACATTATTACATAACTGCAAAACTACATCATTGTGTAACTGCCAAACCACTGAAATCATGGCCCAGCCAAGTTGACACACAACCTTAACCATCACAGTCCACCTCTTATCAATTTGGCACCTCTACAGATCTCCTTAAACCATACACAATCTCTAAATGAAGAAAATAACAGTCATACTCTGCCTAACATGATACAACTAAAAGCATGCTACTGAAAATGCACTAGCCTCATTTACATCTTATATTTTATAAGGAAGGGAAGAAAGCAAACATGATTGCTGTATATATAAAGATACGTATGTGTGTATACACACACACACACACACACACACATACATATAATAAAACAAGGAAGAAATACTCGTAACAATTACAATCCTTATTTCTGCAACTGGTCATGTGGTCGAAACTGGTATTTAGAACTTCCTTCTTCAGTCACGCATTCCGTATTTCCTTTACCCTCAGCAAGCACCTCAGCTGGTTGTGGTTCTTTGCCTGGTAGGGTGACACAAACCTTCATTCTTGAAGGGTCAGGGCCATTAGTAGTCATGTCCTAATTGGGTTGCTGTAGTTTTCCATTGACTTTAATTACAAGGCATGGTAGCATTAAGAGACACCCTAAGGAATCTCCTGTATTCCAGATATACATTTTCACTTCCGTTATATAACATCAGTCTGATTTTTCCTTAGTAGTAAAGGTCAATCACACCAACTACTATGCTAACTCTCTTCTTTGACTGTTAATCCAGAGCCATGAGGAGCCCAAAGTGGTTGGGTGACATTATTAACTTTCAGTTCAATGGAATCCATGTTGTGTCTTCTGGTGAGAGCATTCCTCCCTTTGAAAATAAGACCACTAGACCAGCAAAACATGGGGTCGTGGGGACAAGAAGCAAAAACTCTGAGAGTGGGTCAGTAGGGGTAATAGTGAATGGTGCAACTCCCATCTCCACCCCTTGATTTCTGTGAATCCTGCCTACGGGAAAAACACCGCCATATATTGGACTCTGGTTTAAAGCATATACAGCCCTCTGAAGAACATTGCCCCAACCTACAAAGTGTTGCCACCAAGCTGGCACTGTAATTGTCTTTAGAAGGCCATTCCATTGTTCTAACAAGCCAGCTGCTTTAGGATGATGGAGTATGTGGTAAGACCAGTGAATTCCGTGAGCATGGGCCCATTGGTGCTCTTCATATGCTCTTAAGTGAGTTACTTGATTGGAGGCAATGATGTGTGGCATACCATGACAGTGGATAAGGCATTCTGTGAGTCCACAGATGGTAGTTTTTGCAGAAGCACTGAGTGCAGGGATGGCAATTCCATATCCAGAGTGTCTATCCTTGTAAGAACAAAGTGCTATGCTTTCCATGATGGATGTGGTCCAAAGTAATCATCTCCCACCAAGTTGCTGTCTGATCACCTCGAGGAATGGTGCCATATAGGGGAATCAGTGTTGGTCTTTGCTGCTGGCAGACTGAACACTCAGCCGTGGCTGTAGCCAAGTCAGCCTAGGTGAGTTGAAATCCACTTTGATGAACACACCTGTCATGGTTTGAATTATGTCCCCCAAAAAATGTGTATATCAGGTTGGCTGGGCCATGATTCCTGGCACTGTGTGATTTTCCTATATGTTGTAAATCCTGCCTCTATGATGTTAATGAGGGAGGATGGGTGGCAGTTGTGTTAGTAAGGCAGGACTGGATCTACAAGACTGGATTGTGTCCTAAGGCGATCTCTTGAGATATAAAAGACAGAAGTGAGCAATGAGACAGGGGGACCTCATACCATCAAGAAAGCAGTGCCAGGAGCAGAGTGCGTCCTTTGGACCAAGGTCCCTGAGCAGAGAAGCTCCTAGTCCAGGGGATCACCGAAAAGAAGAAGGTCGACAGAGAGAGAAAGCCTTCCCCTGGAGCTGATGCCCTGAATTTGGACTTATAGCCTACTTTATTGTAAGGAAATAAACTTCTCTTGTTAAAACCATCCACTTGTGGTATTTCTGTTATGGCAGCACTAGATGACTAAGACACCATGCATAACCTACATCCTGTCACCATGGCCATTTTTTTCATGAGCCCATTGGGCAAAGATAGGAATGGCTGGCAAAGAGAATGACTGATTTCCACAGAATGTATCATCCTATCCACTTGATTGTTAAAATGCTCTTCTGCCAAGTTCACCCTTTGGTGAGCACTCACATGAAACACAAATGTTTTCACTCCTTTGTTCCATTCAGATAGGTCTATCCACATCTCTTCCCCATTCCTCCTTGTCACCAATTTTCCAATCATGTTCTTTCAAAGTCCCTGACCATTCAGCCAAATCATTGGCCACAGCCCATGAATCAGTATATAGTCACACATCTTGCCGTTTTGCCTTCCAGCAAAGTGAACAACCAGGTGTACTACTCCAAGTTCTGCCCATTGGGAAGATTTCTCTTCACCATTGTCCTTCAGGGAAGTCCCAGAAAGAGGCTGCAGTGCTGCTGTTGTCCACTTTCTAGTGGAGCCTGCATATCAAAGAGAACCATCTGTAAACCATGAATGTGTTTTCTCCTCCTCAGTCAACTGATCATAAGGAACTCCCCATGAGGCCATAGGTGCAGACTTGAAGACATAAGGTAATGTGACAGGAATGGAGACTGTGGTCATTTGGGCCACCTCCTTATACAACTTACTTGTGCCTTCAGGTCCTGCTCTGGCCTGATCTTGTAAATACTACTACCATTTAATGATGGAGTGCTGCTATGCACATCCGACTTTATGGCTCTGTGGATCAGACAACACCCAGTTCATGATTAGAAGCTTAGGCCACATGGTGACTTGGTGTCCCATGCTTAAGTGTTCAATCTTTATTAGGGTCCAGTAACAACCCAAAAGCTGTTTATCAAAAGGAGAGTAGTTATCAGCAGAGGATGACAGACAATTGCTCCAAAATTCAAAAGGTCTGCACTCTGATTCACCAATGGGGGCATGCCAAAGACCCCAAAAATCATATCTAACTGCTACTAACACTTCAAGAACCATTGGATCAGCCAGATTATATGATCCAAATAGCAGGGCAGCTTGCACACCAGACTGAAACTGTTGCAGAGCCTTCTCTTGTTCCGGGCCACATACAAACGAGCATCTGTTCGAGTCACTTGATAAATAGGCTGGAGTAGCACACTAAATGAAGATTATATTGCCTCCAAACTCCAAAAAGGCCCACCAGTCATTGTGCATACATTTTACTTGCAGAAGGGGCCAGATATAACAACTTATCTTTCACTTTAGAGGGAATATCTTGACATTCCCCACACCACTGGACTACTAGACATTTCACTGAGGTGGAAGGTGCCTGAATTTTTGTCAGGTTAATTTCTTACCCTCCAAAACACACATATCTTACCAGTTAGTCCAGAGTCATTGATACCTCTTCCTTACTAGCTCCAATCAGCATAATGTCATCAATGTAATGGACCAGTGTGACTTCTTGTGGAAGGGAAAGGCAATCAAGTTCCCTGCAGGTAAATTATGACAGGGCTGGACGTTGATATACCTTGAGGTAGGACGGTGAAGATATATTGCTGATCTTTCCAACTGAAGGCAAACTGCTTCTGCTGATCCTTTCATCTGGAATCCGGAAAAAGGGATTGGCCAGATCAATAGCTGCATACCAGTTACCAGGAGGTGTATTAATTTGCTCAATCAGTGAAATCACATCTGGAGAAGCAGGTTCAATTGGAGTCATCACCTGGTTAAGTTTCCGGTAACCCACTGTTATTCTCCAAGATCCATCTGTTGTATTGCTTTTGGTTTACTATTTTTCTAGGAAGGGGCAGTTCTAATGGCTTCCACTTGACTTTTCTACCATAATAGTGCTTACTCAACATATCAAGGGTCCAATGAGAGTGTTCTACCACTTTCTGAGTCTATTTTAATTATTCTTTCTTGAACTGGGGATGGGTTCAGAGACATACTGGACCTGTTGTGAGATGGACATGAGCTAAGACTCCATTAATAATCTGCCCTCCACATGCTCCCACTCTGGTGGGCCACAGTGATTTTGGGTCACTTGGAATTAGTGTCAGTTAAGAGCCAGTGTCTAGTAATCCCTGAAAAGTCTGATTGTTCCATTTCCCCAATGAATAGTCAGTCATTCTCATAAATGTCATAGATCCTTTTGGGGAAGGCTGGAAGAAAGATTAACAGCATACATTTTTGGCAGTGTCATGGGGTCCTCCATAACGGGACATGGCCAACCGCTTCATTCAAGGGGTTGTGGGTCTGTAAACTGGCTCATGTCTGGTAATTGATTGAGGGGCCATCACTCTCTATTCTGGTCATTTAAGTTATACTGGTGTTCGCTTAACATAGAATTTTTTCGCTTACACATATCAAATAATTATTTAGTAGATTTTCCGTCTATTTCATCCCCTACGGATGCCATGGCTAAGTAGCCAATGCCATTTGAGTCCGTCTGAATCAGACAATTCTGATTACTGCTTTGACTCCACTGTCCATTATGGTAACCACGCCCACCTTATCTTTGTCAATTGAGTGCTGCCACTTGGCCCCTACCTCCATGAGGTCCAATCAATGCCATTACAGTTAGGTGTCTTAATTCAGTAAGGGCAGTTCCCATTGTCAAATCTGACTTACATAAAATAGCAATAAAACAGACTTCAAGGATGCTGGGGCTCCTTTCACGTATCTGTTCCTCAACATTGTTTTAAAAGGTGTGTCCTCTGGGCACTCCACGGGTGGGTCTGTGGGTCCAACCTGATAAATCCACTCTAATATGCAAATTTCCCTATGCCTTTGGATAGCGTCTTCTACAGTATACCAAGGCAGTTCTGGTACTTCAACTAGATTTAGTGTAGGCCACTACTTAATCCATGCTTCAGTGAACCAACAAAATAAACTATTAGCTCCTTTTCTAACCTCTTGAGCTGAAATACTGAATGAAGAATCTGAGCTTAGTGGGCCCATATCAATAAACTCAGAGTGATCCAATCTTATGTTCCTCACACCATTATCCCACATCCTCAACAGCCATTTCCACATGTATTTCGCAGGTTTCTGTTTATATATATTAAAAAAGTCAAGCAGTTCTTTTGGAGTGTAGTGTACCCTCTCCTGACTCATACTTTGTACTTCACATTTTGGGGCTCACTAGGACTTAAGACTAGTTATAGGTCTAGAAGCAAAAATGGGTAGTGGGGTGGGTTCTAGGGACATTAAGCAATGTCTTGTAAAGGCATCTGCTCCAGATGATGTCCCAGACAATGACTCAGATACTGCCCTAGTTGTTATTTCAGACAAAGGCTCTTGAGACACAGCTGGGTTAATCTCATCATATGGGTGTATAGGGAATAATGGTTTTACTGAGGAGAAGGGAAGCCTCTGGGAAAGCACGCAGCTGTGAGCCATTAACATCCAACACTCACAGCAGCTGAGGGATGGAGTCGCATGCTCCATAGAGTGGATCAGGGTAGGTGACCAATAGCATCTAATATAGAATTCATGTTATGTTGTTTTTGAAAAAGAGCACATGTTTATAATGGCTTAAATGGACATAAAAAGAGATAAACAAGTATCATTTAAGCCTCTTTCCCCATCCTTCCTATTTTTGAGATTTAATACATCTATTTTATTGAGATTTTTATCCTCCCAAATTTCTTTATGCAGATATAAATAAAAAATATATTTATTTGTAGTCTGTCCTGTGTATGCACAATATACAAGTATATAATGCAAGAATTCAATATTCAGTGTTCTGTATTTTGCTTAAGGAACCCTGGTGGTGCAACGTTCGGTGCAAAGTGTTCGGCTGTTGAAGCAAAAATTGGTGGTTCGAACCTACCAGCTACTTCCAGGGAGAAAAGACCTGGCAACTTACTCCAGTAAAGATTATAGCCTAGGAATCTGTATGGGGAAGTTCTATTCTGCCCTTCTAGGGTCGCTATGAATCGGGATCCATTTGGGAGTACACAAAAACAAAAACAACATACTTTGCTTTTGTCCATTTTACTGCATAGAGATCATTCTCATTCTTTCATCTATATAAAAATAAATAGTGATGACGAACCACAATTTATTTAACCAGTCATCTCTTACTAAACATCCACTAGAGAAAGACGAACTAATCTATACTAGTAGTACTCTATTTTTTCCAATGCACCATGTAATTAACCCGTAACCCGTTGCTGTTGAGTGGATTCTGACTCATAGCGACCATGTAATTAGTGCTGCTTTATCAATGATGTGGAGTCTCTGGGTGATACAAATTATTAATGCACTCAGCTTCTAACTGAAAGATTAAAGAATTGAGTCAACTCAGAGGTGTCTTGGAAGAAAGACCTGGCAATCCACTTGTGAAAACTCAGTCACTGAAAACTCTATGGAGCACAGTTCTACTCTGACTTACTTGGGGTCACCATGAGTCAGGGTCAACTTGATGGCAACTGGTACTGCTTTTATCAAGGATATGGTGTTAAAGAAGCAGCCAATGCATGAAATAACCAAATAACTCCATATGAGGAATTAACATGTTGATCAATCCTGGATCTGTGTTTTGAAAAGTCAGATGCATGTGATTAAGACATATCTGTGAAAATTCATTTTTAATTGATTTATTAATGAGACTAATAATAGTTCCAAAAACTTCATGCAATTCAAAAATAGTTCAACAGATGAATTATTAAGCAGAGGAATTAAAATAACTGAAAATCATAAAATAGTCTCATTGTTCTTTCTACTATGAATAATAATAAGTGTTCAGAAACATTGTGGCACACTCATTTCATAAGAAAAGATTCAATTTATGTCAGTTTAATCAATAGCAGAGTGATTGGCCTGCATCACATTATGTTAAACTTAATTTATATCTATCTCAGACCTTTGACAAATCAACTCTTAGAAAAGGCCTAAGGATTAAGGAATATTTTATTATACACAATAATAGAACATCTGATACCATTAGTTTCCTACTGTGTAACTCTAAGCCAAATTCTTACTGATGACTGTTAGAAGTGAAATTTTACTGTTACTTTTAGCCTGTATTCCATGAGGAATAAAACATCTCTGACCTCTGAAAGGGATATATATGCTTATTTTGCATTTTCTATCAGAAATCACCAGGTAGAATAAATACTATAATAATAATAATAATAATAATGAGCACTGGTGGCACTGTGTTTAAGAGTACAGTTGCTAACCAAAAGGTCAGCAGTTTGAATCCACTAGCTGCTCCCTGGAAGCCCTGTGGAAGCAATTCTAATCTGTCCTATAGGGTCACTATGAGTTGGAATCAACTCGACGGCAGTGCTTATTATTATTATCAATAATAATAAAATAAAATCCTAGTATGTATGTATTCTCACTTTAATGAAACATATATCTGACTAAAAATTATTTGAATTAAAAAGCAAGCTGAAAGACCACTTCCTCTTTGGGGTATACAGTCTCTCAAGTACTTCACATCCTCCTTTTTGACCTCCACCAAGAAAACCTTCTTACATGCTTGTCTCTTGCCCAAGTATATTAATGAATTCAGGATATAATAGGTCCCTGAAGTGATTTCCATGTATTGATTAAATGTCCTGAATGAAATGCTATAGGTTAAATTGCTAGAGACACAGGAAATAGAGAAAGCACAATTGTAATCATTGTTAAAACAAATTGCTTGGCAGTTTATAGTGTCATATTGTAGTAAAGAACATCCAGTGGCCTAGGATTTCTGAACATAAGGGTGTTTCATATGTCAGAAGGGAATTTTAATCAAGTGTTTTTTCAAGGATAAGATCTGATCATAGCCAAATACACTTAGGCATATCATTTTAAAATTTTATAAGACCATGTACAAAACAAAAAAACCTGTTGCCATTGAGTCAATTCTGACTCATAGTGACCTTAAATATCCAAAGGGAAAACAGCAAAAACATTAACTAACAAACAAAAAAGATGTCAGTAAAAGAACAACATTAAGGAGACTTCCGGCAACTTGGTGCAATAGGCAGAAGCATCATGCCATCCCTCCACAGCAAAGATCTGAAAAACTAAGCCAAACAGAGAAAACAGCAATCCTGAAATCCTAAACATCAAATGAAGAGATAAAGAACTCAGCCAAGCACCAAGTGGAGTAAGAAACTGACAGAGAACAGAGAACAAGGAGACATACATGGAAAGGTTCCCTATCAGCTAATGCAGCACAGATCTGCCATCTTGGACTCCTATCAGAGACCAGCAAATAGGGGGTATGAGAAAGCAGCTTCATGGAGCATCCAGCAGGAGACAGGACAACCAGTAAACAGCGATATATGCTTTCCCACCCCCAACCTTCATTACCCTCACTTGGTCTCCTCTGCTTCCCATGACCACAGTTTCTTGGTCAGGAAGCACCGGCTGCTTGGATTCCACCCGCCCACACTGGCCGACCCCCTGAGTGCCATTTGTTGGCTGCTGGTGTTGCTTTTTACTGCTTCTTTTGATTTCTCCTTTACCTCTCACCACCTTCCCCTTCTTTTGCTCAAATACCTGGCTCTGTGCGACATCTTTGCTTCTTCTGGAGGGGCTGTGGAGCTCTGCTCGAGTGTGGGACTGCACCCCAGTCCATGCTGACACACTGGGGGGATCCTGGGACTTTTTGTTTGTTTGTTTTGAATTGTTTGTTTGTTTTCTTTTTCCTTCCTTGAGTTGGGAGCCCGTTCTGGCTGGGTGGTGCTGTGCAGCTTGAGACCTACCCTCTCAGCTTGCGCAGATGCGCAGAGGGATCCCGGAGTACATTTATTTCTTTGTGTTTTTTTTTCTTGTTTTTTGTTCTTTTTTAAATTTGTTTTGTTTTCTTTTCCTTCTTTATCCCTTTTTGTCTTTCTTCATTAATCAGTTTCTTATCTCTCTATACCTTCCTTCTCTTCCTGTCCCCTGGACACCTGGAGCTGAATACCTCTACACTTCCTATCCAAGCTATACTTCAACACCTGGGAACAACTTCCCCAGACTTGTAGTCGCACCAGTGGGATCCCTGGGAGCTTTGCTGTTTTTTTTTCTTTCGAATATTTATTTTTTCATTCTTTTGTTTTTTTTTCTTCTTCCACTTTTTGTTTTCCTCCATTTCATAGTCTCTCATCTCTCCTTTCAAACGGCAAGCTGCCTTACGATTCTTTTCTGTTTGTTTGTTTGTTTTTGGCTCCTGTTCCTCTCTCCTCTCTCCCACACCCATCTTAGCTCCACACATCATAATATCCTCCCTCCATCCTGCCTACCTGCACCATTCACTTAACATCACACCACCAAACAGCACAGGCATGGCTTACCAGAACCTGTCCCACACTGATTACTGACCCGCCCTGGTGTCTGTAGTAAGTGCCACAAAAAACCCATCCCAGCAACTCCTCTTCAGCTAGACCTGCCCTGTTGTACCATATCTGAGCAACTGACCCTACCAATTGGAGAAGGAGTTGAATAGTATTGTGCCCACAGATGAGCAAACAACAAAGAACACACAACCCACCTGCTCAGATATAGCCAAATTTAAAAAAAACAAACAGACAAAACAAGCAAATCTACAATCAATAAATGAGAAAAATAACTACCGAATGCCACAAAGACAGCAGACAATATAAAACATTTACAAAAACAGGACAGGATGGTTTCAGTAGGCATCCAAAATAAAACACCAGATGACCTTCCAGTAGAAGAAAAGGCACTAGAACTACCTGATAGAGAACTCAAATTTCTAATACTCAGAATTATCCAAGAGTTTAAGCAAAAAGCAGACAAAAATGAGGGAAAAATACAAAAATTCATGGAAAATACAGACAAAAAAATGGAAGAACTCAGGAAAATAATGCAGGAACAAAATGCC
>NW_004444085.1:899382-904409 GCF_000243295.1 Trichechus manatus latirostris
AGGGTAAGACAGTACACATTACTGGGGAAGCCAGCACAACTTGTACAAGGAAAGGTCATGGAAGCTCCATAGACACTTCCAAACTCCCTGAGGGACTGAATTGCTGGGCAGAGGGATGTGGGTCCTGTGGTCTCGAGGAACATCTAGCTCACTTGGCATAACACAGTTTATAAAGACAATGTTCTACATTCTACCTTGGTGAGTAGTGTCTGGGGTCTTAAAAGCCTGTGAGAAGCCATCTAAGATACTCCACTGATCTCACCACTTCGGGAGCAAGGGAGAATGAAGACAACAAGATACAAGGGAAAGCTTAGTCCAAAGGACTAATGGACGACAGCTACCAAGGCCTCCACCAGCCTGAGTTCAGTACAGCTAGATGGTTCCCGGTTACCACCACTGACTTCTCTGGCCAGGATCACAATAGAGGGTCCTGAACAGAGCTGAAAAATGATGTAGAACAGAATTCTAACTCACAAAAAAAAGACCAGATATACTGGTCTGACAGACTGGAGAAACCCTGAGAGTATGGCCCCCGGACACCGTTTTAGCTCAGTGGTGAAGCTCCTACTGAAGTTCACCCGTCAGCAGGGTATTGGACAGCCTCATAAAACAAATCAAGACTAATGAGGTACAGCAGTCCAGGGACGAGGACTAGCAGGCAAGAGGGGACAAAAAAGCTGATGATAGGGAACCCAAGTTTGAGAAGGGACAGTGTTGACTTGTCATGAGATTGTTAACCATTGTCATAGGGCAATATGTGTACTAATGTTTAATGAGAAATTATTTGTGCTGCAAACCTTCATCTAAGGTACAAAAAAAAAAAAAAACGAATTATCTATGTGAGATCATACTGACAACAGCAACTCAAAAGTTTTCGTCTGGAAGCCTAGGGGACAGTGAGTTGAAGATAATGGTGATAGAAAAATTTGGAAAACGATAGTGAGAATAGCAGCACAACTGGAAGAATGTAATAGATGTCACTGAATTGTACATGTAGAAACTTTCACAATGGTGTATATTTTGCCTATGTATATTTTCACCAAAAAAAAAGGTCCTCAAGGTTAAGAAGGGAGAGTGTTGACATGTCTTGGGGTTGTTAACTAATGTCATAAAACAATATGTGTACTGTTTAATGAGAAACTATTTGTTCTGTAAATGTTCATCTAAAGTACAATAAAAAAAATTTTAAAAGTGTATTTAAGTGAAAAATCTAGCTAATCTCAAGTACTAATTATTAGTAAAGTAGAAGATTTTAATTCTAAAAAAAAAGAACAACATTAAGTCTGTTATCATACTCTGATTACTATTACTATTACCAGGAAACAATACAGAAATACATTCATAGTTCAGAAGAAAGCACATTTTCTGCTTAGAATTCTGTATATTCACGTGTAATAAATTCTGATTAGAATAAATGAAAAAAAAATTAAAGTCCCATACCTAAGCTGGAGCTTGAGACCTTAGTAGTTTTATGTGTTTTTGAAATGGGAAATTCAGAATGCATTTCAGTAGTGTCAAGTAAGGAACTGCAGAGGATCTGAGATTTTACCTTGTTTCCAAGCTAAAATGTTTGCTGACATCATTTCTTAGATGATGATAGAATGGCAGGCAAGTCCTGGGTCAGAGACAAAGGATTTTATTACACAAGGCACACCAGGTAGCATGAGCTTGATGTTTACATGAAGACCCATGGAAGTGATGAGGAATGGTTCAGGTGGGTGCTGCTCACAAGTGGGTTTCTGTCTCAGCTGAGGAACCTTTACCTTAGGGAAGCCCATTGACTTAAAAGGAGTTGAAAGCAAACTTGCCCAACATCATCTTTTCTGTTCTGGTCAGGAGACAAATTAACCCTCAGCCTCAAAGGGAAACACTGTTTTCTTATACTGTTTTTATATAAATATCCTTGAGAACTTACCCTGGGATAAAAGCTGTCCAAAGATGGGTAGAAAGGCCAAAGGGAATTGTGTCCCTACCAGTGGTAGTGATGTTTGCTTAACATGGAGAGAGGATGCGTTTCAGCAAGTTATGGGCAGAACATTTAATATCAATGTGGACCAGGGTCACTTTGAATCAAGGTTACTGAATCAAGCCCAAGACATTTTTATGCATGTGAGCATTTAGAAAATATTTCATATGCATATTTTCTTAGGTAATTATTTTCTTAAAATACATATTTCAGAAAAATGACCTGGAAAACCAAGAAACACCAAGAAATGGATCCAGGAAACAGTAATTCTTAAACTTCATTCATTAACCAATATTTATAGTGTACTAACAAGGGAATGGACAGAAGCCAGTGGCACAATGGTTAAGCGCTCAGCTGCTAACTGAAAGGTCAGTGGTTTGTACCCACCAGTGGCTCCCCAAGAGAAAAGATCTGGAGATTTGCTTCCGTAAAGATTACAGCCTAGGAAACCCTATGGGGCAGTTCTGCTATCCTATAGGGTCCCTAGTACTTAAAATAGACTCGATGGCACACAAGAAGGTAACTAATGGCTGTGGAGCAGACTCCAAGTCATGGCAGCCCCATGTCTGTCAGCGTATAACTGTGTTCCATAGCTTTTTCAAAGGTTGATTTTTTTTTTTTTTTTTTTGGAAATTAGATTGCCAGGCCTTAGAGAGCTATTCTGATTGTTTAATTAAAAAAAAAAAAAAGGGGGCGGGGACTTCTGGCCAAATGGCGCTCTAGGCAAAAGCAACACGCCGTCCCTCCACAGCAAAAGATCTGAAAAACTAAGCTGAACAGAGAAAACAACAATCCTGAAACCCTAAAACATCAAATGAAGAGATAAAGAACTCATCCAAGCACCAAGTGGAGTGAGAAAACTGACAGAGAACGGACAGCGAGGAGAGATTCATGCAGAGTTCCCCTACCAGCTAACACAGCGCGGATCCGCCATTGTGGACTCCTATCGGAGACTGGCAAATAGGTGGTATGAGAAAGCAGCTTCACAGAGCTTCCAGAGGGAGACAAAACAACCAGTAATTTGTAATATACGCTTTCCCACCCCCCACCCTTCTTCACCCCCCACTCAGCCTCCTCTGCTTCCCACTGCCACAGTCTCTTTTCTGGTAAACACCGGTTGCTTGGACTCCACATACTCAAATGGGCCGGCTCTCTAAGTGCCATTTCTTGGCTGCTGGTGTTGCTTTTTTCTGCTTCCTTTGATTTCTTCCTTACCTCTCACCACCACCCCCTCCTTTTGCTCAAATACATGGCTCCGTGCACCATCATTGCTTCTTCCTGCGGGGCTGCAGAGCTCTGGTAATTTCTGATATAAGATTTCCCACTCACTACTCTTCTTCACCCACACTCGGCTCCCTCTGCTTCCCGTGGACACAGTCTCTTGCCAGAGATATATGGGCTGCTTGGATTCCACTAGCCCACACTAGCTGGCTCTCTGAGTGCCATTTGTTGGGTGCTGGTGTTGCTTTTTTTTCTGCTTCTTTTCATTTCTTCCTTACCTCTCACCACCTCCCCCCTCCTTTTGCTCAAATACCTGGCTCCGTGTGACATCTTTGCTTCTGCCTGAGGGGCTGTGGAGCTACGTTCGAGTGTAGAGCTGCTTCCCGGTCTGGGCTGCCACACTGGTGGGATCCTGAGGCTTTTGTTTGTTTGTTTTGAATTGTTTGTTTGTTTTCTTTTCTTTTTCTTGAGTTGGGAGCCATTTCTGGCCAGGCGGTGTTGCGTGGCAAGGAGACTACCCCCTCAGCTTGCACTGACGTGCAAAGGGATCCCTGAAGGCATTTCTTTTTTTTTGTTGTTTTTTTTTCTTTTAATTTGTTTTTTTTTCCTTTTCCCTCTATTTCCCTTTTTGTCTTTCTTCATTACTCGGTTTCTTGTCTCTCTCTATCTTCCTTATCTTTCTGTTCCCTGAATACCTGGTGTTGTATACCGCTAGGCCTTCTAGCCAGGCTGTACTGCAACACCTGAGAGCAACTTCCCCAGACTTGATAGCTGCACTGGTAGGATCCCTGGGAACTTTGCAGTTCTTTAACCTTTCCAATTTTTATTTATTCATTCTTTTCTTTTCTTCCTCTTCCCCTTTCTGTTTTTCTTCATTTCATAGTCTGTCATCTCTCCACTCCAACGGCAAGCACCCCTAGCACTCTTTTTGTTTGTTTGTATGTTTTTGGCTCCTGTTCCTTTCTCCTCTCTCCCATATCCATCTTAGCTCCACACATAACAATCTCCCTGCTACATCCTGCCTACCTGCACCGTGCGCTTAACATCACACCACCAAGCAGCACAGGCACGGCCTACTGGAACCTGCCCTACACTAATTACCAACCCGCACTGGTGGCTGTAGTAGGTGAAACAAACAACCTGTCCCAGTAAATCCTCTTCAGCTAGACCTGCCCTGCCATACCATAGCTGAGTGACTGACCCTGACAATTGGAGAAGGATGTGAAAAGTATTGTGCCCACAGATGAGCAAATAACAAAGAACACACAGTCTGCCTGCTCAGACCTAGTCAAATTTAAAAAAAAAAAGGGACAAAACAAAAAATCTACAATCAATAAACTAGAAAAATAACTACTAAATGTGCCGAAGACAGCAGACAATATCAAAACATTTACAAAAACAGGACAGGATGGTTCAAGTAGGCAAACAAAATAAAACACCCGATGACTTTCCAGGAGAAGAAAATGCACTAGAACTACCTGATAGGGAATTCAAATCTCTAATACACAGAATTCTCCAAGAGCTGAGGCAAAAAGCTGACAAACATGAGGAAAAAATAGAAAAATTCATGGAAAAAACAGACAAAAAATTGGAAGAACTCAGGAAAATAATGCAGGAATAAAATGCCAAAATAAATTCACAACTAGAAATTATACAAGGACAACAATTAGACATCCAAAAGATAAACAACAAGATTTCAGAAAGGGATGGTGTCATAGAAGGGCTGAGAAGCTGATTTGAAACAGTGGAAGACAGGATCAGTGGAAATGAAGACAAACACTTGGATACAACTCTGTTTCAGGAAAACTCAGAAAAAAGAACAAAGAAAAATGAAGAGACC
>NW_004444085.1:909693-950535 GCF_000243295.1 Trichechus manatus latirostris
GTGGGGTTGTTAACCAATGTCATAAAACAATATGTGTACTACTGTTTCATGAGAAACTATTTGTTCTGTAAGCCTTCTCCTGAAATACAATAGAAAACAAAAAAGACAGAAATAAAATATGAAATTTACAAATGGAATAGAAATTTTCAGAAGTTGCAAAACTTAGAATAGGCTTTGCACATTTTGGTCACCATGGAACTGTTAAAAAGATTCTCCAGTTCCATCTCCTCATTACCTCTTGAATAGGCCTGGAACTGTGTCCTGGGATCTGCATTTTGAACACACCTTTGAGGTGATTCTCTTTGCTGCACACCTCATTGTGGTAACAGTGCCTAGTCTTCTCCACTTGCAACTCTAGCTAGTTTAACAGTAGGTAGGAAAGTGGGCATTTTAAACTGCTTTAAAAATTGCCATATAACTTAAAATTAACTGTAGTAATTGTTTCAACTAATACATTTGAAAATATTTTCTTTCAAGAAGATTCAGTCTCTTATAGTTTCTAAGATTAAGATTAGTTTTAAGGAGAAAGTTGAAGTGTTAGGTAGTGGAAATATTAGTTTTTAATCTCGGAAACCATACTTCCACGCCAATGTCTCTCTTTAGTTGTTTATAAATAATATTAACAATGATGTTAACAATAATTGCATAAATCTGCACAACTGCACACATGTAAAGGCCATCTATAATAATTCATGCCATTTGAATAAATTTTTTGTGTAAGTCAGAGAGGATAAGATCATTCAGAAGAAGCTTTAATAGCCAGATTTCATTTGCTGTACAAAGAAACTAATAGGTAAATGTTTTCCCAAAAGGTTGTAACTACATTCTTAATTTTCTAAACTCTAAATGTGTGTTTCTGTGCCAGTGTGTCTGTGTGGATTTGTGTATTGGAAGTGTGGAGAGGGAGCATCTTTTCTCTCTGCTTTGATCTAATCTTCCTGCTGCTCTATTTTTTTAAATTTGTTTTATATTTTCTTGAAAATATATATAGCAAATAATACACTATTTCAACAATTTCCATACGTACAATTCAATGACATTGATTACATTCTTAAGCGTGTGTTTTGTGTGTGTGTCTCCAGGCTTGACCTTAATATTCAAGGAGTTCTGCCTCCTCTAGGTAGTGCTTGTTCCTATCCTGGTTCTTTAGTTTGGGACTGTTGAATCCTTTGTTACATTGAGCTTTCTGGGTAATTTCCAATTTGTAACTTGATAAATGATCAGTCCTTTTGATTTTCATATTAGAAATCAATAAATGGCATTTTAGTTGCTGAAAGGAAAAGGAAAATAAGGGGAAATAGCAAAAAAAAAAAGTATGAAAGGGTTAATTTAGTCCTATTTGGAAAAGGGAATAAAAAATGGACTCCCTGAGGGCTTGTGCTTCATCTTAGTGCGTATTGAAATTTAAGCTGCAACCAACAGTCTGGTTAATAACAATTCATGAAGCTGTCAATCTTTTTGACCAATGTCATCAATATTTTACACTGCAAAATAACAACAGTTAAGAATCAGGACCAAGAGAAGCACTTGGGGCAACAGTGTTTCTAACACGATAATGAAATCGACAGTACAGAACACACATTTCCAATAGGCATTCTAAGGAACGTTTTACGGTGCTTTTCTTTTCAAAACTGCATGAATCACTGCTCTTTATTACACACTAAAGCACTGATACACTGGGCAGAAGCCATAATTTCAGTCTGTAAAATTTAGATAAAAATGATTCTTGGACAAGTAATAACACTAAAGATAGTTAACATTTACTCAGGACTTACCATGTGCTAGGCAATGTTCTAAATGGAAGAGCCATTTTAAACTAGGTGATAATCTAAATTAAAATAAATCTTGGCAAATTTCTACTTGATATACAAGCTAGCTTGTAAAGCATACCAATGAAGTTTAAATATCCAATTTTCCTCTGATTCTAATTTTTTTAAATAAATTTTACAGAAGATGAAATTGGCCCTCAATTTTGTTTACCATACTTATTAATGAACATGAAAGCAATAAGGCATCAAATTCAAAATTCCATTTTATTTATTACATAACCTCAAGTTGGGATTTTACATATTATTTTCATGTTATTTTAGATTTGGATTTTAAGCATCATATTTCTCATATATTGAAGTCCATTAACCAAAGACTTCCAAAAACATACTTGTTGTCAAAGTCCGAAAGGTGCCCTAGCGGCACAATGGTTGAATGGTTAAAAGGTCGGCGGGCTTGAATCCACCAATGGCTCCTGGGAGAAAAGACCTGGCGATCTTCTCTTATAAAGATTACAGTCTGGGAAACCCTATGGGGCAAGTTCTATTCTGTGCCCCAGGGTCGCTATGAGTCAGAATGGACTGGATGGCACACAACAACAACAAAGTCAAGTTAGGTTTATTTACTCTATGTTGCAGCTGAAGGAAAAACATGCATAGAACCTCGGGAGGGTCTAAGTAAGGGGACTTGGGGAGGATCCTCTTATAGGGTTATTATGAGTAGGAATTGGGAATGGTGTGGTTAGCTCTGGATTGGTTGATTTCACTAAGTGGGAGCAATTTGGTGATTGTCTCAGTTTTTGCCCACGAGCTGGGAATGGTGAGACAGAGCTAGAGTTGTGTAGTTAAGCAAACATTAATAACAAAGGAGATAATTTTTTCGCAGTTGTGCTTCTAACTTGTCTATGTTCGGATAAAAGTATTATTCCCAGTAAAAAGATCAATTAGACTTTTTCTGTTTTTCAGTCTTGTTGGAATCTGTTAAAATTCTCTTAGGAATATCCCAGGCTGATTACAGCATTTTCTCACGTGTACTGGAAATAAGTCATTTTGGAGATAATTCTTTACATGAAACAATTAGCTAAGAATGATTCAGTTTATGAAAAGGATTTAGGAGATGGTTTATTTAGAAGTTTACATAAAATATCGTATGTTCCAACAATCATCATTTTATTAACATACGGACAGGCATACCTCATTTTATTGTGCTTCGCTTTATTATGCTCCGCAGATACTGCGTTTTTTACAAATTGAAGGTTTGTGCCAAGCCGGTGTCGAGCAAGTTTGTCGGCACCAATTGTTCCATCACCATGTGCTCACTTTGTGTTTCAGTGTCACATTTTGGTAATTCTCACAATATGTTAAACTTTTTCATTATTAGTATATCTGTAGCGGTGATCTTTGATTTTACTGTTGTGATTGTTTTGGGGCGCCACAAACCATGCACATGTAAGACAGCTAACTTGATTGATAAATGTTGTGTGTGTTCTGACTACCCCACCAGCCAGCCATTCTCTTGTCTCTCTCCCTCTCCTTGGGCCTCTGTATTCCCTGAAACATGACAATATTGAAATTAGGCCAGTTAATAACCCTACAACAGCCTCTAAGTGTTGAAGTGAAAGAAAGAGTTGCACATCTCTCACTTTATATCAAAAGCTAGAAATGATTAAGCTTAGTGAGGAAGGCACGTCAAAAGCCAACACAGGCCAGAAGCTAGGCCTCTCGGACCAAACAGCCAAATTGTGAACCCAAAGGAAAAGTTCTTAAAGGAAACTAAAAGGGCTACTCCAGGGAGCACACGAATGATAAAAAAGTGAAACAGCCTTATTGTTGCAGATATGGAGAAAAGTTTTAGTGATCTAGATAGAAGATCAAACCAGCCACAACATTCCCTTAAGTTAAAGCCTAATCCAGAGCAAGGTCCTAATTCTCTTCAATTCTATGAAGGCTGAGAGAGGTGAGGAAGCTGAAGACGAAAGTTTGAATCTAGCAGAGTTTGGGTCATGATGTTTAAGGGAAGAAGCCATCTCCATAACAAAAAAGTACAAGGTGGAGCAGCAAGTGCTGATGTAGAAGCTTCAGCAAGTTATCCAGAAGATCTAGCTAAGATAATTGATAAAGGTGGCTACACTAAACAACAGATTTTCAATGTAGATGAAACAACCTTATACTGGAAGAAGATGCTGTCTAGGACTTTCACAACTAGAGAGGAGAAGTCAATGCCTGGCTTCAAAGCTTCAAAGGACAGGTTGACTATCTTGTTAGGGGCTAAGGCAGCTGGTGACTTTAAGATGAAGTCAGTGCTCATTTACCATTTTGAAAATCCTAGGGTTCTTAAGAATTAGACTAAATCTACTCTGTCTGTGCACTATAAATGGAACAACAAAGCCTTGATGACAGCATATCTGTGTACAACGTTCTGTTTACTGAATGTTTTAAGCCCACTGTTGAGACCCACCCCTCAAAACAACAGATTCCTTTCAAAATATTACTGCTCATTGACAATGCACCTGGTTACCCAAGAACACTGATGGAAATGTATAAGGAGATTAATGTTGTTTTCATGCCTACTAACACAATATCCATTCTGCAGCCCATGGATCAGGGAGTGATTTCAACTATGAAGTCTTATTATTTAATAAATACATTTTGTAAGGCTATAGATGTCATAGATAGTGATTTCTCTGATGGATTTGGGCAAAGTAAATTGAAAACCTTCTACAAAGGATTCACCATTGTAGATGCCATCAAGAACATTCATGATTCATGGAATGGGGTTAAAATATCAACATTAACAGGAGTTTTGAAGAAGTTAAATCCAACCCTCATGGATGACTTTGAGGGGTTCAAGACTTTAGTGAAGGAACTAACTGTGGATGTGGTGGACATAGCAAGAGGAATAGAGTTAGTAATGAAGCCTGAAGATGTGACTGAATTGCTGCAATCTCATGATAAAACTTCAATGGATGAGAAGTTGCTTCTTATGAATGAGCAAAGAAAGTGGTTTCTTGAGATGGAATCTACTCCTGGTGAAGATGCTGTGAACATTGTTGAAATGACAACAAAAAATTTAGAATATTACATAAACTTAGTTAATAAAGCAGTGGCAGGGTTTGAAAGGATTAACTCCAATTTTGAAAGAAGTTCTACTGTAGGTAAAATACTATCAAACAACATCACATGCTACAGAGAAGTCTTTCATGAAAGGAAGAGTCAATCAATACGGCAAACCTCATTGTCATCTTATTTTAAAAAATTGTCACAGCCTCCCTAGCTTTCAGCAACCACCAGCCTGATCAATCAGCTCTCATCAACATCGAGGCAAGACCCTCCACCACAAAAAGACTACAACTTATTGAAGGCTTAGATGATAGTTAGCATTTTTTAGCAATAAAGTATTTTTAAATTAAGGTATGTACATTGTTTTTTTATACATAATGCTATTGCACACTTAATAAGCTGCAGTATGGTATAAAAATAACTTTTATGTGCACTGGGAAACCAAAAAGAATTCATGTGACTCACTTTATTTCGGTGGTCTGGAAATGAACCCACAATATCTCCAAGGTATGCCTGTAGGTGAAAAAATGTTCAACAGTGTTGTCAAGGAAATCTTATCAGTTGCAATTTTCTTTTGAAAATCTATTAATATTGCTATCTTCTAGGAAAGTGGAAATGATTTTGATGTAATCTCCTAATTATTTTGTCACCTATGCATAGGCTCCAAATGTTTTACCTTCTGTCAGATGCATGTTAAACTATGTTTAGAGTCTCTTCAATGAGTATAGTAGATGCCAGAAAAATAATGGGAGTTAGAGTTAGTCTCATCCCTGACTTTAATTAGGTAAGTGAATTTGTAGGTTTTTCTTAGCCTTAGATTTCCATTTTTTCTCAACAGAATTGCTGCAAGTCCCTTAAAAGTGCAAAATTGTATAGTTTTCTGTGAATTTATTTACAATTGCAATGAATGTATGGCCTATGTTTGAATGTAATAGTCTCTTTACATAAATATTAGCAAAAATAAAATCTCACACTGCCTAATAAGCTTTATCACTAGAACTGATTGCCTTGGAGTCAGCTCCTATTCATGGCAATCCCATGTATGTCAAAGTAGAACTGTGCTCCATAGGGTTTTCAGTGGCTATGATCTTTCAGAAGTAGATTGCTAGGACTTTCTTCAGAGGTGCTCTTGTTTGACTTCAATGTCCAACCTGTTGATTAGTGTTGGAATGAGTTAACCATTAGTACAGCCCAAGGACTTTATCACTAAGTATGTGTTATAATTCATTTCTCAGATATGACCTAGTATTTAAGTGGAGACACAGTGATTTTCTCTAGGATTCTCCACAATGCCAGTGGCACTTATTTGAACTCAAGAGTCACTGGCAGGATCTAAGGAGAAAAGAATGATTGAGGAGGAAAGAATTAATACACAATATTAGATATTTAATGATTAATAATTTCCCATCAGTGAAAATTATAATTATTCAGCTAAAGGCAAAGGACAACAAGTTTGACATAGAAAGAAAGGGGTAGGTATTTTTCTTTCAAAGGAAAGTATAGTGAGTTTAGGGAAAAGTGCAGCTTCCACCTAGATAAATAATGTCAGACTTACTAGAGGAGAAAGAGGTTAAATCTTTCAAGCAAAAAGTGACTTTTCTGGCATTCGGTGTTTTTTCTTACCTGAGTTTTCTCTTTTACTCACATTACTAATATTTTAGGGCTAGTGACTTGGATTAAGTTACTATTTTAGTAATAGATTTTAGCTGCAAACCACTAAAACCAACCCAGCACAATTAAATTAAAACAAAATATATTTTAAAAAACATATTAAAGAATTCAAGGAGGCACATAATTTCACTGAAGGATCATATTACATTTTCCATTCATTTTACTACTAGATGGACAATTCCATAACTTCCCCGTTTTCCTCAGACTTACAACACGTCGTCTAAACTCATAATCATGTGTTTATTACACACACACAAAACCCATTGCGTCAAGTCGATTCCTACTCATAGTGACCCTATAGGACAGAGTAGACACTGCCCTATACGGTTTCCAAGGTTGTAATTTTTATGAATGCAGACTGCCACACTATTCTCCCTTGCAGCAGCTGGATTTGAACCACTGACCTTTTGGTTATCAGCTGAGCTCTTAACCACTGCACCACTGGGACTTCTTACATGCACACAGGCACACACACTCACACACACACACATGCCCCCCCAAGAAGAAAAAAAAAAACTGAAGACATTAGAAATGACACCAGTACATTAATCTATATACATATATCTCAGTCCAAAATCTCTAGCAGTTTTTATCTAGACCATCAGTTCTTAGTTCTCTATTATAAATCATTAGTTCTCAAATGTGTGGTTCACTAACCAGCAGCATCAGCATCCCTAGGAACTTGTTAGGATTGCAAATTTTGGAACTCCATTCCAGACCTATGGAATCGTAAACTCTGGGAAGGAGTCCAGAAATCTGTACTTTTAAGAAATCCTTTAGATGATTCTGATGCAGACTGAACCACTGCTATGAATGTCACTTTAGCTAGGGCCAGATCCTCTACATGTATACTAATTATGTTCCTCTCTCCTTTCTCAAGGGCACTTCCCTTCTACAATCATCAGTTTTTCTCTCTTCAATGAATCATGCACATCAGCAAGGCCAGCTACCAAATTTGCAGGCCCGAGTGAAAAATGAAAATGCAGGACCCCTGCTTCAAGAAGCAGGAAAAAAGTGCCGTTAAATGTGTTAAAACTTCACTTTTTTTTTTTCCTTTCTTCTGTTATCACTCTCAGAACTTGGCTTGTCACCCATGTTTTTGTTTTTGCTTTTTTAAAATGTGCCATTTAATCCCATTCTGAAAAAGAGAAATTAAAATTTTAAATTAACATAAATTTTACCAATTATTTTTATATTTTGAAATGCCCATTTTATATGCAAATATAAGAATACTATGGATTGAATTGTGTCCTCCCAAAATGTGTGTCAACTTGGCTATGCCATGATTCCAGCATTGTGTGATTGTCCACCATTTTGTTAGCTGATGTGATTTTTCCTAGCTGTTGTAAATCCTACCTCTATGATGTTAATAAGGCAGAATTAGAGGAAGTTATGTTAATGAGGCAGGACTCAACTGACAAGTTTAGGTGGTATCTTGATTCAATCTCTTTTGAGATATAAAAGAGAGAAGCAAGCAGAGAGACAAGGGGACATCATACCACCAAGAATGAGAAACAAGGAGGAGAGTATGTCCTTTGGACCCAAGATTCCTGTGCTGAAAACCTCCTAGACCAGGGGAAGGTTGATGACAAACACCTTCCCCTAGAGCCGACAGAGAGAAAAACCTTCCCCTAGAGCTGGTGCCCTGAATTCAGACTTCTAGCTTCCTAGACTGTGACAGAATAAATTTCTGCTTGTTAAATCCATCCACTTGTGGTATTTCTGTTATAGCAGCACTAGGTAACTAAGACATCAGTTTGGTACCAGGAGTGGGATTTCAAAGGGTGGGGTCAGAGCCTCCTAGGTTTTGAAGAGTCAGAACTTCACCAACTCGGTTCCGGAGTGCGGGCCTGTCTTTCTTGACAGTGAGATGGGGCTGCATTCACTGCCCAAAGTAGGGGGGAGGCTGCCATGCCCAAGGGGCAGAAGAACAGGGCCTGCCAGAACAGAGTGGGTGGAGTCATCACTCAGATGGACTAAGAGAATGGGGCCATTCAATGCCTAGGGAGCAGAGGCGCTATTCCAGTGGGCCTGGAAGATGGAGCTGAAGCCCAGGGCTGAGGGGCATCTACCCAGAATCCAGAGAGTATGGCCAACACCCAGAGTCTGGAAGGGCAGGGCCAATGGCTAAACGGTCTCAGAGAACAAAGGATTATTTTCAAACCATGAGAGCTAATGTAATGTGTTCTGCTGACTTGCTTGGCACCTATCATTCCTTCTTCCCCTCCAATTTCTCCCATTTTTAATGGAAATGTCTACCTTTCACCTGTTCTACCATTGCGCTTTGGAAGCAAATAGCTTGTATTATAGATTTCACAGATGAAGAGGAATTTTTGGATTTTGGACTTGGAATTGATTTAAGACTTTTGCTATGATATGATGGGGTGAATGTGTTTTACATGTGGCAAGAACATGAATTTTGAAGGGCCAAAGGTTGGAATGTTATGGATTGAAATGTGTCCCCCAAAATGTGTACCAGCTTGGCTAGGGCATGACTCCAGTATTGTGTGATTGTCCACCATTTTGTCATCTGATGTGATTTTCCTAGGTGTTGTAAATCCTACCTCTATGTTGTTAATGAGACAGGATTACAGGCCGTTATGTTAATGAGGCAGCACTCAATCTACAAGATTAAGTTGTATCTTGAGTCAATCTCTTTTGAGATATAAAAGAAAGAAGTGAGCAGAGAAACAAGGGGACCTCATGCCACCAAGAATGAAGAACCAGGAGGGGAGCACATCCGTTGAACCTGTGGTCCCTGAGCTGAGAAGCTCCTAAACCAGTGGAATATTGATGACAAGGACCTTACTCCAGAGCTGACAGAGAAAAAGCCTTTCCCTAGAACTGGTGCATTAAATTCAGACTTCTAGCCTCCTAGAAACTATGAGAAAATAAATACGTATTTGTTAAATCCGTCCACTTGTGGTATTTCTGTTATAGCAGCACTAGATAATTAAGACAAAGAGTATATATAGAATCTTCAAAATTGCATACTTTGTATTTTGTAGTTTGAACATGTTTATGTATTTCGTTGTTAACAACACAGTGAAAACTACCTAAACAGTTCATATTTCACTTTCTGATATGCATACTTTTTACCAACACCCTCTACCTTCACCATATTAATGAGTAAGAAAGGAATAAATGGAAGAGAGCTGTGGGTTCTCCCATCTTCTCCTTTCCTTCAGTGTAAGTGGTTGGCTAGTCATGGAATTAATGAAAGTAATATATGATATCCTCCACTCAACTGTCAGTTTGTTGTACTGTGGTGTGATGAATGTAGCTGTGATTCTGGAAGCTATGCCACTAGTATTTCAAATACTAGCAGGTCACCCATGGTGCACAGATTTCAGTGGTGCTTCAAAACTAAGACAGACTAGGAAGTAACTGGTGATATATTTCTGAAAAGATTGGCCAGTGAAAACCTTATGAATAGCAGCAGAATATTGTCTGATATGGTGGCAGAAGATAAGACCCTCAGGTTGGAAAGCACTCAAAATATGAATGGGGAAGAACTATCTCCTCAAAGTAGAGTCGGCCTTAAAGATGTGGATGAAGTCAAGCTTTTGGGACCTTCATTTGCTGAGGTATCATGACTCAAAATGAGAAGAAACAGCTACAAACATCCATTAGTCATCAGAACGTGGAGGGTACAAATTATGAATCAAGGAAAATTGGAAGTTGTCACAAGTGAAACACAACACTTGACAATTGATATCCTAGATATTAGTGAGCTAAAATGGACTAGTATTGGCCATTTTGAATCAGACAATCACATAATCTACTCTGCTGGAAATGACAAATTGAAGAGGAACAGCATCACATTATTTGTCAAAAAGAACATTTCTAGATCTATCTTGAAGTTCAACACTGTCAGTAATAGGATAATATCCAAATGCCTACATGGAAGGCCAGTTAATATGACTATTATTCAAATTTACACAGAAACCACTAATGCCAAAGATGAAGAAATTGAAGATTTTTATCACTTTGTATAGTCTATAGTTGATCAAACATGCAATCAGGATGCATTGATAGTTATTGGCAATTAGAATGCAAAAGTTGGAAATAAAGAATAAGGATCAGTAGTTGGAAAATATGGCCTTGGTGATAGAAACGACACGAGAGATTGCATGATAGAATTTTACAAGACCAAAGACTTATTCATAGCAAATACCTTTTTTCAACAAATAAATGGTGACTATACACATGAACCTTTCTGGATGGAATAAACAGGAATCAAATCGACTACATCTGAGGAAAGAGAAGATGGAAAAACACAATCTCATCAGTCAGAACATGGCCAGAGGCAGACTTGAAACAAATCGACAATTGCTTATATATAAATTCTAGCTGAAAATGAAGAAAATTAAACAAGTCCAGGAGAGTCAAACTATGACCTTGAGTGTATCACATCTGAATTTAGAGACCATCTCAAGAATAGATTTGATGCATTGAACACTAATGAGTGAAGACTAGATAATTTTGTGATGACATCAAGGACATCATACATGAAGAAAGCAAAAGGCCATTAAAAAGAGGAAAGAAAGAAAAGATCAAAATGAATGTCAGAAGAGAATCTGAAACTTGCTTTTTATGTAGAATAGCTAAACGAATGGAAGAAATGATGAAGTAAAACAGCTGAACAGAATATTTCAAAGGGCAGCTTGAGAAGACAAAATAAAGTATTACAATGAAATGTGCGAAGGCCTGGAATTAGAAAAGCAAAAGGGAAGAACATGGTGTTTCTCAAGCTGAAAGAACTGAAGAAAAAATTCAAGCCTCAAGTTGCAATATTGAAGAATTCTATGGGCAAAATGTTGAACAATGCAGGAAGCATCAAAAGAAGATGGAAAAAATACATGGAGTAACTGTATCAAAAAGAATTGGTTGATGTTCATCCATTTCAGTAGGTAGCATATGACCAAGAACTGATGGTACTGAAAGTCATCTAAGTTGTGCTGAAGGTATTGGTGAAAAACAAGGGTTCAGGACATGGCAGAATACCAACTGAGATGTTTCAACAAACTGATGCAATGCTGGAAGTGCCCACTCATTTATGGCAAGAAATTTGGAAGACAACCATCTAGCCAACCGACTGGAAGAGATCTATATATATGCCTATTCCAAATAAAGTTGATCCAATGGAATGCGTAAATTATCAATCAATATCATACACAAGCAAAATATTGCTGAAGATAATTAAAAAATGGTTGCAGAAGTACATGGGTAGGGAACTACCAGAAATCAGACTCGGGTTCAGAAGAAGACATGGAACAAGGGATATATATCATTGCTGATGTCAGATGGATCTTGGATGAAAGCAGAAAATACCAGAAATATGTTTACTTGTGTTTTAATGACTATGTAAAGACATGTGACTGTGTGGGATCATAACAAATTATGGATAACATTGTGAAGACTGGGAATTCCGGAACATTTCATTGTGCTCATATGGAACCTGTACATGGAACAAGAGGCAGTCTTTGGAGCACAACAAGGGGATACTGCATGGTTTAAAATCAGGAAAGTCGTGTGTCAGGGTTGTATCCTTTCGCCATACTTATTCAATCTGTATGCTGAGCAAATAATCTGAGAAGTCGGACTATGTGAAGAAGAGCTCGACATAAGGATTGGAGGAAAGCACATTAACAACCTGCGATATGCAGATGACACTACCTTGCTTGCTGAAAGCGAAGAGGACTTGAAGCACGTACTGATGAAGACCAAAGACCACAGTCTTCAGTATGGATTACATTTCAACATAAAAAAAATCACAATCTTCATAACTGGACAAATAAGCAACATTGTGATAAACGGAGAAAATATTGATGTCATCAAGGATTTCATTTTACTTGGATCCACAGTCATGCCCATGGAAACAGCAGTCAAGAAATCAAAGGACATATTGCAATGGGCAAATCTGCTTCAAAAGACCTCTTTCAAGTATTATAAAGCAAAGATGTCAATTAAGGACTAAGGTGCCGCTAACCCAAGCCATGATGTTTTCAATCACTTCTTATGCCTGTGAAAGATGGACATTGAATAAGGAAGAACCAAGAAGAATCGACACCATTGAGTTATGGTGTTGATGAAGAATATTGAATATACAGTATACTGCTAAAAGAAAGACAAAATTTGTTCTGTCTTGGTTCTTCCAAGACAGAATGCTCCTTAGAGGCAAGGATGGCCAGACTTTGTCTCACATACTTCAGACATGATATAAGGGGGGATCAGTCCCTGGAGAAGGACATCATGTTTGCTAAAGTAGAGGGTCAACCAAAAAGAGGAAGACCCGTAACAAGATGGATTGACATAGTGGCTGCAACAATGGGCTCAAACACAGCAATGCTTGTGAGGATGCCACAGGACTGGGCAGTGTTTTGTTCTGTTGTACATAGGGTCACTATGAGTCGGAACCAACTGGATGACCCCTAACAAAAACAGCAACCAGACAGTGTATGATAGAGTTCCTGAGACAACTTTAAGAATTTAGAATAAGCTAAAATGATTACTCAACACTTCTGCAGTTGAATGTTGGAAACTGGGACGATTATTATTTGCTCGTATAAGGATTTGCATCTTCGTCTTTGATTAGGTTATTTTCCAACTCTGTAGAAACTGAAGTCAATTATTAGAAAACTAACAGCAATTTAAATAATTCTTATGCAAAAATGTGTAAATCTGGGCTGTGGAGAGATGACATCCCCAAACCACTAGAGACAAGCCAATTGTGTGACAATTTGAAAATTCATTTCAATATTTCTGATCTATAAATGTGTTTGTTCTTTCTATTCTCTTTTGAACCAGTTGTAGTATCATACTGGTTTCTTTATTTAATTAATGAAATAATTTGAATCTTTTTTTTTTTTTTTTTTGTATGACACTCATTTTACCATTTTTGGAAATCATCCTTTGTCAGAACTAATCAAAACAACTATACTGCCTGTCTGATCCACCCATCATTATCTCTCACTTAATACATTTAAGAATTCTATGGGTGGTGCAAACAGTTAACATGCTCAGCTAAGGTTCAAGTCTACCCAGAGGTGCCTGGAAGGAAGGCCTGATGAGCTGCTTCTGTAAAGATTACAGACACCAGAACCTTATGGAGTTCAGTTCTACTTTGTTACATATGGGATTGTCATGAGTCAGAACAGACTCAATGGCAACTGGAAAATAGCTTTTTTTGTCTTCCTCACTCCACCCCTCCTCCAGGCCAGCCTATTCTCAAGCAAACAACAAAAGTATTTCTATTAATATCTCCCTCTGGTTCTGTCACTCGTCTGCTAAAAACTCACCAGTGGCTTCCACCACATTCAGCATAGAAGTAAAAGGACCATTCTTTGGCCTATGACTCCTGTTTTTGCATACATATCAGCTAGGCAAAAATATCAATGAACACATTTTTTATTGGGGGTTGTGGTTATTCCTCTGCCTCCTTGTTTTGTTCTTTACAGATTTAGTGTTCTTTTACTTTTTGATTTTCTACTAGATTTCTGAGTACTATTCCTTTCCTGGTACCATGATAGGCATCGACCACCTTCTAATCTGTTCCTCTGAGCTATTATCTTCTCTGAATAGCGCTCGTTATACATAAGGTTTCATATGTAGGCCTATTTTTTGCCGATCCGTCCATATCTTTTCATGATTTATGTGGTTATACCCACATGTTGTGAATCTATAAACTTCTAAAATGTTTCATAACATTTTAGAACATAGGGTAAAATTTTCACAATTCTGTTTATTTATCAATTTATTTATAAATAGATACTTTTTTATGTGTTCAGAAAGTGTCCTTTAAGTACGATGAGAAGATCACACATGGGTTCACCATCATTTAGCATCAACTCGATGACAACTGAAAAAAAGTCAAGTCTATAAATCCAGAAGGGGAAAGTAAATATTGAATGGCAACTAGAAATTTCTTCAACAGGAAGGACTCAGAATTGCATGTTTAAGCTCAACTTGAGGAAGAAAATTTGTGGAGCATCAGCTTATTGTAATGCTCCACAAAATTGGGGGTACTGTTGTTGGTTAAAAAGTGTAATAATAATGTTCTTTAAAGTATTATGTATTTTGTCTGTAGCCCCCAAACCACACTCTTACAAAACTATAAATGAATTTGTTTTATAAATAAACAGAATGTTTAATGTTTTATAAATAGAATAGAACCATTCTGACATCTTTGAACAGTCATTGTATCTATGGCCTCTTGTTTTGTGTTTTCTGTAAGATGCAGCTGAATCTAATTATAACACACATCCTGAAAAATTACGAACTTCTTGTCATTCTCTAGAACATACACCTTCTTCTAAATATTTGCTCACAATTTACAAAATGAAAAAGCCTTAGAATGAAAAGACTGAATTTAAACCAAGAAGTAGTGGGATACTTCTAGCTTAGTCATTCTCTCTACCCATCTCGATGGGGGTAATAGCAGGGGAATTGTAAGGGGCCCCTATTTCTTCATTAGCTGAGACAATAGGAGTTAAGCTTAGTTTTAAATATAGATGAACTCTTGCTTAGGGAAGTCTAACTTGTTGAGAATAAGAACAATGATTGAAACATATACCTTAATTTACACTTGGAGTAAAAGATGCCTTGTGTTCCTTTATCTTTAGAAATCTGAAGTAAGAGGGTTTTCCATCTATTCTGTGATTATCACTTCCAACAATAAAAATAACTTCCATTTCCATAGATAAAAATGATATCAGTTGATTCTCACAAGTATTGTTTACGGTTGAAGTCACTACCTTCATTAACAATTAGGAACAAGGTCAGAGGAGCTAAATCAGTTGTTCAAGAGCATGCAGTGGCAGAGATGGGTCTTAGAGATAGATGTTCTAATCCCAAGCCCAGGCTTCTTTTTATATAAAAATTGCCAGATTAAATAATATGCATTTATATCCAAACTCCAAAATAGAGAGTGGATCTAATGTCATTTGACATCTGAATCCCAAGTGTTCTAATTTTTATTGATCATCAGTGTGTTCTGGAACATGTTCAATGTCAAAAAGAGCAAACAAAAATTTTCAAGTCACTTCTCAATATATAACATTAATAGGAATCATTTATTATTACTTCATAAAGGATGAATATCTTCTATTCACTCCTGGACAAAACTGACAGTTGCATAATAAAGACATCAGCTGGGATTTGGAATTTAGTCATATGTAACTTTGGTGAGTTTAATCCAATTGCAACACTTAAAGTTACTTATCCATTGCCATGAATGCCTTGACTTATTGGAATCCACTGGCAAAACCTACAGTATTCTGTTAGGGTAAGACCTTTTCACCACAGTCAAGCTGAAAAATGCTACCAGGGATGAGAATTGAATATATCTGAATTCCTATTTTTCATGATTGAGGCCAGGGAAAAGTAGAGGATCGAATCAATTTTCTGACCCAGTAAAATGGCTTAATATCATTTCAGAAATTGAGAACATTATAAATGTAATCCATTTTAAGCTTTTTGCACTAGGTATAAAGTAGAAAATACAATTCTTTTATTGGGAGCTCTTACAAAAGAATCACTATATTTTCAGTTATTAAGTTAACAAAAATTAGCACATTTAAAATGAAAACATGAATTTTAATAAATGTAGGTTACTGTTTACAAGAATCCATTGCATTTTAGTTATAAAATTTGTTTCATGCTTTCATTTATAGCAGTATTGATGAGAAATAATGCTTAGTTGTAATCAGGAAAATAAATTGGGAATAGTGTTTAGAATGGATAATTTCATAAGTATTTTGTCTCCATTTGGAAATGTCTCCTGGCATTTTAATGAATATTTAGGACTAAGACTCAAAAGACTGGATTCAAGCCTGTAACTTGGAGCAAATCACACAATCTCTTCTACAAAATGGGGCTAATGATATTATCTGGTAGATGATTTTTTTGTAGAGATGTTGATAGTCCCACTTTAATTGCTACTAACTTCAGTGCTACTACATATGAAAATTTGTACTTCAATTAAACACTAAATTCTTCATGGAAATGAATTTCACTATTTAGAACATACACTTTGGTTCAAAAAATGTCTGTGGTGAAAAGGACAAGATAAAACTGTTTTCTTAATAGCATGAATTAGCTACACATAGCAATCTTGCCTGAAAACATAATATCCATATGTGCGCTATATAATTCTTATGAGAATCTAGGTTGTAGGAAATGGCACTAATGGTGAATTTATTAAGGTGCTTGAGGTCAATGCATTTTTCTAGATCAGGGCTAGTCACATGTAGAACATGGATCATCAACGTAATTAGAATAGCATATTTGCTTTAAACCAGAACCATGTTCCCTTGAAGTTCTCTATAAAATATTATATGTGTTTACTTGCCCCTTTTTTGGGGAGACAGTCCATAGTTTTCATAGATTCTCAAATGCTGGCAAACTATATTTATAGATTACTTTGGTTAGTGCCATAAAATATGTTTCACTGAATTTTATTTTGGTATCATATTTTAACATCAACTTTAAATGCAGGACTCTCATAAAACAATCACATAGATTTAGCTACTGTATTTATTGTAGGAATTTTTTAAAAGTTGTGTCCATTATAGGACTACAGAGAAGAATTGTGTTTCATATGGAAGTACCAGGAAAAGCTATGAAGCATGCTTCCTCTGAACATACCTATACCTCATGGACATTCTTTTATTCAACATGCCCTTACTGAATACACACTGTGGTGAAAATTGCTACTGTACTGGACCACACATATCTCCTTCACAGAACATACATTTTGATGACTTTGTAAATTTTACATTCTAATGAGTGATATTGTGAAACTTGGACATTTTGAAATTTATAACTGATTGTTTTTTCTTCCTTGCTTTGACTATTAGGAAGTCCTTAGACCATTATAGCACCACTAGAGAAACTGTGATTTTATGGCACATATTTCCATGAACTGACTTTTACTTTATTTTCTTTCCTTTCATCCTAATTTTTTTTCTCGTAAGTTTTGAAACCATTTCAAATCTGCTTGCAAATGAAATAACAAATAAATGAAATTTAAAAGTAAAGCAATGTTGGTCAACTATTAACAAATGACATAAATCAGAGTGTATGTTTTTACTTCAGTAAAAAATATTTTTCCTTGTGTTGGAAGAAATTAGACTCCATGTTACACTTGCTTCATTTCTTTAGACTATTTGAATAACCAGGTAAAAGCCCCAAGTTAGTCTAAATACTTCATGAAAATCTGAGACTTTTTGAGGGAATTTTATAAAAACCATCGTATAACCAACCCAAGTGCATTGCCAGCACTTGATCTTATGTAGGACTGGCTACATAATCTTGGGGCCCAGTGCAAAATGAAAATGTTGGGTCCTTTGTTCCAAATATATTAATAATTTCAAGATGGTGACAACAGAGCATTAAAACTAGCACGGGACTTTCATAAGTGCAGTTTCTTAGTGGTTACCAGGGGCAGTAGGGAGGGGGATTATGCTTATGCAGCACTGAGTTTTGGTTTATGGTGATGGAAAAATCGAATTGATTAAGAATAGGGTTGTACAGACAATTAATGTAATTGATGTCAATAAGTTGTACACTTGTAGAAAGTTGAACTGCCAAAAATTGTGTGATAGATGTATTTACAACAACAACAACAACAAAAAAAAAAAGAGCAGCTTCTGAGGCAGCTTACGTGCAACCAAACACCACATGGGATTTGGTTTCTTATTTCAGAGGGTTTTTTTTGTTTTGTTTGTTTATTAATTAAAAAACTTGCAATTCTAAAAAAATATTACAGGTCATTTAAATACATTAGGAAAAATAATAAGTATGAATTTAATGACTATTACACTTAAGAATTTGGTTTCATTTAAATACTGGTTTTTTGCTATAAATATTAAAATCCAGTGCAAAGAACCTGAACCATTGACTCACTGAGAGCATCCCAGATTTAGATAATTCCAAGGATTACATTTTTATGTCTGATTCACCCTGATTATAGATATTAAGTTTCTAGATAAATTTGTTTCTATTTTCTTCTGTCTCAGTGTAAAGCATTAATTTTGAACTCGAACGCCATTTTTTTTTCATTTTACAATTTAGGTGTTTATGGAAATAATGTGCATAAGCTCTCCCACAAGATCAGCTTTCATGCTTAAAACTGTGACCCTCACGCTAAGCACTTTTGAACTATATGCAAATAATAATTATAAACAAGTACTCTATGGATAATTGTCCAAAAGCTGAACCAAGAGCTTGAGTACTACGGCTTTAAACAAAATTTTTGCCACTGATTTTTCAATTTTAAATAGCTTGTCAGATTTCCTGACATTCAGAGGCCACACATTCTTGTTTCTGCTGTGGATAAATTTTTAGTATCCTGCCAGTGATTGTCCATCACTTCCCAGCTCCCATATAAGTATTATTAGGTTTTCTGTGTACACTGGTTGGTTATAAGGAAATAGGTTAGAAATATTATAGGAAATAAGCTAATAACACTCAAAAAATATTTGCAATGTGTCAATTCGGAAGTCTTTGCACCTATTAACAATTTTTTTCTCCCCATAAATGCCGTATATTTTGTGCCTTACGCCACAATTTTATTTAAAAGGCATTATTGCCTGCAATCTTAGTTCATTTGGTGCTAGCCTGGTAAATAGCCCTCTTTCATATCAAAGTCTCAATCTAAGCACTGATCAGCAGGTTAATATTATAGAAAGTACACCCTAGGGGAACATAAGGAATGCTTAGAACCTAGTAAAATAGTTCTCTGCTCCAAAAAGAGGGTAATTTAACCATCAAAATAACTTGGCATAAATATGCCCCTTCTTGGTTTTCCGTTTCAGTTTTTATTTTAGTAATAATTCACTAGAACTTACAGCTTTGCATCAGTGTACATTTCTTTCTGGTGTTTTGCTAGAAATGTCATTAGATATATACATCCTGCCCTACAAATGAATCATATTAAATAAATCTAAATATGTTTGAAAACATTTACATACTACATAATAAAATCTTTCCTGGTGGCATAGATTATTGTAGTAATTGTCTTAAAATGTAGTTGTTGTTGTTGTTTTAAAGCAAAAAGAAAGTTTTATTCAGTATATATTCAAAAAGGCAAAAGTGGGAAACAGACAACCATGCTGCTAGAGTCACGTCTGTCCAAGTCCAATGAATATTACAGAATAGGCAAGAATGCAAAAATGGACAAGCATGCCACCATATCCATATCTGCCCAAGTCCAGAGAATATTACGGAGTGTCTTAGTCATCTAGTGCTGCCATAACAGAAATACCACAAGTGGATGGTTTTAACGAAGAGAAGTTTATTTCCTCACAGTTAAAGTAGGCTAGAAGTCCAAATTCAGGGCGTCAGCTCCAGGGGAAGGCTTTCTCTCTCTCAGCCTTCCCATCAGTCTTCCCCCAGACTAGGAGCTTTGTGGCACAGGGACCCCGGTCCAAAGGATGCACTCTGCTCCGGGCACTGCTTTCTTGATGGTATGAGGTCCCCCTGTCTCTCTGCTCACTTCTGTCTTTTATATCTCAAGAGATTGCCTCAGGACACAATCCAGTCTTGTAGATCAGGTCCTGCCTTACTAACACAACTGCCACCCATCCTCCCTCATTAACATCATAGAGGCAGGTTTACAACATACAGGAAAATCACACAGTACCAGGAATCGTGGCCTAGCCAAATTGATACACACATTTTTTGGGGGACATAATTCAAACCATGACATAGAGTAAGTGAAAGTGGGAAAATGGCCAAGCATGCTGCCACAGCTATGTCTGCCCGAGTCCAAGGAACATTACAGAGCCATCAGTATATATATTAACATGACAAATAAGCAAAACTATTGAAAGTTTTACCTTTTCACAAATTGGCTAGAAATTGTGATCCTACATTTTGAATTGTCTTTCTTAACAATCATTGGTACAGATTTCAGTGATGAGAGTCAGGAGAGCTCTCATTGGTCCAACAAATTTTCCATTCACTAAATGCTAATAGAAAAAGATAAGAATGGAAAGTATTTTTGTGTTCTGTTTGACTGGCTTATGTGAAAATTTCCCTAAAATATATTTTCCAAGATTATCTTAACTATTGTCTTTATACCTCAGGGCCCAGTTTCTGTGTCCTTGTGAGCCCTTGTGAGCCCAGCTCCAGCTGGGTCACATTCTCTATGCTCAAGGAGAGGGAATAAATGATTCCAATATTATTTTGTAAATCATTCCCTCCTTTTGATCAGAGATTAGAGATAATACATCAATGATCAATACCTGGACTTAGTCGAGCTCCTAGATGGTAACCATAGCAGGTTCTTTAAACTCATGTTGCTGGTTTTCCACCAGATAGCATCTGGTTCTTCACTAGATTATTAAGTAAGAGCAATGTTCTCATCAATTGCATTGCCAGAGTGTGCAGACTCTATGTACATCAAGATTTTAGTCCAAGGCCTTCTTTTGCCTTTCAAGTGTGTAAGACAATAGAAGATACATTTTATTATGTCTAATACCATCAGGATGTAGAGTAAGAATATTCCTATTCCTTGTGATAGTGATCTAACCCATGTACTCATTCCTGACGGTAACCTACCAAACAAATCTGGTGTTTATAAGAGTGTTACAGTGTGTAACCAAGTAGCTTACTGTAAAAATTCTATGTATATCTTGTTCTACGTCTCCTGTGTTATCCAAATGCAACAAGAGGTATTTGCTACAGCACAGACTACACTTTTCTTGAACTAATACAAAATCTAAGGCTACTCTGTTATCTCATGTCACCTTGACTTATGATATCAGAGATCACTGTTGTGCTTCCACCTAACTAGCAACTTTGTCTGTTAGTTGCCCCATAGTGATTGATAAATTCTTTTTAAAGATTTCTTCAATTCAAATATACCATAACTAGGAATTAAAGCTACCAACCATACCCTGAGTATTGGACCTATGGGTTTCCTTCTGACTTTCATTTTACAATGTGTAACAATTTAAAATTACCTTTCCAGTATTAACTAGTATCATTACTATGAATATCTAAAGATAATCCTAAAGTTCTCAAAGTGCATTGACCACACATTTGCCAGGACTCTAAGCAAGAGATTGCCAAGTAAATTCACTGTCAGTTGGAAGGGGATCATCTAAATTAGTATAGTTGGATCTACCACACAAAAACGTATATCCATAAGGAGCACTGACAGTTGTCTAGAGAAAACAGAAAGTATAGAAAAATTTACATGTGACAACCAAGTTTCCATTAGAGAATTCATGATTAGCAAGATAATATAGGACGGACCTTTTCTTTTGGAGGTCTCCAGTTAATCTGTTTAAAGCATACCAATTGTTCCTCCCCAGGGCAAGCTTACCCTCCTTGGTTTACCTATTAACAGTTATGGGTCACTTTTTAAGAAGCAGAAGTGGAACCAATGACCAAATGGGGTCTGAGCCATGAGGTCTATCTCTGAGAAACTGGTTTCTTTAAGATACATAATTTTCTGCATTGCAAGTGGGTGATAGTTTGATTACAAACATTAGACTGATATTTTATACAACATTGTCTTGAAGACTGATTAAACTAATTATTGATTTACCCTAAACATAGCTCTTAGTCTGATCTTTGAAGTTAGTTTCCTGAAACAGAATGAATTCTTCAAAAAGAAAGGCACAATGCCCAAAGCAAAATGGTCTTACTAGATTATCTGGACTATTGTTTGACTCAAAAGTGGCTTCAGGAACCAGTTTTGTTTTTTTTCCCAAAATTCAAAGTTCAAAAGGACACTCAAAGACCATGACCTGTGCAGGTTACCCAACCTCCATGAAATCCAGAAATGTGTATTCCAGGAGAATTACATACAACTCTCTCATCATTCTTTCCTTTGTATCATGATCTTGCTATAGAATGTTTAATCAAAAATCCTCAATAAATGATAATTGGACATCATCTGGTTTTTAAGATCCCAGGCACCATACAGAAAACTAGAAAGTAAAACAGAAACACTGACAATAATATTAGGACAATTATCTGAAATAACCAATGAAACCATGGCCCTAAGGTCTTTGAACCAAGGAAACAAATCTCATGAGGTGTTTGTTTATACGTAAGCAGCATCAGTAACTGTTTTCATGTGCCTCAACAGCAAATACATTTTGCAAAACCTCATATAGAGTATTGATATAAACACAGCAACATTTATCTATTAAGGCACAAACTGTCTCTTGAGAGACTAACAGGAAAGCTAATACTATTCTATTTTGTAAAATCATAGCTCAAATTTCAGACACTTATCTGGTTATGATAGATACAACTTTTCTAAGTTTACTAACAGAACTTTTAATTCAAGAGTTACAATATCAAAACATATTAGTTGGATGATTTAGGAGAAAGGAAAATGGTTTCTTATATTCAGAAAATAGGACCTTAAAACATCAGCAATATTCCCACATAAAACCCATAGTATCCTTTCATTTACTTAGTCTTATGTAGTTAATTTCATTTCCACATGATTCTGGAAGAGCCACAGTCTGTAAACTTATCAGCTTCTGCATAAGAGTTCTGGAAATCTTGATTGAGTATAGTCACAGTCCTTTTCAAAAGTTCAGTATAGTCTATCTTTTGTTGAGAAATTTTGGTCAAACCTTTTTCAGCAAATCAACAAAGTAAAAACTTATCTGTAGGTGACAAAACTTAATATGGTCATAATTAATTTATAGAAATAATATCTTATAGTGAAAAACCTGATAGAAATTAATTACAAGCATAACATAAAGGCTAAATAAAATCAGTTTTAAAAAACTTTAGATAAAAATTATTTATAAATATAAAATTCATCATATTTTTTCTGTATGATAATTTTTTACTGTACTTTAAGTGAAAGATTACAATTCAAGTTAGTCTGTCATACAAAAATTTATACATACTTTGTTATGTGACTCTAATTACTCTCTCTATACTGTGACAGCACACTTCTCCTTTCCACCCCAGATTTCCTGTGTCCATTCAACCAAATCCTGACCCTCTCTGCCTTCTCATCTCACCTCCAGACAGGAGTTTCCTATTTAGTCTCATGTATCTACTTGATCTTCATGAGTATCATTTTCTGTTCCATAGTCCAGTCTAATCTTTGTCTGAAGAGTTGGCCTTGGGAATGGTTTTAGTTCTGGGTTGACAGTCTGGGGGCCATGCTTTCTGGGGATCCTCCAGTCTCAGTCAGATCATTAAGTCTGGTCTTTTTACTAGAATTTGAGTTCTGCACCCCACTTTTCTCCTGCTGCACCAGGGACTCTGTTGTGTTCCCTGTCAGGGTGGTCATGGTGGTAGCCAGGCATCATCTAGTTATTCTGGTCTCTGGCTGATGAAGTATCTGGTTTATGTGGCCCTTTCTGTTTCTTGGGCTAATACTTTCCTTGTGACTTTGGTGTTCTTCATTCTCCTTTACTGCAGGTGAGTTGGGACCAATTAATGCATCTTAGATGGCCACTTGCTAGCTTTTAAGACCCCAGATACTGTTACCGCAATAATGTAGATTGTAGCCGCCTGCCGTAATAGCCAATTCTGAGACAGGGGTGAGGTGAGCAGCAAGATGTTTATTATAGATCAATATATAGGAGACAGAGGAGAATAGATTCTTCCAAAAAACCCATCTTCCCCCCTAGAGATCGCCTGAAGTCTTTTATAGGGACAGGATTATGGATCTTTTGTGGTAGTTTCCCCTTGAGGTGATGATGTCTTAGATGAGTTAACCTTCTGCTGGTATTCTTAGAGGTTATCTGGTGACATCTTTGGAGATTATCTGGCAACATCCTGCTTTTTCTTGTCGCAAGATGGGAGCTTTGTTTGGTTTTTCATTCCTAGATCATTATCACTTGTTTTCCACCCTCCAGGGAGGAACATCGGTTAATCTTAAACCTTTTTGTAGAGACTGGGACGGGAGGAAAAAATCACGAGACAATGTGGCGGTTAGCAATGGGGAGTAAATAATAGTGAACCGGGCCTATGCAGCCTCTTCCAGTGCCACTCACCAAAGTAGGATGCAGAACATTTTCTTAATAAACTTTGTTATGCCAGTTGACCTAGATCATTGACCATATTTTTCAAGAATTTCAGATAGAATACATAATAATCTTGAGACAAAATACCATTGTCAGGATATACTAAGAGTATACCAAGATTATCAAATCTCTAAATACCTGAATATTAATTAAAAAAAAAAAAAACTTCATAGGTAAATGACGTGAATTCCTCAATCAAACCATTGGCTTTGATGGTGTTAGATTCAAAAAAAATAAATTTGTGACCAAGTTAACAATAAATAAATAATAATAAAATTTTGACATAATATTATGCATTTGCTGTCTAATACCAGGCAAAAACATAAGAGGAAATACTAATATATAAATTTTAACTCAAAGAGAATCATGTACTTTTCTTGATTTTGACAACACCTCTATGTAATTCATAACATAAAACTTTTTAACATTTTTACTTGATAAAATGTTTTTCTGGCTTTCCATGAAATTTCAGAGTTATCAGGAGTTATTACAGATCATTGAGAAACAATACTTAAATTATTTAGTCAAAATCTTAAAGGTAAAAAAAAAACTTAACGTTTTTTTTTTGTAAAGCCATGTGGTTTGGTTTTCAACTCAGGAATCTTATTCTGAGATACTGAACCTTTGTCTTTGAGGCAGATTACACAAATATGTTAACATTTTACTCAGAAATCAAAGAAAATTTTGTCATTTTAACAGCGAAAAAAGAGAAAAGAAAAGCAATTCTTTCTCTTATATACTATTCAACATTAAAGCTCCTAAAAAACTTTTAAGTTAAACCTTTAAACTTTAGTCAGACAGATAAAACTTTTGACCATATCAAATAAGTTTCTTTTTAATAAACCTCCTAAACATTGTCTTTGTTGCATACGTTTTATAGTGCATCCCTTTAAAATGGCAAAAATGAACACACTCATTAGCAGACTTAAATATATGTATATATATATATTTATATTTATATATGTATTCTTCCTCTTGTGGCATAAAAAGCCAAAGTATATGAACTCAAATTATGAGGAATATCTATTAACTCAATTGAATATCTGTAAGTTACCTAAAATGTCTTGGAAATTATTTTAAGCCTGTATACCATAAAACAACTGTTGTTGAAAGAAAAGTCTATTTACACATTCTAAGTTTTCATTCAACTTTTACTATTTCTCGTATTTTTCCCAATCTAATTTTGGTCGTTAAAGATTTTATCAACTGGCTTTGGAAATCACAAAGTCTCTGCTCAACTGACCAATCCATTGATACAGATATAACCTTAAGTTTCTGGCTACTGCTGGAAACATTTTTCCAGGCCATTTCAGGTGTATTTCATTGTGATTTCTATTTTCTTGCCTCTTAAAGTTCCCCTACAATAGAGAGAACTTGTTAACAGTTCTTTTATTACTGGGATCCATCCAATTTCTGATAACTATAGCAAAGAAGCAATTTTTCTTATCTTTTGTCTTAAAAGGGTTTCCACCTAGTTGGAAGGGGTCTTTCAAAAACTTCCCTGGAGCCATATGATCTTGGAGACTGAGAGCTGGGGGCTGAGGAGACCTGATCTTGCCCCACTCTCCCTATGTTTTAACTCATGGTAGAAGACAAGATTAGGTAGTTTCAATTCATTTACATATGTTTAAATTGACCTAGGCATTCTGAAAGGCAAAAGATAACTAATTTCTTTCCCTTTGCTATTCTGGAACTGCTACTTTTACTTTAAGACAAAATTATTCTTTTTCCTTAAATAAAACACATTTCATATAATATCTAGCTTAAGTTACTTAGGTTTCACTTTTACGATTGACATAGTATAGACTTTAGTGTACTTTTCAAATAGACCAATTTATGTCGAAGTTTCTCCAAGTAACTACTAAAAATCTAAATCATAAGATAGACACAAAATGCAGTTTTTCTTGGATAAGGAAAGAACTGAGTTTCTAGGACAGCCTTACAAAAAAAAAAAAAAAAAAAAACAGTTCTTAGCCATAGCCTCCAACCTGATACAAGATGCAATGCTCCAGACCAGAAACAAACTGTTAGGACAAAAGGAAACAGAAAGACCACATAAACTCACCAGAAAATACCACACAAAACAAGGATATGGGGATCCTAGTTTCTTAAAAAGTATATATAGCAATTTTTGGTAAGATTGACTCAATTCAGTGGAAAAAAACAGGTTCTAGATAAAACTTATTGTTAGAGCCTCAGATGGGGGACTATTACACCTTTTGACAAAACCTGAGAGCATCAACCAAAATTCCCCAAAGGGAAAAGACAACACAAATGAAAGCTCATTTTCCCAAAGTGGTTAGTGAAATTCCAAATTACTTCTAGTACACTCAGTTTATAGGGTTTTTAAATAAGAAACCCCGAATTAGTGTCTCAGTAGAGGGGGGAAAATCTAGGCTCATTTATGAAAGATGTTAAGTGATAAGGTTCAACGTTTTGGTTTTCTTCTTATTGAACTTAATTCATTCTGATGGCTAGAGACCTAGTCTTTTATTTTAGACCTTAAATATAATAGTTCCTCCAATTGGAAAGTACTTTAAAGCTACTGATGATATTAATTTTAACATTGTCATTCTTTATTGAGAAACTGTATCATAAAAAAGGTATGAAACTACCACCTCTCCCTTAAATTTCATAACACAGGTCAGGAGCTATCACCTCCCCCTTCGAATTTGGCAAAACAGTGAGCTTTTTTCCAGTATTTCTCTGAGCCACAAAAGGAAACCTAATGAGGAATGCCACAGGGTTTGGACAGTGTTTTGCTTGCGGGTGCTCTAGCCTTTCTTGTGACCACCTTTTTCCTGCCATGGGAGACTTTATTGCTCATGATGAGTGCCAGTGACCATCCTAATGGCTTTTACTGGTCAACTCGTGCCCAAATTTTTGCAGCTTATAGTGACTCAAAGCGCTTTGAAAATAGAATTACCTCTTTAATCTTTCAAATGCCCGAATACAGATCTAAACTGTAGTTCAACCAAGGCATTACTAAATGTCATTCTTAACCAAATGATCAAGCAAAAATCTAAGAAAAATTCTCCTTAATCAACCAACTCGTTTTTCAAACAAATATGTCAAACAAAACTTAAGAACACTTGAGAAAAAGAACAAAAAAAAAGAATAAGCAAGGCTCGTTTTCTGAGAGCAGCACCCCCGTTGGTGTCGAAGGGACATGGAGTGGGAACACGTGGGTCCAGAAGATAGGACCTCTCTTTGCTGGCTTCTGCTCCACAGTCTAGGTCTCCTCAAGTTTGACTGGATCCGTAGCTTCAGAAATACTTGATGATACGCCATCAACCACTGTACGGGAAAAAAATCACAAAGTTTAGTAAAGCAAAAAGAAAGTATTATTTGGCATATATTCAAAAGGCAAAAGTGAGCAAACGGACAACCATGCTGCTAGAGCCATGTCTGTCTGAGTCCAAAGAATATTACAGAATAGGCAAAAATGGGAAAATGGACAAGCTTGCTGCCACAGCCATGTCTGCCCTAGTCTCAATCTCTCTCTTTTTTTTTAATGTTCTTATCTCACCTTGTTTGTACAAGTTATGATAGCTTATTAAATCTAATTTTTGGTAAGGTACACCTCTTCCCTCATTTTCACTACCAGTTGATGGTCTTGCTTCCTATTTCACTAATAAAATGGATGTAATCTAGAAAAAGACATCCGCAGACTCTCCCCACCACATCTAGCACCTACTGAAGCTGTGCCCACTGATCCTCTGCTCTTTCCTGCTGCATGGAAGAATTGTCTGATCTCCTCTTTAAGGCCAGCTCCTTGTGGGCTAGATCTCAGCCCTTTTCAATTACTCAAGGCCATTGTCCAGGAAGTCTATGCTCTCTCATGCTTTCCCTCATTACTGGATATTCTCTTCATCATACTGGTTTTTATTTCTTTCCCATTTTAAACCACACACACACACACACACACACCACACACACACCACGTACACACCACACACACACATACACACACACACACACCCCTCCTTAACTCAGTATACCCCAGTTACTATCCACATGTCTTTCCTTTCCTTTTTCGTAAAGCTCCCTAAAAGAAATTGTCCACACTTTCAGACCTCCAATTTCTCCTCTCTCAATCTCCCTCAGACATATTCCATTCAATTTTCCACACTATTATTCTAGTGCAAACTTTCTCATATAAGGAACTAATGACTTGTTAAGTCTGTGTCAGGTGCTACATTAAGTATTTCATGGCAATTATCTCATTTAATAAACTAATAATTCATAAATTATGAATTATTCTTAAAAATAATAAGAATGCAATGATAATGAATAATGAGATTTTTAGTATATTATAAATGAGGTTAAATAACCATCCCATGGTCACACAGATATTATATTGTAAAGCCAAGATTTAAACGCCCAAAAATCTTACTCCGGACCTAGTCATTTTAACTACTACATGAGACTGTCTCTTAGTCTTGTTTTCTTTAATGTCTGATGGTACATACCTCTTTCAGATATGCTTTAGAACTGAGCAAAGCATGTGATAGTACCAGGAATTCTCTAAATCATGCTTAATTTAAATATGAACAAAAACATAAGGTTCTAGATGAAACATCCTATGATGTTTTGTTGAAAACCATGTCTACTAAAGTAACAAAAAAAAAGAGAGGAAAATATCATTTTTTTCAGAGAACTCAGAGGGATAATGTAACTCTTTAAGACTAATTTATTTTAAAAATACTTTATACTTTTCCAAACTATGTCAGCCCAACGTGCATATATAATCAAACCGAAAGTTACATTTCATAAAAGCAGAAAGTTAAAGGACATTTCAATAATTAATTTATATTATTAGGTTAAAAATTTCTGAGAAAGGCCCCATGACCATTAAATATTACAGTTAAGCTGATACATGGTGTCAGAAGTAATGTTCTGGTTTGTTTTGAGCTGTGTATAGCAACAAGTTCCCAATCATGAAAGTTAAAATCATTATTTAAAAGTAAAACTGCAGTAGTTGAAAACATTTTAATGTGTTAGTGTTACAGAGATGAGTATGCATCTGTAATTATGTTTGCAACTTAACACACAAAAAGATCATATACAAGTAATTAATAAAAACCATGGTTTAAACTATACTATGTTATAGAAAAAAAATTTCTCTCCACAGAGGTTATTTTTCTTCATGCAAGGTTTTCTTGTGTCTATCAATTGGGATAAGTAGGTTGTTGAGTCATTTAGCATCCCCTGAGTGATACTACGGTGTCAGTCTTTCCACCCTTGCCACTTCCTCATCTGCTGGAATAGTTGATTGCCTTCCTTTATTATGTGGGCTGAGCCTGTCTGGAATATTTCACTTTGTCACTCATTTGCAGCAGCCAAGAGTACCTCAGGAGGAAACCCTTTCCAATGATGTATTGGCAGGGCGGAGGAAAACATGCACATTATTACAAAATTAAATATGTATCTGGAAGACTCAGGGACAAGCTTTGCACCATGTTGCATATTAAATATCAGGGAAACTTGGGAAGAAAGAAAAGTTCATGTAACAAATTGATTTACCATGAAACCCTGGTGGCGTTGTGATTAAGAACTATGGCTGCTAACCAAAGGGTTGGCAGTTTGAATCAGCCAGATGCTCCTTGGAAACTCTATGGGGCAGTTCTACTCTGTCCTGTAGGGTCGCTATGAGTCGCAATCAACTCAATGGCAATGGGTTTATTTTTTGGTTTTGGCCAAGAAAAAGGCAATGGAGTATTCCTTATCATTTTCTTGTGGTTCTTTTCTTCCTTCTCTTCCACTTTCTTTTCTCTAGTAACCTCTATGTTGTTGTTAGGTGCCATCCAGTTGGTCACTATTCGTATTGACCCTGTGCACGACAGAACAAAACAGTGTCTGGTCCTTACCATCCTCACAATCGTTGCTATGTTTGAGCCCTTTGTTGCAGACATCTCATTGTGTGTCTTCCTCTTTTGTGCTGATCCTTCACCAAGCATAATGTTCCTCTCAAGCACTAGTCCCTCCTGATAACATCATGTCCACAGTATGTGAGATGAATTTTCTCCAACCTTGCTTCTAATGAGCATTCTGGCTATACTTCTTCCCAGACAGATTTGTTCATTCTTCTGGCAGTCCATGGTGTATTCAATGTTCTTTGCCAATACCATAATTCAAAGGCATCAATTCTTCTTAGGTCTTTCTTATTCATTATCCAGCTTTCACACACGTATGAGGTGATTGAAAACACCATGGCTTGGGTCAGGCACACCTTAGTCCTCAAGGTGACATCTTTGTTTTTTAACATTTGAAAAGGGATCTTTTGCAGCAGATTTGCTCAATGCAATGCATCATTTGATTTCTTGACTGCTGCTTCCATGGTCTTTAATTGTGGCTCCAAGTGAAATGAAACCGACTTTAATGTTTTCTCCATTTATCATGATGTTGCTTATTGTTCCAGTTGTGAGAATTTGTATTTTCTTTTTTATTGTACTTTAAGTGAAAGTTTACAGCTCAAGTTAGTTTCTCATACAAAAAATTATACACACATTGTTAAGTGACCCTAGTTGCTATCCCTATAATGTGACAGCATATACCTCCTCGCCACTCTGGATTTCCCATGTCCATTCAACCAGCTCCTATCACTTTCTACCTTCTCATATCATCTCTGGACAGGAGCTGCTCATTTAGTCTCATGTATCTACTTGAACTAAGAAGCACACTCTTCACGAGTATCATTTTATGTCGTCTAATCTTTGTCTGAAGAGTTAGCTTCAGGAATGGTTTTAGTTCTGGGTTAACAGAGAGTCCAAGCTGCCATGTCTTCTGGGGTTCCTGCAGTCTCAGTCAGACCATTAAGTCTGGTCTGTTTTACTAGAATTTGAGTTCTGCATCCCATTTTTCTCCTGCTCCATCAGGAACTCTCTGTTGTGTTCCCTGTTAGGACTGTCATTGGTGGTAGCCAGGCATCATCTAGTTCTTCTGGTCTCAGGCTGATGGCATCTCTGGTTTATGTGGCCCTTTTGTCTCTTGGGTTAATATTTTCCTTGTGTCTTTGGTGTATTTCATTCCCCTTTGTTCCAGGTGTGATGGGACCAATTAATGCATCTTAGATGGCTGCTTGCTAGCTCTTAAGATCCCAGATTCCATTACACCAAAGTGGAAAGCAGAACATATTCTTAATAAACTTTGTTATGCCAATTGACCCAGATGACCCCTGAAACCATGGTCCCCAGACTGCCACGCTTGCTACTCTGTCCTTTGAAGTGTTTGGTTGTGTTAAGGAAACTTCTTAGCTTTTGGTTTAGTCCAGTTACGCTGACTTCCCCTGTATTGTGCGTTGTCCTTCACTTCACCTAAGATAATTTTTGTCTACTCTCTAGCTAGTGAATTCCCCTCTCCCTCCCTCCCCACCTTCATAACCATCAAATAATACTTTCTTCTGTGTTTAAACTTTTTCTTGAGTTCTTATAATGTGGTCTCATACAATATTCGTCCTTTTACGACTGATCAATTTCACTCAGCATAATGCTTTCCAGATTCATCCATGTTACGAGATGTTTCTAGAATTCATCCTTGTTCTTTATCATTGCCTAGTATTCCATCGTGTGAATATACCATAATTTGTTTATCCATTCATCCGTTGATGGGCACCGAGGTTGTTTCCATCTTTTTGCTATTATGAATAGTGCTGCAATGAACATGGGTGTGCATAAATCTATTTGTGTGACGGCTCTTATTTCTCTATGATATATTCCAAGGAGTGGGATTGCTGGATCATATGGTACTTCTGTTTCTAGCTTCTTAAGGAAGAGCCAAATCGATTTCCAAAGTGGTTGTACCATTTTACATTCCCACTAACAGTGTATAAGTGTTCCAGTCTCTCCACAATCTTTCCAGCATTTATTATTTTGTGTTTTTTGGATCAATGCTAGCCTTGTTGGGGTGAGATGGTATCTCATTGTAGTTTTCATTTGCAGGTTTCTAATGGCTAATGATCGTGAGCATTTCCTCATGTATCTGTTAGCTGCCTAAATGTCTTCTTTGGTGAAGTGCCTGTTCATATCCTTTGCCTATTTTTTAATTGGGTTATTTGTCTTTTTGTTGTTGAAGTTTTGCAATAGCTTGTAGATTTTAGAGATTAGACCCTGATCGGATGTGTCATAGCCAAAAATTTTTTTTCCTAGTCTATAGGTTGTCCTTTTACTCTTTTGGTGAAGTCTTTTGATGAGCATAAGTGTTTGATTTTTAGGAGATCCCAGTTACCTAGTTTCTCTTCTGGTGTTTGTGCATTGTTAGTTACGTTTTGTATTCTGTTTATGCCATGTATTAGGGCTCCTAGCATTGTCCTTATTTTTTCTTCCATGATCTTTATCTTTCAGTTTTTTATATTGGTCTCTAATCCATTTGGAGTTAGTGTTTGTGCCTGGTATGAGGTATGGATGTTGTTTCATTTTTTTGCAGATAGATCTCTGGTTATGCCAACACCATTTGTTAAAAGACTGTCTTTTCCCCATTTAATGGACTTTGGGCCCTTTCAACTATCAGCTACTCATAGTGGATGAATTTACATCTGGATTCTCAACTCTGTTCCATTTGTCTATGTATCTGTTGTAGTATCTGTTTCAGGCTGTTTTGACTATTGTGATGGTATAATAGGTTCTAAAATCAGGTAGTGTGAAGCCTCCAACTTTGTTCTTCTTTTCATTAATACTTTACTTCTCTGAAGCTTTTTCCCTTCCCTTATGAAGGTGGTGATTTATTTCTCCATCTCATTAAAAATGACAGAATTTGGATTGGGATTGCATTGTATCTGTAGATCGTTTTGGGTAGAATTGACATTTTCACAATGTTCAGTCTTCCTATCCATGAGCAAGGTCTTTTCCACTTATACAGGTCTTTTTTGGTTTCTTTCAATGGTGTCTTACAGTTTTCTTCGTATAGGTCTTTTACATCTCTGGTTAGATTTATTCCTAAGTATTTTATCTTCTTGGAGGTATTGTAATGGTATTGATTTGGTGATTTCTTCTTCAAAGTTCTCTTTGTTGGTGTAGAGGAATCCAACTTATTTTTATATGTTTATCTTGTATCCTGATACTTGGCTGAAATCACTATTATTTCCAGTAGTTTTCTTGTGGATTCATTGGGTTTTTCTGTGTATAAGATCATATCATCTGCAAATAGGGATATTTTACTTCTTCCTTACCAATTTGGTTGCCCTTTATTTCTTTTTCTAGTCTAATTGCTCTTGCTAGGACCTCCAGAATTTGTGTTTTATGTTGATGTGTAATCCATACTGAAGGCTGTAGTCTTTGATCATTACTAAGTTCTTCAAGCACTCTTCACTTACAGCAAGCACAGTTGTGTCATCGGCATAATGCATGTTGTTAATGAGTCTTCCCGATGCCCTGTTCTTCATATTGCCCAGCTTCTCAGATTATTTGTGCAGCACACAAATTGGATAAGTATCGTGAAAGGATACAATCCTGATGCACAGCTTTCCCGACTGTAAACCACGCAATATCCACTTGTTCTGTTCTAACAACTGCCTCTTGATCTATGTACAGATTCCTCATGAGCACGGTTAAGTGTTCTGGAATTTCCATCTTCACAGTGTTATCCATAATTTGTTATGATCCACACAGTCAAATGCCTTTTCATAGTAAAGAAAACATAGGTAAATTTCTTTCTGATATTCTCTGCTTTCAGCTAGGATCCATCACACATCAGCCACGATATCCCTTGTTCCACGTCCTCTTGTGAATCTTGCTTGAATTTTTGTCAGGTGCCTGTCAATGTACTGCTGCAACCGCTTTTGAATGTTCTTCAGCAAAATTTTACTTGCATATGAATATTAATGATATTGTTTGATAATTTCTGCATTTGGTTGCACCACTTTTCTTTAGAAGAGGCATAAATCTGAATCTCTTCCAGTTGGTCCGCCAGGTAGCTGTCTTCCAAAGTTCTTGGCACAGACGAGTGAACACTTTCTGCACTGCATGCATTTGTTGAAATATCTCAGTAGGTATTCTGTCATTTCCTGGAGCCTTGTTTTTTCTCTATTCACTTCAGTGCAGGTTGGACTTCTTCCTTCAGTACCATCAGTTCTTGATCATAATCTATCTCCTGAAATGGTCCAACATCGATCAAGTCTTTTTGGTATGGTGACTCTGTGTACTTCTTCCATCATCTTTTGATGCTTCTTGTGTTGTTTAATATTTTCTCGGTAGACTCCTTCAATATTGCAACTCGAGACTTGAATTTTTCTTCAGTTCTTTCAGCTTGAGAAATGCTGAGCATGTTTTGTCCTTTTGGTTTTTATGTCCAGATCTTTACAAGCTCTTTACAAGTGTCCTTAAAATAATTTACTTTGTCTTCTAGAGCCACCCTTTGAAATCTTCTGTTCAGCTCTTTTTACATCATTTCTTCCTTTCACTTTAGCTACTCAACATTCAAAAGCAACTTTCAGAGTCTCTTCTGACATCCATTTTGGTCTTTTCTTTCTTTCTTGTCTTTTAAATGACCTCTTGTTTTCTTCATGTATAGCTTCCTTGTAGTCATTCAACAATTCGTCTGGTCTTTGGTCATTATTGTTCAATGAGTCAAGTCTATTCTTGAGATGGCATCTAAATTCAGGTTAGATATACTCAAGGTTGTACACTGGCTCTGGTGGACTTGTTCTAATTTTCTTCAACTTGAACTAACATATGAGCAATTTATAGTCTGTTCTGCAGTTGGCCCCGGCCTTGTTCTGACTGATGATATTAAGCTTTTTCATTGTCTCTTTCCACAGAGGTAGTCGATTTGATTCCTGTGCATCCCATCTGGTGACATCCACATGTATAGTTGCCATTTATTTGTTGAAAAATGCTATTTGCAAGGAAGAAGTCCTTAGTCTTGCAAAATTCTATCATGTGATCTCTGGTGTCCTTTCTATCACCAAGACCATATTTTCCAACTATCAATCCTTGTTATTTGTTTCCAACTTTCACATTCCAATTGCCAGTAATTATCAATGCATCTTGATTGCATGTCTGATCTATTTGAGACTGCAGAAGTTAGTAAAAATCTTCAATTTTTTTTTTGTCTTTGGCCTTAGTGGTTGGTGCATAAACTTGAATAATAATTATATTAACTGGTCTTCCCTGTAGGCTTACTGATAGTATCCTACCACTGACAGTGTTGTACTTCAGGATAGATCTTGAAATGTTCTTTTTCACTATTAATGCAGCGTCACTCCTCTTTAAGTTGTCATTCCTGGCATAGTAGACCATATGACTGTTTGATTTAAAATGACCAATACCAGCCCATTTCAGTTCACTAATGCCTAGGATATTGATATTTATGCACTTCACTTTTTTGATGACTTCCAATTTTCCTAGCTTCATACTTCATACATTCCACGTTCCTATTGTTAACGGACGTTTGCAGTTCTTCTCATTTTGAGTCGTGTCTGTCAGTTTGTAATACTGTGGCTTGCATGTTACTGTGATACTGGAAGCTTTGCCCTGGTATTTCAAATACCTGCAGGGTCACCTTAGTGGACAGGTTTCAGTGGAGCTTCCAGACTAAGCAGACGAGGAAGAAGGACCAGGCAGTCTACTTTTGAAATAAATTGGTCAGTGAAAACCTTATGAATAGCAGCAGAACATTGTCTTATATAGTGCTAGAAGACAAGTGCCTCAGGTTGGAAGGCACTCAAAATACAGCTAAGGAATGGCTGCCTCCTCAATATAGAGTCTACCTTAATGACACATATGGAGTCAAGCTTTTAAGACCTTCATTGCTGATGTGGCAGTAACTTCTATGGCATGTTTAAAAACTTTAATATATAGACACAGTTGCCCCTCCCCTCCATACACACACCTACAGAAATGCCCAGATAGTCATTTCAACCCCACATTTGCTCTAACAAACTAGTCTTTCACACCTAATTTTCCACCTTAGGAAATACTCTAAAGTGACCCAGCAAGTGAAAAATAAAGAAGAGAGATATCGCATTCTCTTGGGCAACACTTCATCAAAATGAAAAATAGAGACACTTAAAATTTAAAAAAAAAATTCTCTTATTCTTTCAATAGTAACTTAAATTCTTTTTATTTTGTTTCTTATACAATTATAAATAACAATGTACATATATTTTTATCTTTAGAACTATTATTAAATTTTAAAACAAACAATAAATTACAAATTAAATTTAAAAGACTATCCTCTTCTTTTTCCCTTCCCTCTATTCCCCTACTGAACAATTCAAGACTAAAGTATTAGGTGGACTAGAAAGAGGAAGGCCTTTACATTGAGGAGTGGTGAGAAGTATCAGAAATGGGGATTGTGGTGGAAATTGGGATAAAGCAAAGCAACATTTCAACATCTGAGAATGGTAATGAGGGCATGTAGTACGTAAGGTGGTGGCTCAACTTGGTAAGAAATAGCTGAGAGGGATGAAGCCAGTGTGCTAGCATGGTGAGCAGCCCAGCATGACGGTGAGAACATGGACAAGGTGTATTATTTTCTTATTGCCACTGTAACAAATTTCCACAAACTTGGTAACTTAAAACAATGCAAATTTATTCTCATGCTGTGCTAGAGAACAGAAGATGAAATCAGTTTCACTGGGCTGTACTAAGCAGGGCTACACTCTGTCTACAGGTTCTAGGGGAAAAATCTGTTTTCTTTCCTTTTGCAATTCCTAGAGTTGCATTCTTTGCATTCCTTGGCTCATTGCCCCTTCCTCCCTCTTCTAAACCCATAGTTTGGCAACTTCAAATCTGTTTCTCCTAAGGTGGTAACATTAACTTTTCTCTTTCATAGGAGAATCTCCCTCTGCCTAAGTCTTGTGATTACAATTAAGGCTAACTCAGAAGATCAGGATAATCTCCCCAGCCCAAGACCCTTAATTTAATCACACCTGCAAAGCCCCTCTTACCATATAAGGTAACATTCACAGGTTTCAGGGATTAGGACCTGGATATCTTTGGGAGTCATTATTAGTCTATCGCCATATGGTAGGGTGGGTGGCACTGAAAGCCAGGCGTGGGGAGTCCAAGTGAGGTGCAAAGGGTCTCCATGAATATGGACAGCCTAGACTGGGGTATTAGAGCCTGAGTGAGGTGTGGAGGTCATCCATGATAGGGTTGGCCTGGTATGACGTGTTGGAGCCCAAGAGATGAATTGAGCACCCATACAGGGTGAAGAAGTGGTTCAACATGGGGAGGTGAGAGCCTGAGCAGCATGAGTTATTTGGGCTGAGGGCTGGGGACCATGATCTTCGGGGATATCTAAGTCAATTGGCATAACGTAGTTCATAAAGAAAATGTTCTACATCCTACTTTGGTGAGCTGCATCTGGCATCTTAAAAGCTTGTAAGCAGTCATGTAAGATACATCGATGGTCCCATCCCATCTGTATCAAAGGAGAATGAAGAAAATCAAAGACACAGGAAAATATTAATCCAAAGGACTAAAGGACCACATGCACCACAGCCTCAACCCACTGTGCCCAGAAGAACTAGATGGTGCCCAGCTACCACCAACAACCACTCTGACAAGGATCACAATAGAGGTTCCTGGACAGACTGGGAGAAAAACGTAGAACAAAATTCAAATTCACAAAAAAAGACCAGACTCACTGGTCTGACAGAGACTGGAGGAACCCCCAAGACTATGGCTCCCATACACCCTACTAACACGGAAGTGAAGCCAATCCTGAAATCCAAAAGATTAGACAGGCCTGTAAAACAAACAATAACACACAGGAGGAAGGTGTTTCTTAGTTTAATCAAGTATACAAAACCAAATGGACAACACCTGCCCAAAAGCAAAGACAAGAAGGCAGGAAAACTGAAGAACGAACACGGGGAACCCAAGGTGGAAAGGGAAAGTTGGTGAGTGCTGAACCATTGTGGGGATTGCAGCAAATGTCGCAAAACAATTTGTGTATAAATTTTTGAATGAGAAACGAATTTGCACTGGAATGTTTCACCTAAAGCACAATGAAATTAAAAAACAAACAAACAAAACCCTATGGAGCATAGTTCTACTCGAAAACACATGAGGTCGCAATGAGTTGGAGTCGACTTCAAGGCAATTTGTTACAGCATAACTTTAAAATTGTTATAATGAGTTCCATATTATTTTATCTTATCTCTAATAGTTTCTCATTAAACAGTTAGTACACATATTGCCCTATGACAATGGTTAACAACCCCATGACATGTCAACATTGTCCATTCTTACTGTTGGGTTCCTTATCACCAGCTTTCCTGTCTCCTCCTGCCTTCTAGTCCTTGTCCCTGGACTGCTGTACCTCATTAGTCCCGTTTTGTTTTATGGGGCTGTCCAATCTCTGGATGAACGGTGATCCTCAGAAGTGACTTCACCACTGAGCTAAAAGGGTATCTGCGGGCCATACTTTCAGGGTTTCTCCAGTCACTTTCACACCAGTAACTCTGGTCTTTTTTTGTGTATCTTACAAATTAGTTCTACATCCTTCTCCAGCTCTGTCCAGAGCCCTCTGTTGTGATCCCAGTCAGAGAAATCAGTGGTGGTAGCTGGGCACCATCTAGCTGTACTGGACTCAGTCTGGTGGAGGCCTTGGTAGCTATGGTCCATTAGTCCTTTGGGCTAATCTTTTCCTTGTATCATGTTCTCTTCATTCTCCCTTGCTCCCAAAGGGGTGAGACCAGTGGAGTATCTTAGATGGCTGCTCACAGGCTTTTAAGACCCCAGACGCTACTCATCAAGGAAGAATGTAGAACATTGTCTTTATTAACTGTGTTATGCCAATTGAGCTAGGTGTTCCCTGAGACCATTGTCGCCACAGCCCTCTCTGGCCAGCAATTCAGTCCTTCAGGGAGTTTGAATGTATCTATGGAGCTTCCATGACCTTTTCTTGTACAAGTTGTGCTGGCTTCCCCAGTATTGTGTATTTCTCACCCTTCACCAAAGATACCACTTACCTATTATGTATTTAGTATTTTTCCCTCACGCTTCCCATCCCTCGCAACCAACAAAGATTGTTACTTTTTGTGTGTAAACTTTTTCATGAGTTTTTACAATAGAGGTCTCATACAATATTTGTCCTTTTGTGATTGAGAGATTTCACTCAGCAAAATGTCCTCCAGTTTCATCCATGTTATGAGATGTTTCACAGATTCATTGTTGTTCTTTCTTGTTGCATAATACTCCATTGTGGATATGTACCATAGTTTGTTTATCCATACATCTGTTGATGTGCATCTAGGTTGTTTCCATCTTTTTGTTGTTGTGAACAATGCTGTCATGAACATGGGTGTGCATATGTCTATCCGTGTGACGGCGCTTATTTCTCTAGGATATATTCCTAGGAGTGGGAATGCTGGATCGTATGTTATTTCTATTTCTAGCTTTCTAAGGAAACGCCTTATCATTTTCCAAAACTGTTGTATCATTTTGCATTCCCACCAGCAGTGCATAAGAGTTCCAATCTCCCCCCAGGTTCTCCAACATTTGTTATTTCCAGTGTTTTTGATTCATGCCAGTAATGCAGGGGTGAGATGGTATCTGATTGTGGTTTTAATTTGCATTTCTCTAATGGCTAGTGAATGCGAGCATTTCCTCATGTGTCTGTTGGCCACTTGAATGTCTTCTTTGGTGAAGTGTCTGTTCATTTCCTTTGCCCATTTTTTAATAGGATTATTTGACTTCTTGTTGTAGAGGTGTTGAATTTTCTTGTAGATTATGAAGATTTGACCTTTATCTGACTTGTAATGCCCAAAATTTTTTTTGCAGTCTGTAACTTCTCTTTTTACTCTTTTGTTGAAGTCTTTTGAAGAGCATAAGTGTTTGATTTTTAGAAGATCCCAGCTATCTAGCTTATCTTCTGGAGTTTGTGTGTTGATGGTTATGGTTTGTATCCTGTTAATGCTGTGTATTAGGGCCTGTAGTGTTGGTCCTACTTTTTTTTAATGAAATTTATAGTTTTTGGCTTTATATTTAGGTCTTTGATCCATTTTGAATTAGTTTTTGTATACACCGTGAGGTATGGGTCATGTTTCATTTTTTTTGCAGATGGATATCCAGTTTTGCCAGCACTATTTGTTAAACAGACTGTCTTTTCCACATTTGATGGACTTTGGTCCCTTGTCGAAGATCCGGAGACCGTAGGTGGATGGATTTACATCTGGGTTCTCAATTCTGTTCCATTGGTCAGTGTATCTGTCGATGTACAAGTATCAGGCTGTTTTGACTACTGTAGCTGTATAGTAGGTTCTCAGGTCAGGTAGTGTGAGTCCTCCTACTTTATTCTTCTTCAATAGTGCTTTACTTATTTGGGGCTTCTTCCCTTTCCATATAAAGTTAATGATTAGTTTTTCCATCTCTTTGAAGAAT
>NW_004444085.1:955376-964166 GCF_000243295.1 Trichechus manatus latirostris
CGGTAATAAGTGCAGGGCAGGTTCTGGTAGGCCGTGCCTGTACTGCTTGGTGGTATGATGTTAAGCGCACGGTGCAAGTATGCAGGATGGAGCAGGAAGATTGAGATGTGTGGGGCTAAAATGGGTATGGGAGAGAGGAGAGAGGAACAGGACTCAAAAACATAGAAAAAAACAAAAAAGAGTGCTAGGGGAGCTTGCTGTTGGAGTGGAGAGATTAGAGACTATGAAATGGAGAAAAACAAAAAGGAGAAGAAGAAAATAAAGAAAAGAATGAGTAAATAAAAATTAGAAAGATTAAAGAAAATCAAAGTTCCCAGGGTTCCCGCCAGTGCAGCTATGAGGTCTGGGGAAGTTGTTCTCAGGTGTTGAAGTACAGCCTAGATAGAGGGTGTAGAGCTGTCACTTAGCGCCCGGTATTCAGGGGACAGGAAGAGAAAGCAGTTATAGAGAGACAAGAAAATGAGTAACAAAGAAAGACAGAAAGGGAAAAGAGGAAAAAGAAAAGAAAACAAATTTAAAAAAAGAACCAGAAAAAGCCTCCAAAAAAACAGAAAAAAAAAAAAACAAAAACACGAAAAAAGAAATGCCCTCAGGGATTCATCTTTGTGTCTGTACAAGCTGAGGGGGTAGGTCGCAAGCTGCGCAATACTGCCCGGCTAGAATGGGTTCCCAATTTGAAAAAAGAAAAAGTAAACAAAAAAACAATTCAAAACAGACGAACATAAAAGCCCCAGGATCCCACCAGCATGGCAGCACGGACCAGGAAGCAGTTTCACTTTTAAGCACAGTTTCGCAGCCTTTCAGGAAGAAGCAAAGATGGTGCACGGATCCAGGTATTTGAGCGAAAGGAGCAGGAGGTGGTGAGAGGTAAGGAAGAAATCAAAAGAAGAGGAAAAAAGCAATACTAGCAGCCAACAAATGGCTCTCAGGGAGTTGGCCAGTGTGAGCGTGGTGGGTAGAATCCTAGCAGCCTGTGGCTGTGGGAAGCAGAGGAGGCTGAGTGGAGGTGAAGAAAGGTGGGGGTAGGAAAACCTATATCATTAGTTACCAGTTGTTCTGTCTCTTGCTGGAAGCTCTGTGAAGCTGCTTTCTCATACCCCCTTTTCACTAGTCTCTGATAGGTACCCAAGATGGCAGATTCATGTTGTGTTGGCTGACAGGGGACTTCTGCATGTATGTTTCCTTGCTCTCTATTCTCTGTCAGTTTCTTATTCCATTTGGTGCTTGGCTGAGTTCTGTATCTCTTCAGTTGATGCTTAGGGTTTCAGGATTGCTGTTTTCTCTGTTTGGCTTATATTTTCGGATCTTTGCTGTGGAGGGACGGTGTGGTGCTTCTGCCTAGAGCACCACATTGCCAGAAGTCCTCTAGCCAGATATTATTGATAGGAAATCTCTTCTTAGATTTTTAAGTAGGGACCTCATGGAAGTGCATTCATTCTTCCAGGTTTCTGCCATCCCAGTGACTGCACAAATAATGAAACTTGCTAAATGGAAACCTTGTGTCCTGAAAGAAGTGAAGCAAATTACAAAAGCACAAAAGGTACCACAAAGCTCCCCACAAGAGGCAGTGATGGATCAGTAGTAGAATTCTCACCTTCCATGGTAGAGATCCAATTTCAATTTCCTCTTTTTTTTTTTTTTTTGTCAGTACACATATTGTTTTATGACATTGGTTAACAACCCCATGACATGTCAACACTCTCACTTCTTGACCTTGGAGGACCTTTGGTGAAAATATAAATAGCCGAAGTTATACCATTTCAAAAGTTTCTACATGTACAATTCTGTGACATCAATTACATTCTTCCAGTTGTGCTGCTATTCTCACTATCCTTTTCCAAATTATTCCATCACCATTATCTTCAACTCATTGCCCTCTTGGCTTCCCATGAAACCTTCTGAGTTGATGTTGTCAATTTGATCTCAAATAGATAATTCTTTTTTTGTACCTTAGATGAAGGTTTGCAGAAAAAATAGTTTCTTATTAAACAATTAGTACACATATTGCCCTATGACAATGGTTAATAACCCCATGACATGTCAACACTGTCCCTTCTCAACCTTGGGTTCCCTATCACTAGCTTTCCTGTCCCCTCCTGCCTTCTAGTCCTTGTCCCTGGACTGCTGTGCCTCATTAGACCTGTTTTGTTTTATGAGGCTGTCCAATCCCTGGCTGAACAGTGAACTTTAGGAGGGGTTTCACCACTGAGCTAAAAGGGTGTCCAGGAGCCATACTCTCGGGGTTTCGCCAGTCTGTCAGGCCAGTAAATCTGGTCTTTTTTTGTTTGTTCTACATCCTTTTCTAGCTCTGTCCAGAAACCTCTATTATGATCTTGGTCAGAGTAGTCAGTGGTAGGAACCAGGCACCGTCTAGCTGTACTGGACTCTGTTTGGTGGAGGCCATGATAACTGAGGTCCATTAGTCCTTTGGACTAATCTTTTCCTTTTATCTTGTTGTCTTCATTCTCCCTTGTTCCTGATGGTGTGAGACCAGTTGAGTAACTTAGATGACTGCTCACAGGCTTTTAAGACCCCAGATGCTACTCACCAAGGTAGAATGTAGAACATCATCTTTATAAACTGTGTTATGCCAAGTGAGCTAGATGTTCCCTGAGACCATGGTCCCCACAGTCCTCTGCCCAGCAATTCAGTCCTCAGGGAGTTTGGAAGTGTCTATGGAGCTTCCATGATATTTCCTTGTACAAGTTGTTCTGGCTTCCCCTATATTGTGTTCTGTCTTACCCTTCACCAAAGTTACCACTTATCTATTGTCTTTTTAGTTCTCCCCCTCCCACCCATCCTTTGTAACCAACAAAGATTGTTTTTCTTTGTGAGTAAACTTTTACATGAGTTTTTACAGTAGAGGTCTTATACAATATTTGTCCTTTTGTGATTGACTTTTTCACTCATCATAATGTCCTACAGTTTCATCCATGTTATTAGATGCTTCACAGATTCATCATTGTTCTTTATCATTGTATAGTATTCCACTGTGTGTATGTACCATAATTTGTTGATCTATTCATCTGTTGATGGGCATCTAGGTTGTTTCCATCTTTTTGCTATTGTGAACAGTGCTGCAATGAATATGGTCGTGCTTGTGTCTATTCGTGTGATGGCTATTATTTCTCTAGAATATATTCCTAGGAGTGGGATTTCATTTTGTAGTGCTTTTTTTTGTGGTGCTGACATTTTCTTTGTTCCTCTTACCGTCCTGTGCTGAGTTCCTTTTGTTTGTGGATTTTTTTATTTCTTTTGTTTTTGTAGGTTTTGTTTTTACTGAGACTTTATGTTTCTCTTCTTTATTTTGATGAGTAGGTTTGTTAACCCTCTTTGTGGTTACCTTGAAATTTACCATTATCTTCCTAGATTTGAACCAGTCTATTATTATTTGGTATCACCGTTTATTCCCTCTTTTATTGTTCTGATACTGTTGTCATTTACAGATTAACCTCTCTGGTTCCCTGTTGTAATTCTTTCAGTTTTGCATAGTCCTTAAGAGTTCATTTCCGAGGTTGGCATCCAGCTAGTATAATCCTGTGTCCTGTATTCAGCCTGTGGTCTGATGTTGTTTGTTCTCAGATCTAAGGACTCCCTATAATAATTCTTGAAAGTTTGGTTTTTACATATTCCCTTAATTTTTGTTTATCTGGAAGTGTCCTAATTTCACCATCATATTTGAATGAGAGTTTTGCAGGATATATTATTCTTGGCTGGCAATTTTTTCTTTCAAGGTTTTATATATGTCATCCCATTGCTTTCTTGCCTGTATGGTTTCTGCCAAATAATCTGAGCTTAGTCTTATTTTTTCTCCTCTGTATGTGACTTTTTGTTTATCTTGAGCTGCTCTCAGGATTCTTTGTCTTTGGTTTTAACGAGTGTGATGATATGCCTTGGTGATTTTCTTTTGGGGTCTATCCTATATGGGGTTCGTTGAGTTTCTTGGATGGTAAGCTTTTTATCTTTCGTGATGTTGGGGAAGTTTTCTGTCAGCAGTTCTTCAATGATCTCTCTGTGTTTTCTGTTTTCTCCCCGTTCTTGAATTCCAATCACTTGCAGATTTTTGCTTTTGATTGTATCCCACCTAATTCTCGGGGTTTCTTCATTTTTCTTTGTTCTTTTTTCTAATTTTTCTTCAGAGTTATTTCCAAGTGTTTGTCTTCAATTTTGCTTATCCTATTTTCCATCATTTCAGACCTGTTCCTCAGCCCTCCTATGACACTGTCCTTTTCTGAAATCTTGTTGTTTGTCTTTTGGATTTCTAATTCTTGTTTTTGTATGACATCTAGTTGTTAATTTATTTTAGCATTTTGTTCCTGTATTGTTTTCTTCAATTCTTCCAATTTTTTCTTGTATTTTCCATGAATTTGTCTGCTTTTTCCATGAAATTTGTCTATTTTTTCCTAATTGTTGTCTGCTTTTTGCTTAAACTCTTGAATAATTCTGAATATTAGATATTTGAATTCCATATCAGTTAGGTCTATTGCCTTTTCTTTTACTGGAAGGTCATCTGGTGTTTGATTTTGGATGCCTACTGGAACCATCTTGTCCTGTTTCTGTAAATGTTTTGACATTGTCTGCTGTCTTCTGAGCATTCAGTGGTTATTTTTCTCATTTATTGATTATAGATTTGTTTGTTTTGTCTTGCTTTTTTGTTTTATTTAGTTATGCCTGAGCAGGCGAGCTGTGCATTCTTTGTTGTTTCCTCATCTGTGGGCACTATATGTTTCACTCCCTTCTTCAATGGACAGAGTCAGTCATTCAGGTATGGTATAGCAGGGCAGGTCCAGCTGAAGGGGAGTTCTTGGGATGGGTTGTTTGTAGCACATACCAGGGCTGACAGTACGGACCAGGAAGCAGTGCAGGGTGTGTTCCAGTAGGGCTTGCCTGTGCTGCCTGGAAGAGTGATGTTCAGCACACGGTGCAGGTAGGCAGGAAAGAGGGGATAGATTTTGATGTGTGGAGCTAAGATGGATGTGGGAAAGATGTTACAGAGGAGAGAGGAACAGGAGCCAAAACATACACACAAATAAAAAAGAATGCTAAAGGAGCTTGCTATTGGAGCAGAGAGATAACGGACTGAGAAATGAGGAAAAAGAAAAATAAAAATTAAAAAGAATAAGGGTAAAAGAAAAAAAAGGAGTCATTTGAGAAACTGGAAATGAAGAAAGACAAAAATGGAATAAGACAGAAAAGAAAACAAAACAAAGATATATTAAAAAAAAAAACAAGAAAAAAGAAATGCCCCCAGGGATGTCCCTGTGTGTCTATGCAGAGTAAGGGAGTAGTTTCCAAGCTGCGCATTACTGCTGGCTAGAAGGGGCTCCCAGGCCAAGAGAAGAAAGAGAAAACAAACAAACAAATTAAAACATAACAAATCAGAGCAAACAAACAAACAAACAAAAAACATCCGGGGGTCCCACCAGCTTGGAGGCACGGGCCAGGAAGCAGTTTCACAGTCAAGCAGTGTTTCGTAGCCTTTCCAGAAGAAGCAAAGATGGCGCACAGAACCAGGTATTTGAGAGAAAGCAGGAGGAGGTGATTAGGGGTAAGGAAGAAATCTAAACAAGCAGAAAAAAGCAACACCAGCAGCCAACAAAACGCACTCGGAGCCAGCCAGTGGGAGCGGGTGGAGTTCAAGCGACACCAGGTGAAACTGGCGCTTCCCGGCCAAGAGACTGTGGCTGCAGGCAGCAGAGGAGGCTAAGTGGGATTAAAGAAGGGTGGGTGTGGGAAAGCCTATATCACTGGTTACTGGTTGTTCTCTCTCCTGCTGGAAGCTCCGTGAAGCTGCTTTCTCATAACCCCTGTTTGCTGATCTCTGATAGGAGTCCAAGATGGTGGATCCGTGCTGCAGTAGCTGATAGGGGTCCTCTGGATGTATGTCTCCTCACTCTCTGTTGTCGGTCAGTTTCTAATTCCATTTGGTGCTTGGCTGAGTTCTTTATCTCTTCATAGGATGCTTAGGGTTTCAGGATTGACGTATGAATCTTTTTGACTTAGTTTTTCTGATCTTTGCTGTGGAAGGACAGAGTAGTGCTTCTGACTATAGCACCATGCTGCCTGGGAGTTCCCAATTTCAATTTCTGGTCAATGCAATCACTACTCATCTATCAGTGGAGGCTTGCATATTGCTATGAAGCTGAATTGGATCCCTGGTGGCCCAATAGTTAGGAGCTGGGCTGCTAAACAAAAGGTTGGCAGTTCAAATCTACTATCTACTCCTTGCTATGGGGTAGTTCTACTCTGTCCTATAGGATTGCTTTTGAGTCAGAATTGACTCGATGGCACATAACCATAACTACATAATGATGAACAGGTTGCAGTGAAGTTTCCGGACTAGGAATGACTAAGAAGAAAGGCCTGGTGATCTACCTCTGAAAATTAACCCACGAAAACCCTATTGATCACAATGATCCTATGATCTGCAATGGATCAACAGGATAACACAGAATCAGGCCACATTTAATTTCATTTTTCATGGGATCCAAATAATTTGGGGCAGACTAGAGAGCAGCGAAAAACGGCATAGCTACCCATTGGCATCCTCCATAGCCACCAGCAGCACAAGTTGCTTAGTCAGTTTCCAAAGCAGCACAAATGGTTATGCTGACTGACCTGCAAAATCTCTGTTCACACGGGGTCAGAATCTATTTGTATTTAAAAAAATGAACATAAGGCTAACAAGTAAAATAACATCTTACTAAATTCAGTGTCAAAACACTTGTATCAGCTCTTCATCAGGTGTCTAGGATAGTCATTGAGGCCTGGCAGACTTAATTCAGGGTAATCCTTTCCCAGGCAACAAAATTGTGTTTGTACACAATTGGTTTCACCCAGGAACAGATGTTTCTACTTTTATAAAACATTAATTATGGGGCAAGGATGGACAGAGATGCCATCCAATACATTTTGGGAAAAACCCAAAAAAAGTAAATAGAACCAGCTATTTAAAAACGTATAGTACCATTCATTTCTTGCTGTCAATTTGTTAGAATATGAATATTAAAAATGAATAAAAAGAATATGTGTTTTTTTGCTGTTGTTAATTTACAAAAGAACTTAGTGAACTCTGTATATTTCCTTTGCATTACATTTATTTTGGCTTTGTTTAATCTTCCTGTTTTATATAATCTGTTTGCTTAAATTTGACAAGAGTGGCAACATAGACAATACCTTCAATTTCAAAAGTTCTGGAACACTCTTGGCCATTGCTGAGCAGCCAGGAATTCAGCAGAAGAGGGAGGTAAGACTAAAGGTACAGTTCTGCTGAGGGGTCAACCCTTAGGAAGGCCCATGCAGCCTAACAAGCTTCACAAAGCTTAACTAGTCTTGCATGAAGGAAATTGGTGTTAAGAAATGATTTGAATTACTTGCTTATTCTATTGATTGAATACATGTCTATTGAGTATTTTCTACATATTAGACTGTGTTCTAGGCACTGTGGCTATGGTGATGATACAAGGCAGACAAAAACCTGTTTCTGTGGCATTTGTATTTTGATAACAGTGCCTTGGATGAGGTAAGGAATGGAGAATGAACAAACAAACAATTAAATAAAGTGGATAAAAAACAGAATGAGAGACGCTATGAAGACCAACGAAAGACAAACACATGCATGCATACATATAGATACATACATACATAACTGCAGTGTGATGAATTACATTTGTATGGCCTTTCTTGCCAAGATCTTGTAACTCCCACCAAATTATTGGGTGGGACTATACTAATGAGGTGCTTGTGGCCCACCAAGGGATTGGACGTCTTGCTAATAATGCAAATAAAGTGCATGGCACCTTTGTGGGAGTAAGACCATTCAAATAAGGTGTACGGAACCCTAACAAGGGGATTGGTCAGTTTTGCCATTCCACTAGGCTTAAAATGAGCAATCCCAGAAGCAGGAAGGGGGAACCTCACTACCACCAAGAAGAAGAGCTGGGAGTACAGCATGTCCTTTGGACCCAGATTCCTCGCACTGAGAAGCTCCTAGGCCCGGAAGACAGAGAGAGAGCTAAAACACCAGAGATGACGCAAGACTACAAGAAGCAGTGGCAGAGAAATGGTGGCATCAGAACAAGGAAACCAGCCATAGACAGCTTGGTGGGCTTCCTGCTGGCCCATGGAGCAAGGTGGTTATAGTAGGCTTGCCAACTAACAGAATGAGAGAGCTGAGTGCCTTTGGACAGGAAGTTTCCTGCAGGAGTTGGGTGCCTCTGGGCACTTATCAGGGAGCTAAACAGTTGTATAATACTTGCAGGGCAAAGGTCAGCCTGAGGTGTCCAGGGGCAGATGGTGAAGCCTGCTTATGGCCAAGGAGAAGGAGCTATCCTTATCAAAGAACTGTATCCTGAGTTGCTCCTGATCCCGAATTGTAACCTGTTAATTCCCTAATAAACCTCATAATAGTGACTATGGTCTGTGAGTTCTGTGTGGCCATTGGAACACATTGGCAGAGGAGTAGAGAGTGCTGTGGAAGGAATGGCTGGTGTCAGAATTGATACAACGGTTGGAGAAAGGAGGTATGTCTGACTTCTACCTCGTAGAAATCAGCTTTGGTCTGATGCTTATGGTGATCCTCTCTCCCCCTCATGAAACTAGAGGAGGTCAGACATCTCTCACCATGTGCCATTTTTATTATTTCCAAACAAATAAATAGCTAACTAGATGGATGGATGAATGAGTACATACTTGGACAGATGAATGAACAGATAGGTAGGTAGGTAAAAAGATCAATACATGGCTGGCTGGCTGGCTGGCTGGATGGATGGATGGAAGGGCGGGTGGGTG
>NW_004444085.1:964266-990359 GCF_000243295.1 Trichechus manatus latirostris
GTGGACGGATGGACAGATAGTTAAAAAAATTACACAGAAGATTGAAATTTGAATTTAAAAGTAAATGAACATACAGAGTAATGTTTATGAAGAGTGAGATTTTTGAGTAATAAACATTTTAAAATGAATATATGTTTAAGTCTAAAAGAAATTGGGAAACTGCTTTCTATCAACCTGTGCTATTTTGTGTTCCCACCAAAACAAAGCAAACCCATTGCCCTTGGTCAATTCCAACTCATAGCAACTTTATAGGACAGAGTAGAACTGCCCCATAAGATTTCCAAAGCTGTAAATCTTTACTGAAGCAGACTGCCACATCTTTCTCCCACAGAGCAGCTGGTGGGTTCAAACCGTCGACATTTAGGTTAGCAGCTGAGAGCTTAACCACTGTGAAACCAGGGCTGCTTATATTCCCACAAGCAGTGCATAATGTTCCCATTGCTCCAAATTTTTGCCTGTACTTGGTATTGCCAATTTTTCATTTTTGTTTTTATTTTTGTATTTGTTGTTGTTTTGGCCATTATAATAGCTATGTAGTTGTATTATATTGTGGATTTATTTGCATTTCACTAAAGAATAATAATGATATTTTATGTCTTTTTTGTCATGAATTATCTTCTTTTCTGTAGTGTCTGTTCAATTTGTTTGCCCTTTTTTATTAGGCTTTTGTCTTATTATTTAGTATTGAGGGTTGTTTGTGTATCCTCTGTACAAGTCCTTTACTAAATGTGCATTTTGAAAATATTTTCTTCCAGTTTGTGCCTTATCTTTCCATATTTTAACTGTGTATTTTGAATATTAGAAGCTCTTTTTTTAATTTTTGATGAAGTACAATTTATTAATGTTTTGCTTGTATTGATCACACATTTTGTGTTGTATGAAATAAATATTTGTAAAGTTAAAGGTGTCTAAAATTTTCTCTTATGTTTTCTTCTCAATGTTTTCTAGGGCTAATTACATTTAGGTTTAAGCATAGATTTTTATATGGTGAAATGTATGTCCTAAAGTTCATTCTTTTTCCAATTGTCCAGCATTATTTGCTGAAAAAATAATCCTTTCTTGATTAAATTGTCTTTACATATTTTTTGGAAATGCATTGAATAAATATGTATACACACACAGACACATACACACATACATACACACACACAGTCATTTTTTTCCCATTTACCTTTGCATCTCTCCTTTTGCCAATGTTATACTCTCTTGATGACTATACCATAAATAATAATTTTTTAAATAAGGTAGTATGTTCTAAAATTTGTTTTTCCTTTTAAATATTGTTAGGGCTACTCTAGTTCATAAATTTTAGAATTATCATTTTCTACAAGAATAACATGCAGAAATTTATTTGGTATTGTTTTGAATCAACAGATCAATTTGGGGAGGATTAATCATAACAATTAGATCATGAAGTCTTCCAGTCCATCAGCATGGTATAATTCTACTTATTTAGGTTAATTCTTAACATAGAGCTCATGCACATACATTTTTGAGATCACTACCTGATTTTCACAGTTTTGGGCGCTTTTGTAAATAGTACTGTGTATATGCATGTGTGTTTCGTATTTTCAATTTCAAATTTTTCATTTCTTGTATACATAAAATATACTAATTTTTGTAAATTGACCTTGTATTCAGTGATTTGGTAACTTAATTATTAGTTCTACAAGCTTTTTCTTAAATAGATATTCAGTAAATTCTATGTCAGCAATATGTTGTCTGAAAATAGAGGACATTTCATTACTTTCTTTCCAACCAATTTTACTTTTATTTATTTGTCTTGCCTTACTGCATGGACTTGTTCATCAAGCACAATACTGAATAGGAAAGAGAAGACATCCTGATATGTTGTGTTTTTATTTTCGTTCAGTTGAAACTTTGTTTTTAACATTCCTTTATGCTATCCTCTTTTCTCCATAGGTTATTTTGAATTGCATATTACAATTTCCAATATTTGTAACTTTAAAAATATCTTTATGTTGAATTTCTTTGTGTTTAGAGAAAATATTTTGTATTATTTTCATTCTTTTTAATTTGTAATAGTTTGTTCTATGACCCAAAATATGATCTAACTTTGTGAATTCTCCATTTGTCCTTGAAAATAATGTGGATTCTACTGTTTGGGAGTTGAATATTTTATCAATGTCAATTAGGTCAAGTTGATTGTAATAGTTCTGAAGGTTGTCTTAATCTTTGTTGAGTTTTTATCTCCTTGTTATATTGATTACTGAGACAGGAGTGTTGAAGTCTTCAAGCACAATTGTCATATTGTCTATTTTCCTTTTAGTTGGATTAGTTTTTGCTTGATGTACTATGAAACTCTTTTGTCACGTGCACACACATTTAGGATTGTTATGTCATTTTGGAGAATTAACCTCGCTATAAAAATCTAGTATTTCTTTTTTTCTCTAGCAATATTTCTTTTTTATGAAGTTTCCATTATCTGATATTAATTTAGCTTTTCCAGCTCTCTCTTGATTTGTGTTTGCATGGTATATCATTTTCCATTACTTTAATTTTAACTAATCTATAGCTTTATATTTAAAGAATGTTTCTTGTAGGTAGCACATGATTGTCTTGCTTTTCTATCAACTCTGACAATTCTTTCTTTTGATTGGTGTTTTGGAATATATTTACTGCAATTCTTGCTTTTATTGATATGTTTGAGTAAAAATCTACCTTCTTGATAATTGTTTTCTATTTATTTCACCACTTTTTCACTCCTTTTTTCATTTTCCTATATCCTTTTTGATCCAATGATTTTTTATGACCCCATTTATTTTGATTATGGCTTATTGATTATACTTCTTTCAAAATGTTTGATGGATTTCTCCAGGTTTATAATATTCATCTTTAATTCTTCATACTTTTCTTTTAAATTTTGACTGCACTTTATATCTTATGAAAATTAAAGCAGTATGCTTCCAATTTATTTCTTCCATTTTTTGTGATATTGTTGTTATACATTTTAATTTATATGTGCTGTAACTCTCAATGTATTTGTACTATTTTGCTTCATACAGTGATTTAAGAGAATGATTTTCTTGTATTTACCTTCATTTTAACCATTCCCAAAGCTCTTTATATCTTTGCATAGATCTCATTTTAATTGGTATAAAAATCTTCGTGATTAAAAATTTCCTTAGATTCCTCTACACCAATAAAGAGAATGATGACAAGGAAATCAGGAAAACAATATCATTTATAATAGTACCCCCAAAAATAAAATGCTTAGGAATAAATCTAACCAGGGATGTAAAAGACCTATACAAAGAAAACTACAAAACCCTACTGCAAGAACCCAAAGGGATCCACATAAATGGAAAAATATACCATGCTCATGGATAGGTAGACTCAACATTGTGAAAATGACAATTCTACCCAAAGCAATTTGCAAATACAATGCAATCCCAATCCAAATATAAACAACATTCTTCAAAGAGATGGAAAAACTAATCATTAACTTTATATGGAAAGGGAAGAAGCCCTCAGTATGTAAAGCACTACTGAAGAAGAAGAATAAAGTAGGACTCACACTACCTGACCTCAGAACCTACTATACAGTTACGGTAGTCAAAACAGCCTGGTACTTGTACAACAACAGATACATTGACCTATGGAACAGAATTGAGAAGCCAGATGTAAATCCATCCACCTATGGTCACCTGATCTTCAACAAGGGCCCAAAGTCCACAAATGTGGAAAATACAGTCTTTTTAACAAATGATGCTGGCTAAACTGGATATCCATCTGCAAAAACATGAAACAGGACCCATACCTCACACCATATACAAAAAATAATTCAAAATGGATCAAAGACCTAAATATAAAGCCAAAAACTATAAAGTTCATAGAAGAAAAAATAGGACCAACGCTACAGGCCCTAATACACGGCATTAACAGGATACATATATAACCATCAACACACAAAGCCCAGAAGATAAGCTAGATAACTGCGATCTTCTAAAAATCAAACTCATATGCTCTTCAAAAGAGTAAAAAGAGAACTTACAGACTGGGAAAAAATTTTTGGACGTTACTAGTCAGACAACAGTCTAATCTCCATAATCTACAAGAAAATCCAACACCTCTACAACAAAAAGACAAATAATCCTATTAAAAAATGGGCAAAGGAAATGAACAGACACTTCACCAAAGAAGACTTTCAAGTGGCCAACAGACACATGAGGAAATGCTCGCGATCACTAGCCATTAGAGAAATGCAAATTAAAACCACAATGAGATACCGTCTCTTCCTTGCACTAGTGGCACAAATCAAAAAACACTGGAAATAACAAATGTTGGAGAGGCTGCGGGGAGATTGGAACTCTTATGCACTGCTGGTGGGAATGCAAAATGATACAACCATTTTGGAAAATGATATGGCACTTCCTTGGAAAGCTAGAAACAGAAATACCATAAGATCCAGCAATCCCACTCCTAGGAATATATCCTAGAGAAATAAGAGCCGTCACATGAATAGACATGTGCACCCATGTTCATGTCAGCATTGATCACAACAGCAAAAATATGGAAACAACCTAGATGTCCATCAAAAGATGAATGGATAAAAAAACGATGGTACATACACACAATGAAGTACTACACAAGAATAAAGAACAATGATGAATCTGTGAAGCATCTCATAACATGGATGAAACTGGAGGACATTATGCTGAGTGAAATAAGTCAACCACAGAAGGACAAATATTGTATGAGACCTCTACTGTATAACTCAGGTAAAAGTTTACACGCAAAAAGAAACAATCTTTGTTGCTTACGAGGGATGGAAGGGATGGGGGGGGAATTAAATAAATAATTGGTAACTTTGGTGAAGGGTAAGACAGTGCACAGTACTGGGGAAGCCAGCACAACTTGTACAAGGAGAGGTCATGGAAGCTCCATAGACACTTCCAAACTCCCTGAGGGACTGAACCATGGTCTTGGGGAACACCTAGCTCAATTGGCATAACACAGTTTATAAAGACAATGTTCTACGTTCTACCTTGGTGAGTAGCGTCTGGGGTCTTAAAAGCCTGTGAGCATCCATCTAAGATACTGCACTGGTATCACCCCTTTGGGAGCAAGGGAGAATGAAGAGAACAAGATACAAGGAAAAGATTAGTCCAAAGGACTAATGGACTACAGCTACCAAGGCCTCCACCAGACTGAGTCCAGTACAGCTAGATAGTGCTGGGCCACCGCCACTGACTGCTCTGACCGGGATCACAACAGAGGGTTCTGGACAGAGCTGGAGAAGAATGTAGAACAAAATTCTAACACACAGAAAAAGACCAGATTTACTGGCATGAAACAGATTGGAGAAACCCCGAGAGTATGGCCCCAAGACACCCTTTTAACTCAGTATTAAAGTCACTTCCAAGGTTCACCATTCATCTGGGGTTTGGACAGCCCCATAAAACAAAACAGGACTAATGCGGCACAGCAGTCCAGGGACAAGGAGTAGAAGGCAGAAGGGGACAGGAAAGCTGGTGATAGGGAACCCAGGGTTGAGTAAGGACAGTGTTGACGTTCAGTAAGGTTGTTAACCATTGTCATAGGGCAATGCATACTAACTGTTTAATGAGAAACTATTTTGTTCTGTAAAACTTCATCTAAAGTGAAAATAGCAGCACAACTGGAAGAACGTAATCAATGGCACTGAACTGTGCATGTAGAAATTTTTGAAATGGTGTATCTTTAGCTATGCATATTTTCACCAAAAAAATGAAAATAAATAAAAGGTTGAGAAGGGAGCGTGTTGACATGTCATGGGGTTGTTAACCAATGTCATAAAACAGTATGCGTACTGACTGTTTAATGAGAAACTATTTTTTCTGCAAACCTTCACCTGAAGTACAATAAAAAAAAAAATTTCCTTTGATTTTTGTTATCTCATTTGTCTCGTCCTAATAAATTTTCTTTGATTTTCTTTCTTTGGAGAAGTTATTTCCATTTTCGTTTCCAAATGATATTTTGCTGAGTATTGAATTCTAAGGTTGTTGGGGTTTTTGTCCTTTATTTGAAGATGCCTGTCCATTTTCTTCTGGCTTGAGTAGTTTTTGAAAAACTCATTTACGTTAAATATTTAACCTATCCACTTCTGTATGTAATAATGCATCCCCCCCATCCCTGCTGCCTTCAAGATTTTCCCTTTATCTTTAGTTTTCAGCAGTATAAATTTAATATTTATTAAAGGCCTGTGTCTTATTTGTTGTTTATTTATATAGGGGTTTTCTGAGATTCCTGGATCTGTGTTTTGGTGTTTTGCGTGTGTGTGTGTGTGTGTGTGTGTGTGTGTGTCTGGATATTTTTTCTGCCTTTATTTATTCAGATACTACTTCTGCGTCATTCTTACTTTCTTTTTTTTCCTGTTGAGTGTTTGCATGTTCAGTATTGCCCCACAGCAACTAGATGCTTTATTATGTTTTATTCACACATTATTCATTTTGTGATTAAGCTTGAGTAATTTCCATTAACTTCATATTGGCTGTGTCACCTACTGATCACACAACGAGAGGCCTCCTTTATTTATGTTACTGTGTGCTAGTAAGGGTGTTTCTAAAATATCCATTTGATGTTTTCTTATAAAAATTTTAATGTCTCATCTAAAATGTGTAATCTGTATTATGTTGTCCATCTTCTCCACTAGAGCCTTTAACATTCCCTATTTGAGAATTCAGACATTCAACTCATTCCTGGGTCTGGTTCTGTTGATTATTTTGTGTCTTCTCAATTATTTCGTTTTCTTTTTTTTTTTGGTCATGTTTTCTTGCTTGTGTGTGTGTGTGTGTGTGTGTTTTACATTTTTTGTTTGTTTTCCCTTGCAATGTTTTATTGAATGTATGACAGCATGCATAGAACAATAGATACTGAGGTAAAATGTATGCTGGGAAATGAGCATGCTTATTTTCTGCTATGTTTTTGGTGTAAGATTTAAGTCAGTCTAATCAGGAGCTGAGAAGGATTCAATTATATTATTGCTTAGGGTTGCCTTCAGTGCTCTGGCTACTTAATTTGTGTGTTTGTGTAAAGTCAATTTGTGCTTACATGGGGCAGAAATACTGGAATGTTTCTCTGAATTTTCCTGTTCTGTCTGCAGCATTTGGCCACATCTGTGCATTGGTGCCACAAAGGAACTCTCTCCACACTCTTGTCATTTTTCTAGCAGTAGACTACAACTTTTCAGCATGGTGGTGGTACTCACAGAGGTGCTTTCTTGTCATGGTCTAGTGTCAGTCTTAGGCCCTAATTTACAGACTCTCAAACATGAGACTCATTGATACTACCCTTCCCTTCTGTGGAACCAAATTATGTTTTTACGCTTGGTGTGTCTTGTGCACAAAAGAGGTTATTGGCTTTCCTCAGTGGCAGGAGATCTCTAACAGTATTGGTATTTAATCTTGGGGTGAAAGCTGTTTTGTGTCCATCCGTCAGGTATATAATGTATTTTCTCTTCACCCTTTGTCTAGCTACAATGTACCTTTATTTATATCCTGGGGACCACAGTGTTTGATGACATTCCCCAGATAATGGCTTAAGGCTTTTGTTCTGTAATAGAGGATTCGAGTAGAGATTTGTACCTTTCCCCAGTGGTGGCTGCACCTGTTCTCAATGCCTGCACCACCACTTGAGGCTGTCGCCCATCCTCTACCCCATCTGCAATACTTTGTGAGAGTATCTGGAGGAGGTTCATGAAGAGCTTTGAATAGACATGAATCCACACTCATCCACAGCCCATCATTAGCACCTGAAGTCTCTTTTCCCCATAGCTGCTGTAGGTGAGCTAGTGCCTGTGATTCATTTCTCATTGAGGAAGAGTGTCTTTCCTCAAATTTCAGGATATTTGATTTCTCTGTGAGATCAGCTCTCTGGTTCAAAAAAGTTATGATTTTGTGGTTTCGAAGGCTTTTTTTTAATTGTTTTTTGGGTGGGAGTGATGATCTTTCTAACATTATACATCTAGCTGGAAGCACAACTCTCAGTTTCTTATTTTATAAAGTTTCTTTTTTTTTCCTTGCTGTGACTCTATATCCACTCAGTTTTTACAGTTATCTTTCTTTTAAGTCTTAGAACATATTTATTATAAATTCCTTGTCTTTCAATTTCAATATCTGGTAATTAGCGTTCCTTTCCTATTAACATGTTTTCTTTTGTTTATGAGTTACATACTTCTGTTTCTTTGGATATTTAGTAATTTTTCTTATATGCTGTAAATCATAGGTAACAAGTTATAGCTATGATGTTGTGGTTTACTGTGGCAAGCATTTAAATTATTAGAGATTGTCTTGGTCCTGTCAGGCTTAGTTTAATCTCTGTCAAGGCTGTTCTATTTCTGTTTTGTCCTTAGACCTTGGACATAGGTCTTAGTCCAGGTCATTGTTTACTACTGTTAATAAGCAGACTTATCAATTTGTCTACTGAATGGAGTATTTTCAGCGAGGTCTCTGTACTGTGGTTGGGTTGTTTCTTCAATTCGTCCCAGCTCCAGCTCTGTTTGAACTCTGGCACATCCAGTCATCTCTGAGTTCTACAGTAGTCACTCTCCTCTATGCCTCCAAGTTTCTTCTCCATATTCTGAGCATAACCTTGGTGAAGGGCTTGAAGATGATGCCCACACTTGTTTCCCACTCCCACCCCCACCATATAGTTTTTTTTTTTTTTTTTCTTTTCACTACCCGGCTCTGTATGTGTAATTTCAGCTGCTTCAATATCCCTGAACAACTTTCTCTGCCTCTTCAGCTCAGGAAAATCTCTGTGACATGCATAGGCTTTTATCTTCTTGTTCAATGGTCTAAAAAGTATCTTGCACAAGAAATTTGGGGCAAAAATCATGCTTGCCTTGTGAATATTCCTTCTCCTGCCATCCTGCACTGTCATTGTCCAATAAATTAAAAACATTACTTCATATAATTTTACAGTTGTTTACACAGGGCTAAGTCTGGAACTAGTTACTCCATCATCGCTGGAAGTGAAAGTATAATTTAATTTACTTTTAATAAAGAGTTGATTGGCTGTTGTGTGGAAAATGAATAGTAGGTAATCAAGAATAGGAGAAAGAAGATCAATTAGGAGAATTTGAATTAATGTAATAAGAGATCTTTGGACTGGAGAGGCAATGAGGGTGAAGTACATAGGTGAGAAGACCAGAGAATACTTTTGGAGTTAGAGTTGATGGTTTATGTTAATAAAATGAATGTCTGGGATAAGGGAAAAGCAGTTAATCAGGATGCTTCATAGACATTCCTTGTATGAGCAATGAGTCAGATGTGACTCATTTTCTCAAATAGGAATGCTGGGGGGAAAGGGCCTGTTGGTTTTGGATGGGAGAGAATCAAGAGTTTTGTTTTACTCAATCAGAAGTATCAACTAGACAGTTAGATATATTAATTCATAACTTAGAGGACAAGGTTGGATTTATACATTGTTATTCATCAGCTTATAGAAAATATTTAAGGTCTTAGTATGGAAAAAATCCACATAGTTAAAGTACACATAGTAGACAGGCTAGGACTGAATCCTGAAGCATTATACTACTTAGAATAGATCAGACAAGAAGGAGCCAGCAAAGAAGAGTGTGAAGAAGCTGTCACTGAGGTGGAGGGGAGAAACAACAGCCATGTTAATGAATCTTCAGGAAGGAAGGACTCTTCATTTGTGAGGAATGTTGTGAGACAAGGAGTAAATGAGGACAAAAAATTGACTACTTGATTTGTTGACAGAGACCAGTGGAGTGATGAGAGCTGAAGACTTTCTGGAGTGGATCGAGAAGAGAATGGAATATTAAGCAGACGTTTAGATCACTATCGGAAACTCTTTCCAGAAGACTTGCTCTGCAGGAATTTGAAGGAGACAAGGAGGTTTGAAATCAGGTGCGAATTTTTTCTTTTTCTTTTTCTTCATTTTACTTACTTCTTTGTTTTACTTTGGTTGTATTTTAATGCTATAACTTTTTTTTTATAAAACAGTTTCTCAATTTATTACTAGGAAACAACATTTACTTAACTACATCTAATTTAAATCCACCTTCTAGAAAACAGTCTTGCTGTATACAGAAAATTGGAATCAGATCTTACCTGTACTTGGCCGTCTTTAAATATTTGTACTGATTTTACCTTACACTCTTCTTTTTCCTATCAGCACCTAAGTTATTCATTCCTTTCCCTGGTCTAGTGACTTTAGGATTTGCTTTACAAACACAGTCTCTGTTTCTTGTCATGTTTTGTTACACTTGAAAAGTTGAAAGAGAATGAAAATTAATTGATCTCATGTAAATTTTATTAAGCATGTACAGTTTCTCTTCTATAATTGAAACTGTAGGCCAAGTCAATCTCATGCTACATTTTATTTTAAATAGCAATATATTCCAAAATCTGTTTTATCTTCAATTAATCATTAGCAGAGCCTTAAAGACTTAAGGTTTAATCCACTCACACTCTTACTACCTACAAAATGCAGGTTCACATAGTCTAATTGCTGACATTTCAAGATCATTAATTAATTTTATAATTCTTAAAAATTAAAGAAAATACTCCATGATCTTTGCCCATGTTGAAACTAAATATGCAAAACTTCAAAAATATTGTTGCAAACACACACATAAACAGCATCAACCAGTGAAGACTGACTTTTTCTGTATTGAAATATCTTAGATTATTCAGAATATCAGATACATCTAGATGACGTAGAAAAAAATACCAATTAACAGAATTTTTGGAGAATAATATTCTCTCATGATTTCAAATTTCTGAAATCCTCAGAAATTTTAAAAACTTTTATTTTACTTAAACATATTGATCTTCAACAACTTTGATTGTCAACATGTTTGACATATTTTTCCAGTTAATGTAAAATTGAAGTACCAAAAATTTCATTTCCTCACAAATAATTTATTTTATATTATATTTTCACAAAGTGTTCCCTATATGTCTTCATGAATTATTTCTTTGTAGTTTAGGCCTAATAATAGTATTGTTTCAGTTGCAATTCTAGTTTACTTCTGTCTTAAGGGAAAAAGACCCCAGACTCAAATTTAATCAAAGGAGATTTTTATTAAGCCAAGACAAAGACAATTATTCAAATGAGGGAGGTCATGAGCATGTATCCAGTATAGAGGCTGAAGGAATCCACTGAGTCTTGGTCATGGTGTCTATTATATACTATAGAGGACAAAGAAATGCATTACAAGGTTGTAGTGGGTAGCAGGTCAATTTATCACTGTTGTAGGTGGGACTACAGAAGCTGATAAAGGACCATAACTAGGATACACACATAATTATAGGTTACAAAGGTTACAGGATTGGTTCTGGGGTTTCAATTACCTGGCTACATTGTGGCTGGGGTCGACTCATGACCATGTGATCCTGAGTCACAAGGTAGTTATAAGACAATACTTTTAACTTAAATAGGAAAACATGCATCGTGGAGCATTTCCTTTTTGTTTTACTTAGGTTCACTTATTTAATAACTAACAGAGAAAATTGTTGTGCCAGTTTTTCTATCACATAACTAGGGGAAAGAAAATTTGGATCTTATCCTAGTTTTCCTTACTATGGCCAAGCCCTTTAATAAGATTTAGGGGGTCTCCACTTTCCATATCACTTTTGTCTTTCCAATGATGACAAAAATATAATTGATAATTTTCCCCATTTTTGGCAAGAATGGACTGAAGCTCTGTGACATATGGAAAAAAATAAATACAATATATATGCTGAGCCTTTAAATGAACTATTTTTAATCTCTGGTTTATCTATTCAGATTATTTGTTTATTCATATACGTGTATCATACAAATTCTGACATCCATTTTTGTCAGAAGAGACTCTGAAAGTTGCTCTTGAATGTAAAGTGGTTAAAGTGAATGGAAGCAACAATGAAATAAAAGACCTAAACAGAAGATTTCAAAAGATGGCTCAAGAAAGACAAAGTAAAGCATTTTAATGAAATGTGCAAAGGCCTGGAGTTAGTAAACCAAAACAGAAGAATACACTCAACATTTCTCAAGCTGAAATAACTAAAGAAAAAAATTCAAGCTTCAAGTTGCAATATTGAAGGATTATATGGGCAAAATTTTGAACAACACAGGAAGCATCAGAGGAAGATGAAAGGAAAACACAGAGTCATTGTATAAAATATTTGGTGAGCGTTCAACCATTTCAGGAGGTAGGATCTGATCAAGAACCGATGGTATTGAAGGAAGAAGTCCAAGCTGCACTGAAGGCGTTGGTGAAAAACAAGGCTCCAGGAATTGACTGAATACCAATTGAGATGTTTCATCAAATGGATGCAGCACTGAAGATATTCACTCATCTATGCCAAGAAATTTGGAAGACAGCCAACTGGTCAACCGACTGGAAGAGATCCATATTTGTGCCCATTCCACAGAAAGGTGATCCAACAGAATGCAGAAATTATCAAACAATATCATTAATATCATACTGAAGTAAAATTTTGCTGAAGATCATTCAAAAGCAATTGCAACAGTACATCCACAGGGAACTGCCAGAAATTCAAGCCAGATTCAGAAACGGACATGAAACAAGAGATGTCATTGCTGATGTCAGGGCAATATTGGCTGAAAGCAGAGAATACCAGAGGATGTTTTATTGACTATGCAAAGACACTCGGCTGTGTGGATCATAACAAATTAAGGATAACATTGTGAAGAATGGAAGTTCCAGAACACTTAATTGTGCTCATGTGGAACCTGTACATAGACCAAGAGGAAGACTTTCAAACAGAACAAGGGATACTGCGAAGTTTAAAATCAGGAAAATGTGTGTCAGGATTGTTTCCTTTCACCATATTTATTCAATCTGTATGCTGAGCAAATAATCTGAAATGCTGGACTATATGAAGAAGAACATGGCATCAGTATTGGAGGAAGACTCATTAACAACCTGTGATGTGTACATAAAACAACCTTGCTTGCTGAAAGTAAAGAGGACTTGCAGCTCTTACTGATGAAGATCAAAGACTACAGCCTTCAGTATGGATTACACTTCAACATAGAACAAAAATTCTCACAACTGGATCAATAAGCAACATCAAGATAAACAGAAAAGATTGAAGTTGATTTCATTTTAATTGGATCCACAATCAATGCCATGGAAGCAGCAGTCCAGAAACCAAACAATATATTGCATTGGGCAAATCTGCTGCAAAAGACCTCTTTAGCTAAAGTGTTAAAAAAGCAAAGATGTCGCCTCGAAGACTAAGGTGCACCTGACTCAAGCCATAGTATTTTCAATTGTCTCATATGCATGTGAAAGCTGGACAATGAATGAGGAAGATCAAAGAATATTTGATACCTTTGAATTATGGTGTTGATGAAGAATATTGAATATACCATGGAGTGCCAGAAAAACAAACAAATTTGTCTCAAAAGAAGTACAGCCATAATGCTCCTTAGAAGCGAGGATAGGGAGACTTTGTCTCACATATTTTGGACATGTTATCTGGAAGGACCATCCCTGGAGAAAGGATATCATGCTTGGTAAAGTAGAGGGTCAGGGAAAGAGAGGACTCTCTCAGCAAGATAGATGACAAAGTGGCTGCAACGATGGGCTTAAGCGTAGCAGATTGTGAGGATGGTGCAGGACAGGGCTGAATTTCGTTCCGTTGTACATAGGGTTGCTATAGGTTGGAATTGAACAGACGGCACCTAACAACAACATCATACAAGGGCATTTGTTTTTATTATATAAATGTAAGCCAATCTTCCATGTTTTCCTTTCTCCAAATCTTTTTCATGTGCCTGCTAAAAAGCAAATTTCATGATAAACTAAAACCCCAACAGGCTTTAGTGTAAATAGATAAAATGATAGGCTCCAAGATAGTTTTTCACTTCCTTAGAGGTTATTAAATTGAATGATTGTTCAAAGGAATCATGTACGAATCTCAAAGGGCAGAGAGACCCTGTCATATGGATTATATTCTATGTACATTTATCTCCCACTTCTCTAGCCCAGATTTCTCTCCAGATCTTTAGACAAGTGTATCAGTTGTTTCACAGCCTCTTCAAACTCATGCCTTTTAAAAGTAAAATTAGCATCCCATGATGAAGTCCAGGCTTACAAAGATTAAGTGAAAAAATAGCATAAGGCATTCAGTATTCCACTGGACACAAGTAAATGGAAGATAATACTAATAGAAATGAGTAGTAGTAGAGTAATATAATAATAATAATAACAACAATAACAAAAATAATCACAATGAGTATTGATGATGATAGCAGACCATACGTGCTTATAATGTTCCAGAATACCTTGTCAGTAGCTTCTCCTTACCCCTATAAAGAAACAAGTGTCAAGTCCAGTCAATTTTACCTTGTAAATATATCTCAACTTCATTACTTCTCTTATCCCCCCACTTCAGTTGTCTGCTTTCTGGTTTCCAAATTTTCATTCTGGCAAGCAATATTTCACAATGAAGCCATTGTGCTCTTAAAACATAATTATTATAACATATTTAAAACTTTTCCATTCTCTCCATCTAAACATCCAAACTGTTCACATAACTTGGATGGTTTGGCCGAGGCCTTCATACTCAACTTCACTTTGTATTCCTCCTTCACTCTGAGACTGTGGTCTAGTCACGCTTCATTCTATCAGTTACTCAAACAGTTCAAGCTCACTTCTAACTGAGAAATTTTACACATTTGGTTGTTTTGTCCCCAAACCATACTTAGCTTAACTAACCCTTACTATTCTCCACCACCTGCCCAAACTAGACATACACTCTTATATGTAATACTGCATAGCCATGGGTGGTACAAAAGGTGAAGTCCTCAACTACCAGCCAAAAGGTTGGTGGATTGAAACCACACAGACATGCCCCAGAAGACAGGCCTGAAAATCTGCTTCCAAAAGGTCACAGCCTTTTAAAACTCATGGAGCACAGTTCTACTCTGCACATGTGGGGTCACCATGAATCAGAATGGACTTGACAGCAACTAACACCAACAGCTTTCTTTCTTAGAATTCTTAATGGTTTATAATTAGAAATACCCCAACTATATGGGATATTTTAGTTCTTTAAAGAAGTTGTTCAAATCAGAGGGATAGCTGGATTATCAGATTTTTGGAGTAATGATAGTTGGCAATTTATTTAGATATGAATAATTTATTTAAATTTGTATACATGTGCAAATGTGTGTGCATGTGTAAGTGCCAGAGAAAATTAAATATTATATCTAAAATAAAATGATAAGAGTTTTAGGAAAAAAAATAGGTGAACGTTTTGGGGGTCTTTCAGTGGAGAATGCCATTCTTGTCTTAATAATAAGAAACTACAAATGAAAAGGTTGACAGATTTGGAAGAGTAACAAGTGAAACTTGTGTACTGCCAAAATTCTTCACAAGCAAATCCTATCATAGAAAAGGTATAAAGAAAATGAAAACCTGTGAAAAGATTGTTGCAATATTCATGTTAATAGTGTTAATAGTTTTAGACTATAAGGAGCTATTAGAAATTAACGCAAAATAACAAATACTACAAAATAAAATAGAATATGAAAATTTATAATATTTCAAAATATAAATACTTGAGTGAAACTGTGCTTATTAACAAAAATGATCATAAAATGTTAATTAAAAATATGTTATTTTTAACATATTGAATATGCAAATTAAATATATGAAACATTCCAATTGTCTATGTTTGGGAAAAAAGCTTTCTCATAAATATTATTTCATAAGTAATTTGTTATAACATTTTGGGACTCAATCTGATAATCTAATGATATAAATTGATTATTTGAAATCAATCAGTTGATGATGTATATATGTATGTGAAAGATATTCATTATTAATAACATCTAAACATGTTTCAAAATAAGAAAATGCTCAGTTAACTTTTAAAACATGTATATAATAGAATAATAATGAACGATTTGAAAGGATGATATAGTTTGCTTTGGGAAAAGTGAAGTTATTTTTAATATCTTTTTTATTTGAGTAAATACATATGAAATAGAGTGTGTATATGTGTGTGTGTGTTAACTGTGGTTAATTTTAGAAACAATATTAGAGAAAATATTTTATTTTTCAATTTTATTAGTTATTGCTTTGTATGCTTGGGTATTTTTAAATAACAAACATTTGCAACAGTATGCTGAATCTGATTTTCTTGTTAATTAGGAGTTTTAGAAGAATCTCTGTGAAAGAATAAAGATGGCCACCAATTTTTCATTAAACTTCCCATTGACAGATGGGGTCTACTTCTCCTTGCCTTGAATCTGGGCTGATCTTAGTAATTTAATTGACCAATGTTGTTGTTAGGTGACATCAAGTCTGTTCTGACTCATAGCAATCCTGTGTACAAACAGAAGAAAACGCTGCCTGGTTCAGTACCATCCTCACAATCATTGCTATGCTTGATCCCATTGTTGCAGCCACTGTGTCAATCCACCTCACTGAGGAACTTCCTCTTTATTGCTGTCCTTCTACTTTACCAAGCATGATGTCCTTCTCCAGTGAATGATCCCTCCTGATAACATGTCTAAAGCATATAAGATGTAGTCTCGCCATCCTTACTTATAAGGAACATTCTGGCTGTACTTCTTCCAAGATAGATTTGTTTGTTCTTTGGCAGCCCATGGTATATTCAATATTCTTCACCAACACCACAGTTCAAAGGCATCAATTCTTCTTCAGTCTTTCTTATGCATCCTCCAGCTTTCACATGCATATGATGCAACCAATAGAATGTGATATAATTGACCAATAGAATGTGATACAATTATATTCTGGAATTTCTGAGGCAAAGTCATGAGACACCTTGTAGCTTTTATCCTTTCTTCTTAAAATGCTCATTCTTGGAACTTGCTTGTGCTGTGAAGAAACCCAAGTCACCTTGGGGAGAGGGCTAAGAGTAGAGGAAATAGTACCCCTAGAAGATAGCCCTGGATAAGTTCCCTTTTGACAGACAGCACCAACTTGCCAGCTGCTCACCTGATCTCCCGTGGAAGCAGAAACAAGCCACCCTGATGAGTCTTCCCCAGATTCTTGACCCTGAAAATTACCAGAAAAGTAAAATTGTTGTTTTAAGTCACTATGTTTTGAGTATCTTGATACAAAGCAATAAAAAATCCCAGAAGCCCAAAACAATGCATTAGGCTCTACATTGCTCTCTAAATCCAGGGATTCATTGATTACAGCTCACTGGCATGAAACTTGCTACGTACAGCCCTCCAGCTAGATGAAAGTTTGCAGAACAAACTACCTTCTCATTAAACAATTAGTACACATATTGTTTTGTGACATTGGTTAACAAGCCCACAACATGTCAGCACTCTCCCTTCTCGACCTTGGGTTCCCAATCACCAGTTTTCCTGTACCCTCTTGCCTTCTAGTCCTTTCCCCTGGGCTGATGTGCCCTTTTACTCTCGTTTTATTTTATGGGCCTGTCTAATCTTTGGCTGGAGGATGAACCTCAGGAGGGACTTCACTACTGAGCTAAAAGGGTGCCTGGGAGCCATACTCTCGGGGTTTCTCCAGTCTGTGTCAGGCCAGTAAGTCTGATATGTTTTTGTGAGTTATAATTTGTTCTAGATTTTTCTTTAGCTCTGTCCAGAACCCTCTATTGTGATCTCTGTCAGAGCAGTCAGTGGTAGTAGCTGGGCATCAAGTAGTTGTACTGAACTCAGTCTGGTGAGTAGTAGTTGTGGTCCATTAGTCCTTTGGACTAATCTTTCTTTTATGTCTGGTTTTCTTCATTCTCCTTTGCTACTTTATATATATATATATAATTTATTGTGCTTTAGGTTAAAATTTGCAGTGCAAATTAGTTTCTCATTCAAAAATTTATACACAAATTGTTATGTGACATTGGTTGCCATCCCTGCACAGTGACACCACTCTCCCCTCTTTCCACCCAGGGTTCCCTGTGTGCATTCGTCCAGTTTTCCTGTTACTTCCTGCCTTCTCATCTTGCTTTTGGACAGGCATTGCCCATTTGGTCTCTTATATTTGTTTGAACTAAGAAGCATGTTCTTCACCTGTGTTGTTTGCTTTATAAGTCTGTCTAATCTTTGTCTGAAAAGCATGCTTCTGGAGTGGCTTCATTTCTGGGTTAGCAGGGTGTCTGGGGGCCATAGTCTCGGGGGTTCCTCCAGTCTCTGTCAGACCAGTAAATCTGGTCTTTTTTTGTGAATTTGATTTTTGTTCTACATTTTTCAGTTACTCTTTCCGGGACTCTCTATTGTGATCTCTGTCAGAGAGGTCCGTAGTGATAGCTGGGCACCATCTTGTTCTTGTGGGCTCAGGCTGGTGGAGGCTGTGACTCATGTGGTCTTTTACTCCTTCGGGCTAATATTTTCCTCGTATCTTTGGTTTTCTTCATTCTCCTTTGCTCTGGACGAGATGGGACCAACAGATGTATTTCACATGGCCACTCACAAGCTTTTAATATCCTAGACACTACTCACCAAAGTAGGATGGAGGACATTTTCTTTATGAACTATGTTACGCCAGCTGACCTAGATGTCCCTCATGACTGTAATTCCCGGCCCTCAACCCCAGTAACTAGGTCCCTCAAGGTGTTTGAATATGTCTAGGAAGCTTCTACGATTTTGCATTGGTCAAGTTGTGCTGACTTCCTCTATAAAGTATGTTGTCTTTCCCTTTACCAAAGTTGAAACTTGTCTACTATCTAGTTAGTGATTTTCCCTCCTCATCCTTCCCCTCCCTGGTAAACATCAAAGATTGTTTTTGTTTTTTTTCCTGCATGTAAACATTTTCTTGGGTTTTAATAATAGTGTTCTCATACAATATTTATGCTTTTGTGATTGACTTATCACACTCACCATAATGCCCTCCAGATTCATCCATGTTGTGAGATGTTTCACTGATTCATCATTGTTCTTTATTATTTTATAGTATTCCATTGTATGTATGTGCCATAAATTGTTTATGCATTCATTTGCTGATGGGCACTTAGGTTGTTTTCCATTTTTTGCTATTGTGAAGAGTGCTGCAGTAACGTGGATGTGCATATGTCTATTTGTTTGAGGGCTCTTATTTCTCTAGGATATTTTCCTAGGAGTGGGATTGCTGGATCTTATGGTATTTCTATTTCTAGCTTTTTAAGAAGGCACCATATTATTTTCCATAATGGTTGTAGCATTTTACATACCTATCAGCAGTGCATAAGAGTTCCAATCACCCACAACCTCTCCAACATTTATTTTCTGTTTTTTTTATTAGTGCCAGTATTGTCAGAGCAGGATGGTTTCTCATTGTAGTTTTGATTTGCATTTTTCTAATGGTTAATGATCATGAGCATTTCTTTATGTGTCTACTATCAGCCTGAATATCTTCTTTGGTGAAGTGTCTGTTCATTTTTAATTGGATTATTTGCCTTTTTGTTTTTGAGGTGTTGAAGTATTTTAGAGATTAGACCCTTGTCAGATATGTCATAGTCAAATTTTTTTCCCAGTCTGTAGGTTCTCTTTCTACTCTTTGGGCGAAGTCTTTCAAAGAGCATAAGTGTTTAATTTTTAGTATCTCTGAGTAATCGATTTTATCTTCTGGTGTTTGTAGATTGTTAGGTATGGTTTCTATTGTATTTATGTCGTGTATTAGGGCCCCTAGCATTGTCCCTGTTTTTTCTTCTGTGATCTTTATTGTTTTAGGTTTTATGTTTAGGTTTTTGATCCATTTTTAGTTAGCTTTTGTGTATGGTGTGAGGTATGAGTCCTGTTTTATTTTTTTTTTTTATGGATGGATACCCAGTTATGTCAGCACCATTTGTTAAAGAGAATGTCTTTTTCCCCATTTAATGACTTTGGGCCTTTGTGAAATATCAGCTGCCTGTAGATGGATGTATTTACCTCTTGGTTCTCAATTCTGTTCCATTGGTCTATGGGTCTGTGGTTGTACCAGTGCAAGGCTGTTTTGACTACCGTGATTGTATAGCAAAAAAAAAAAAAAAAACCTCATTGCCATCGAGTCCATTCCAATTCACAGTGACCCTACAGGACAGAGTAGAACTGCCCTATAGGGTTTCCAAGGAGCCGCTGCTGGATTCAAATTTGCCGACATTTTGGTTAACAGCTGAGCTCTTAACCACTGGGGCCAGTAGGTTCTAAAATCAGGTAGTTTGTGGATTCCCGCATTGTTTTTCTTCTTCGGGGCCTCTTCCATTTCCATATAAATTTGCTGATTACTTTCTCCACCTCATTAAAGAATGCTGTTGGAATTTGGATTGGGATTGCATGGTATCTGTACATCGTTTTCGGTAGTATTGACATTTTTACAATGTTGAGTCTTCCTATTTATTAGCATGGTATGTTTTTCCATTTGTGTAGATCTCTTTTGGTTTCTTGAAGTAGTGTTTTGTAGTTTTCTTTGTATAGGTCTTTTACATCCCTGGTTTTATTTATTTGTAAGTATTTTATCTTTTGGGGGGCTATTGTAAGTGGTATTTATTTGGTGATTTCCTTTTTGAAGTTCTCTTTGTTGGTGTAGAGGAATTCAACTGATTTTTGTATGTTAATCTTGTATCCTGCTGCTTTGCTGAAAACTTCTATTAGTTCCAGTGACATTCTTGTGGACTCTCTAGGATTTTCTATGTATAGGATCATATCATCTACAAATAGGGATAGTTTTACCTCTTCCTTACCAATTTGAATGTCCTTTATTTCTTTTTCTTGCTTTATTGCTCTAGCTATGACTTCCAACACGATGTTAAATAAGAGTGGTGATAAAGGGCATCCTTGTCTCATTCCCATTCTCAAGGGGAATGCTTATGATCACTCTCCTTTAAAAATGATGTTGGCTGTTAGTTTTCTACAAATACCCTTTATTATATGGAGGAATCTCCCTTCTATTACTATTTTGCTGAGTATTTTTTTCAAGAATGGTTGTTGGAGTCTGTCAAATGCCTTTTCTATATAAATTGAAATGATCATGTGATTATTTATGTGGTTGGATATGTTGACTGATTTTCTAATATTAAACCATCCTTGCATACCTGGTAATAATACCACTTGGCCATAATGTATTATTTTTTTGATATACTGTTGAATTCTATAGGCTAGAATTTTTGCATCTATATTTATGAAGGATATTGGTTTCTACTTTTCTTTTTCTGTGGAGTCTTTGCCTGGCTTTGGTATCAGGTTTATGATGGCTTCATAGAATGAATTCAGGAGTATTCCTTCCTTTTCTATACTCTGAAATAGTTTGAGTAGTATTGGTGTGAGCTCTTCTCTGAAAGTTTGGTAGAATTCTCCAATGAAGCAGTCTGGGACAGGACTTTTCTTTTGGTTGAGATTTTTTTTTTTATTACCTCTTTAATCTCTTCTTTTGTTGTAGATCTGTCTCTTAATTATCTAGTGCTGCTATAACTGAAATAACACAAGTGGATGACTTTAACAAACAGAAATTTATTCCCTCACAGTCTAGGAGGCTAGAAGTCCAAATTCAGGGCCTCAGCTCCAGGGGAAGGCTTTATCTCTCTGTCAGCTCTGGGGGAAGGTTCGTGTCATCTATCTTCCTCTGGTCTAGGAGCTTCTTGGTGCAGGGACCCTGAGGTCCAAAGGGCGTGCTCCCCTCCTGGTTCTTCGTTCTTGGTGGCATGAGATCCCTCTGTCTCTCTGCTTGTTTCTCTCTTTTATATCTCAAAAGAGATTGACTCAAGACACAACCTAATCTTGTAGATTGAGTCCTGCCTCATTAACATAACTGCCTTTAATCCTGCCTCATTAACATCACAGAGGTAGGATTTACAACACATAGGAAAATCATATCAGATGACAAAATAGTAGAAAATCACAATACTGGGAATCATGTCCTAGCCAACTTGACATACATTTTGAGGGGAAACAATTCAATCCATAATCATCTGTTTAGTTTTTCCTACCTCAGTTTATGTCAGTTTAGTTAGGGAGTGTGTTTCTAGAAATTTATTCATTTCTTCTAGGTTTTCAAATTTGTTGGAGTACAATTGTTCATAGTATTGTTATGATCCTTTTTATTTCTGTTGATTCTGTTGAGATATCACCCATCTCATATTTTATTTTGATTATTTGTTTACTCTCCTGTTTTTGTTTTTGTTTTTTTTGTCAGTTTGGCCAATGGTTTGCCAATTTTGTAGATCCTTTCAAAGAACCAGCTTCTGGGTCTTGTTGACTCTGTTGTTTTTCTGTTCTTTATTTCAATTATTTCTGCTCTAATGTTTATTATTTCCATTCTTCTGGTGACTGTAGGCTTCTTTTGCTAGAGTTGTAGGGTTAATATTTTTATTTTTGTCCTTTCTTATTGCGTGCGTTTATTGGTATAAATTGATCTCTAAGCTCTGCTTTTGCTGTGTTCCAAAGGTTTTGTTGAGATGTGTTTCCATTCTCATTTGATTCTATGAATTTTTTTTATTCTATTCTTTATATCTTCAATTACCCAAGTAGATTTTAAGCAAGGTGTTGTTCAGTTTCCATGTATTTAATTTTTTTCCCTGCTATTCCTGTTATTTATTTCTACTTTTATGGCATTGTGATCAGAGAAAATGCTTTGTATTATCTCGTTGTTTTGGATTTTGTTGAGGCTTGCTTCATGGCCTAAAATGTTTTCTATGCTGGAGAATGTTCCATGTGCTTTGGGAAAAAATGTATACATTGCTGCTGTTGGGTGAAGTGTTTTTTATATGTCTATAAAGTCAAGTTGGTTGCCTGTTGGCATTTAGATCTCTATATTGAATTTCTTTCTAGATGTTCTGTCCTTCACTGAAAGTGTGTTCATTGAAGTCTCCTGCTCTTATTATGGAAATGTCTACTTCTCTTTTCAATGCTGTTAGAGTTTGCTTTCTGTATTTTGGAGCCCTGTTATTGGGTGTGTATATATTTATTATGGTTATGTCCTCCTGGTGTATTTATTAACTGTTCACTTATTTTATATTGTCCTTCCTTATCCATTATGGTGGGTTTTGCTTTGAAGTCTATTTATCAGAGATTAGTATTGCCACTCCTTCTCTTTTATGATTACTGTTTGCTTGATATATTTTTTGCATCCTTGGAGTTTTACTTTGTTTATGTCTTTGTGTCTAAGGTGTGTCTTTTGTAGACAGCATATGATGAATCTTGTTTTCTTTTTTTTAACTATTCTGCTACTCTCTGTCTCTTTGATAATATATTTAAGCCATTTAGATTCAATGTAATTATTGATTGCTGTGAGTTTACTGCTCTCATTTTTTTATATTATTATTATTATTTTTTTTTTGGTATTGATGATTTCTTCATTTGACTTAATTTTCTGTGCTGAGTTGTTTTTTGTTTGTTTATGGATTTTATTTTCATTTCTTTCATTATTGTTGATTTTATATTAACTGAATCTTTATGTTTTTATTTTTTATTTTGGTGGGTAGGTTTGTTTGCTTTGTTTGTGGTTACCTTGAAACTTACCTTTATTTTCCTAAGTTTGTTGTTGTTGTTAGGTGCCGTTGGGTAAGTTTGATTCATAGTGACCCTGAGTACAACAGAACAAAACACAGCCCAGTCCTGTGCCATCCTCACAACTGTTGCTATGTTTGAGCCCACTCTTGCAGCCGCTGTATCAATCCATCTCAATAAGTGTCTTCCTCTTTTTTGTTGGCCTAAGCATGATGTCCTTCTCCAGGGACTGGTCCCTGCTGCTAACATCTCCAAGTATGTCAGATGAAGTCTTACCATCCTCACTTTCAAGAAACATTATGGATGTACTTCTTCCAAGACAGACTTGTTCATTCTTCTGGCATGGTATATTCAATATTCTTCGCCAACGCCATAGTGCTAGGGGATCAATTCTTCTTCAGTTTTCCTTATTCGTTGTCCAGCTTTTGCATGCGTAGGAGGCAATTGACAATGTCATGGCTTGGGTCAGGTACACATTAGTTCTAACCACGGCCAAAATCAAGATATAGAACATTTTCATCAGTCCAAAATGTTTTCATGCAAACTTTCACAGTCCATCATCCATTATCCCCACCTAAGCCATCTGGTAATTTACTAATCTGATTTATGTCACAGTAGATTATGACTGCATGTTCTAGAATGTCACATAAATGGAATAAAACTGTATGAGTGGTATTTTTTTATTTACTCAGCAGAATACTTTTGAAACTCATTTATGTAATTCAACCAAAAGATTGCTAAATGACATTCCATTGTATGTATGGCTCTCTTTCTCTCTCTTTCTTTATAACCCATACAACGCTGTTGGATATTTGGTTGATTCAATTTTTGTGTATTATGATTAAGCTCTATAAACAATGAGGAACAAGTACATTATTGGTATATGTGTGGATAAATACTGTCATTTCTCAGAGGTAAATGCCTAGTAGTGCAATTGCTGAGTCATATGACAATTTTATGTTTAGGTTTATAAGAAAGTATTCCCTGGTTTTAAAGATACCACATCATTTTACACTTTCATTCCCAATGCATGACAGTTCCAGCTGCTCCACATTTTTGCCATCCCTTGCTAGTTTCAGTCTTTTAAATTTTAGTCATTCTACTGGGTATGTACTGCTATCTTATGATAGTTTAAATTTGTATTTCTATCATAGCTAAAGATGTTGAGCATCATTTTGTGCTTACTGACTTTCGTATATCATTTTGATGAAGCATTTGTTCAAATCACTTGTATGTGGTATGTGTGTGTATATATATATGCATATATATATCCTATGCAAAGGCATTCAACTGTGTGGATCATGACAAATTATGGATAGCATTGTGAAGAAGTTGGAATTCCAGAACACTTAATTGTGCTCATACAGAACCTGTACATAGACTAAAAGGCAGTCGTTCAAACAGAGCAAGGGGATACTACATGGTTTAAAATCAAGAAAGGTGTTCATCAGGGTTGCACCCTTTCACCATACTTATTCAATCCTTTTGTTGAGCAAATAACCTGAGAAGTTGGACTATATGAAGACGAATGCGGCATCAGGATTGGAGGAGGACTCATTAACAGCCTGAGTTATACAGATGACACAACCTTGCTTGCTGAAAGCAAAGAGGACTTGAAGCACTTAATGATGAAGATCAAAGACAACAGTCTTCAGTATGGATTCCTTCTCAACATAAATAAAACAAAAATCCTCACAACTGGACCAATAAGCAGCATCACGATAAATGGAGAAAAGATTGACGTTGTCAAGGATTTCATTTTACTTGGATCCATAATCAACACCTCTGGAAGCAGTAGTCATGAAATGAAATGACGCATTGTGTTGGGCAAATCTGCTGCAAAAGACCTCTTTAATTAAAATGTTAAAAAGCAAAGATGTCACTTCAAGGATTATGGTGCGCCTGACCCAAGCCATGGTGTTTTCAATCTCCTCATGTGCTTGCAAACGCTGGACAATGAAAAAAGAAGATGAAAGAAGAATTGATGCCTTTGAATTATGGTGTTGGCTAAGAATATTGACTATACCATGGACTACCAAAATAATGAACAAGTCTGTCTTATGAGAAATACAGCCAGAAATACAGTGAGAATGTCAAGACTTTGTTTTGGACATGTATTAAGAGGGACCAGTCCCTGGAGAAGGACATCATGCTGGTAACGTAGAGTGTCAGGAAAAAAGGAAGACCCTGAAGGAGATGGATTGAAACAGTGGCTGCAACAATAGGCTCAAGGATAACAATGATTGTGAGGACAGTGCAGGACCAGGCAGAGTTTCCTTCTGTTGTACGTAGGGTTGCTATGAGTTGGAACTGACTCCACGGCACCTAACAACATATAAAAACCGAAAACCAGACCCATTGCCGTCGAGTCAATTCTGACTTATAGCGACGCCATAGGACAAAGTAGAACTGCCCCATAGGGTTTCCAAGGAGCTGCTGGTGGATTTGAACTGCCGACCTTTTGGTTAGCAGTAGTAGCTGTTAATCACTGTGCCACCAGGGCTCCATATATATGTATTCTAGAGAAAATCCTTTGTCAGATATGTGCTTTGCAATTATTTCTTCCACATCCATGGCTTGTCTTTTCATTTCCTTGATGGCATTTTTTTTTTTTTTATTGTACTTTAGGTGAAGGTTTACAGAACAAATAGTTTCTCATTAAACAGTCAGTACACATATTGTTTAATGACATTGGTTAACAACGCCAC
>NW_004444085.1:990459-1000730 GCF_000243295.1 Trichechus manatus latirostris
ATGACATTGGTTAACAACGCCACGACATGTCAACACTCTCCCTTCTCGACCTTGGAGGACTTTTTTTTTTTTTTGTGAAAATATACATAGCCAAAGATACACCATTTCAAAAATTTCTACATGTACAATTCAGTGATATCAATTACATTCTTCCGGTGGTGTTGCTATTCTCACTTTAGATGAAGGTTTACAGAACAAAATAGTTTCTCATTAAACAGTCAGTACACATATTGCCCTATGACAATGGTTAACAACCCTGCTGTATGTCACCACTGTCCTTACTCAACCTTAGATTCCCTATCACCAGCTTTCCTCTCCCTTTCTGCCTTCTAGTCCTTGTCGCTGGACTGCTGTGCCTCATTAGCCCCATTTTATTTTACGGGGCCGTCAAATCCCCGGCTGAACAGTGAACCTCGGGAGTGACTTCACCACTGAGCTAAAAGGGTGTCTGGGGCCATACTCTCAGGGTTTCTCCAGTCTCTTTTTTTTGTGTTAGAATTTTGTTCTACATCCTTCTCCAGCTCTGTCCAGAAACCCTCTGTTGTGATCCCATTCAGAGCAGTCAGTGGTGGTAGCCAGGCACCAACTAGTTGTGCTGGACTCAGTCTGGTGGAGGCCATGGTAGCTGTGGTCCATTAGTCCTTTGGACTAATCTTTTCCTTGTATCCTGTTCTCTTCATTCTCCCTTGTTCCCAAAGGGATGAGACCAGTGGAGTATCTTAGATAGCTGCTCACAAGCTTTTAAGACCCCAGACGATACTCACCAAGGTAGAATGTAGAACATTGTCTTTATAAACTGCGTTATGCAAATTGAGCTAGAATTTCCCTGAGACCATGGTCCCCACAGCCCTCTGCCCAGCAATTCAGTCCCTCAGGGAGTTTAGATGTGTCTATGGAGCTAATGATGGAATCTTTTAAAGGTCAAAAGTTTTTAACTTTGATGAAGCCCAATTTCTTGATTTTTTATTTATTTTATTTTAGATAATGTTTTATTGTGTTTTCTGTAAAAGTTTACACAGCCGATTAGGTTCTCTTTCAACAATTTCTGCATAAATTGTTCCATGACATTGGTTACATTCTTCACAATTCATGATCGTTCTTATTAATTCACTTTTTGTTCTGCTTCCAGTAATCTAGATTCCTCACTTCCTTATCTTCTCATCTTTACTTGGGAATAATTTTTGACCATTTGGTCTTACATAGACGCTTTTTTAGAGAAGCGCAGTGTTCATGTGTGATATTCTTTATTTTGTGAGCCAATTTGTTATTTAGCTAAAGGTGGCTTTAGAAGATAGTTTCAGTTCAAGACTTAAAGAGTATCTCGGGACAATAGTCTCAGAGAGTCATCTAGTCTCAACCAGTCTCATAAATCTAGATATACTAAGAATTTGAGGTTCTTTCTCACATTTTTCTCCCATTCTATCAGGATCCATCTATTGTGGCCTTAATTAGAGTGATTGCTAGTGGTAGTCAGACACCAACTAGTTCTGGTCTCAGAGTAGATGAGGCCATGGTTCCTACAGTTGTATAGACTAGTGTCTTCTCTGTGTCTTGGATTTCTTTCTCTTTTGCTGTGGACAAGTAGAGAACAATAGTTGTATCTTAGATGGCCACTCACAAGCTTTTAAGACCCTAGACAGTACTCACCAGGCTAGAATGTAGAACATAAACTTTATGAACTATATTATTCCAATTGACTGAGTTGTCCCATGAGACTATGGTCCTAAGGCTTCAAACCCAGCAAACCAATCCCAGGAGGTGTTCGGTTTTGTCTAAGAAGTACCCATAACTATGCCTACTACGTGCTGTATTATGTATATATATATATATATATGCATGCACACACTTACACGCTTATAAGTATACATCTACCTATATATACACATGGAGCCCTGGTGGTATGGACTGGTGGTGTACTGGTTAAGAGTTCTTCTATTAACCAAAAGATCGGCAGCTCAAATCCACCTGCTGCTCCTTGGGAACCCTAGGGGGCAGTTCTTCTCTATCCTATAGGGTCACTATGAGTCAGAATCAACTCGATGGCAATGCTTTTTTTTATATATACACACATATCTACTCACATATACAACCCTATACACATATATGCATACTTTCATATATATATATATATACTTGTACATATGTTTTTGTTGTTATTGTAAAATTATATATGCTGTAGTAATTACCAAAACGTCCTTTTTTCTTGTGTACATCTTAGTGTCGTTGTTTACCTTGGTCAAGCTGTGTAGACTTTACCCACATTTGGTGTTAAATTTCCCATCACCAAAAATAACAAGTGAACATTGGTCTCTGAATATATACGTATTCTTGTTCTTGTCTTTTTATAAAAACAGAATTATACGGCATAATATTTGTCTTTTTGTGATTGACTTCTTTCACTCAGCATAATGTCCTCCAGATTCATCCACGTTGTATGATGTTTTGAGGACTCGTTGTTATTTGTGGCTCTGTAGTATTCCTTTGTATGTATGTACCACATTTTGTTTATCCATTCATTCATTGATAAACACTTATGTTGTTGCCATGTTTTTGCTATCGTGCACTTAACTGGTTCATTTAATTCATTTATATTCAGTGTGATTAGCGATAGGGAAGAATTTACAACAGCCATTTTGTGATGATTTTTTGTGATATTAATCGTTTCTTTGTTCTTCTTTACTTTCTGTGCTGAGTTATTTTTGCATATGGATTTTCTTTTCCTTTCATTTATTATTGATTTTGTGTTCACTGAGTCTTTTTGATTTTCCTCTTCCTTTTTCTGGTGCAGAGGTAGATTGATTTTTTTTTTTTTTTTTTTTTGTTAACATGAGGTTTACATTTATTATTCTACATGTAAAACAGTCTGTTATATCTTGAAATTGTCTTAACTTCCTGAACATATGGAAGTTAAATAACTACACAAATCAGTTCAAATTTTATTTTGATGTTGTCGTTGATTATAACTTTGTATTCCAGATTCTTTGTGACCATTTTTAACTTTATTTTACTGTTATGATGTCTTCACCTGGCTTGGTATCAGGGTGATGCTGTTAAATGTCTTTACCTCAGATAGTTGTCTGATGTTGGTTTTCTGTCTGAAGAATTCACTTTAATATTTCTTGTATGGCTAGTTGGTGGTTACAAATTCCTTTAATTTCTGCCAATCTGAGAACATCTTAATTTCACTCTCATTTTTGAATGACAACTTTGCTTAATATATAGTCCTTGGTTGACAGTTCTTTTCTTTCAGGGTTTGTCTGTATCATCCCATTCCCTTCTTGCCTGCAGAGTTTCTGACAAGAAATCAGTGCTTAATCTTATTGGAGCCCCTTTATAGGTGATATTTCACTTTTCATGTGCTGCTGTCAAAAGTCTTTTTCTTTGCATATGGGAATTTTAATTAAGATATGGCTTGGTGAATTTCTCTTGGGGTTTGTCCTATATGGAGTCCGCTAAACTTCTTTGCTGAATATCTTCTCATCTTTTATGATATTTGGGAAGTTTTCTGCCCTTATTTAATCAAAAATTCTTTCTGTACTTTTTTTCTCTCTTCTGGGATTATTAATATGCATTTATTATTCATCTTGATGGCATCCCGTATAAACCATACAGTTTCTTTGATTTTCTTCATCTTTTTGTGCCTTATACAGAATAATATCAAGGATTTTATGCTCTATTTTGATAATTCTTCCTTTCATTGTTTCAATTCTGCTTCTATGTCATTACTTTGAGTTGTTTATTTCTGTTATTTTATTGTTAAGCTTCTGAATTTCTAGTTTTGGGCTTTTATTTTTTAAGGATTCTGTTTCTTTAACTTCTTTGTTCTATTTTTTTCTGAATTCATCACGAGTTTTTTTTTTTTTTTTTTTTTTGTATGTGTTTTCCTTGATCTCTTTGAGGAGACTTAATACTAGTTTTATGAAGTCATTGTCAGGTAGTTCCATTATTTGTTCTTCCTCAGAGAGCTTTTCTGACCCTTTATTTGTTTGCTTCATCCATCTTTTCCTGTTTCTTCATATGATTTGTAATTGACTGCTGTCTTTGAGACAATAAGGCTTTGTTTTATTTGTCTATTTCTTTATTAATTGTACTTTTTTTGTCTTTATTTTTTGTTGTTTTGATATATCAGGAGTTTATTATCTTCCCTTTCTTTTTAGATTGCCTGCCTTCCTTTATATTATTTTAATTGTTGTTGTTTTGTGATATTGTTCTATTATGACTTTGGTGCTGCCAGTTGGCTGGGTGTGATTTCCTCTTACTGCTGGACACGGTGGGTCTCACATAAGACAGTCCTCTGTTATTACGTACATATGTCTTCCTTTAGATGATTGTATTGAGGTGCAAGAGCAGGTATCCAGGTTTTGGGTGGTCAAGATCCCTCTGCAGCTCTTGAGGCATAGCTTGGTCCTTCCATGTTAGCACTAGCAGTTAGTGGGTCCCCTGGATAGCAGGACAAGTCATCTTTGTAGTCACAGGGAGGCAGTGCTACCCAAATGGGCAAGGCAGGTCCTCTGAGCAGACCTGGATTGGAATCAAAGTGGAGTGGCGAGTCAAGGGAACTCCGCACATGTGTGAACAACCTGTGGGAACAGGCACTGTGTGGGAGGGGTGTCGCCACGACCACAAGGGTAGGGATGTGTGGGAAGCGTGGGTGCAAAATTTCAGGGCCATAAGGCCAATCAGGAAAGGGCCTGTTCAAATAAGTGGAGAAGAGGAGCAACATGGGGGTGGTTTGTGGGGGAGACTTCTAATTATTACTCTATATTTTTACTATTTAGTGAACATCCTATCTCCCTCCCTTTTCTATGTTCACTGGGGACACTGGAATTCTCTCCTACCTTCCTGTACTTTCCTTTACCCCTTTGCAGAAGTGTACTTCCTGTTTGATCCATCCCCTGTCCTTAGGTTCCTCTGATTGAGTCCACCTCAGTTTGTTCCAGTAGCATGTCCCTGTGTATTCCTAGTTGTAGAGCTATATCACTCCCACATGTCCACCTCTCCAGCATGTTTAGACCCAGCGTATGTTCTACCCACCTTGGTTGTTCCCAAGTTTGTTTACACAGTATCTCTGCCTCAGAATGTGTTTTCCATGAAGCTTCCCTTCAGCTCCTCACCCTGGGATGTTGCTTGCTGCCATCCCAAAATGGCCACCTTGCCCCAGACTGGCAAGCAGGGTGCAGATGATCTGTGAATCGCCACATTCCCACTGTTTTTATTCTAACTCTCCTTTCAATTGGTGCTCAGTCCAATCCTTCAAACTTCTATTCGAAGTTCAGGGGTACAAGGCCATTATATGATACATTTCACTTAGTTTCTTGAATCTTCATTGAAGGGAGATATTATGGTGTGCCTATCTAAAACTCCATCTTAACTGGAACCTCTATTTATTACTTTTGAAATGAATCTAGTGTTTTAGTATAATGTTAGGTTTTGGGAATGAGGTTCATTTTTTTTTTCTTGTTTTTTAAAATAGTTTTTTTGTTTTTTATTTTTAATGAAAAATTTTACAGAAAATACAGGGAGTTCCCATATAGCCCTCTCCCCCACCTCTCTTTCTCCTATTATTCTCCTATTATTATTATCTTGCATATAATATTGATACATTATTATTAACTAAAGTCCATAGTTTATATTAGGGCTCACTCTTTGTGTTGTACAGTCTGGTGGGTTTTGACAAATTCATAATGTTATGTACCATTTTAATATGCAGAATAGTTTCACTGCCCTTAAAATGCCATAAGCTGTACCTATTCATCCCTCTCCCCTCCTCCTAATTCCCTGGCAACTGCTAATCTTTTTACTACCTCTGTAGTTTCATCTTTTCAAGAATGTCATATAGTTGGAATTATATACTATGTAGCTTTTTCAGACTGGCTTCTTTCACTTAGCAATGTGTATTTAAGGTTCCTTCATGTATTTTCATAGCTTCATAACTCATTTCTTTCTGTTGCTGAATAAGAATTTATTATACAGATATACCACAGTTTTTTGTTTGTTTGTTTTTATTCATTCACCTACTGAAGGATAGCTTGCTTGCTTTCAATGTTTGGCAATTACAAATAGTTCTACTATAAACATTCAAGTGCAGGTTTTTGTGTGAACATACATTTGCAACTAATTTGGGTAAATGCCTAGGAATATAACTGCTGGATTGAGTGGTAAGCCTATCTTGAATGGTAAGACTGTCTTCCAAAGTGGCTGTACCATTTTGCATTCTTACAGAAATAAATTTGAGTTCTTGAAGCTCCACATCCTCTCAGGCATTTGATATTGTTAGTGTTTTGGATTCTAGCCATTTTGTTTGTAGTGGTAACTCATTATTATTATTATTATTTTTAATTTATAATTCCCTAATGACATACAATGAGCATTTTTTTTCATATGCTTATTTGTCATCTGTATATCTACTTTGGTAAAGTGTTTGTTTATATCTTTTTCCCATGCTATACTTGGATCTTTTAAAACTGTTGACTTCTAGGTGTTCATTGTATATTTTGTATATACATCTGCATCAGATACATATTTTGCAAATATTTTCTCCCAGTCTGTGAATTGCTTTTCATTCTCTTTATATTTTCTTTTTTATATTGCTATCCTGTTGTTTCAACACAATTTTTCAAAGTACTATTTTTCACTATAGGGTTATTTTGACATCTTAGTGACAATCAATTGACCATATATATTTGGGTTTATTCCTGGATTCTACTCTTTTCCATTGATCTGTGGATCTATCTTTATGCCCTTATCAATCTTGATTAATGTGGTTTTAGAGTAAGTCTTAAAAGGAGACAATGTGATTCTTTCAATTTTGTCCATTATTTTCAAAACTGTATTGGTTGTTCTAGATATTTTTGCATTTTCTTGTAAATTTTATATTCAGCTTGTCAATTTAGAGCATAAAGTGTGCTGAAATTTTTTGGAACTATATTGAATTTATTTGCCAATTTTGGGAGAATCGTCTTCTCAACAATATTAAGTCCTCCAATCCATGGACATGGTCTCTGTTTTCTTTTTATTTCTTTTAGTTATTTAAACACTTATCTTTTCTCATGGTTTTGTAGTTAATAGTATATAGGCTTGTACATATTTTGTTGAATTTATTCTGAAGTATTTTATGTGTGTGAATGCTACTGCATTGCTACAGTGTTTTTAAATTTATTTTCAAGATTTTTTTATATTATTTCAAAACACGTTTTCTTTCTATGTATTAAATTTGTATCCTGTCACAGTGAGAATTAAATTTATTTTTAATTTGGTGACTTTTTGTTAATTATTTTGAATATTCTTTGCACAATGGTCAAGTTATCTGTGAAAAAACAAAGCTTTATCACTTTTCTTATGATATCTATGATGTTTGATATTTATTTATTTATTCTTGCTCTGTATTACAGTATGATGTTGAACAGAAGTAGCAAGAGTGGATATATGTGCCTAGTTTCTGATCATAGTGGGAAACCATGTAGTCTTTTTCCATGTATGATATTAGCTGTAGGTTTTTCATTGATGACTTTTATCAGGTTGAGGAAGATCTAGTTCGCTAAAAGTATTTAAAAACGGTTATTTAATATTATTAGATGTTTTCTTTATCTCTTGAAATAATCATATGGATTTTTTTCCTTTTTTCTTTTTGATGGCAATGAATTACATGGATTGATTTTCAAATGTTACAGCCATCTTACATTTGCAGTATATATCCCATTTGGTTTTATTTTTCTCTTTATGTATTAGTGAATTTTAATAATTTAAATTTTGTAGTGGGTAATTCTGTCTAGCTTTATAAGTGATGTGTTTAGTTTTCTCTTTGGTTAATGTTTTCATCTTGTTGTAGTTAAAGTAATGCTTAGCTTATTACATGAGTTAGAACATGTTCCTTCCTCTCATGTTTTCTGAAAGAATTTTTATAAGATTAGTATCACTTCCCCTTATATAGTTGATAGAATTTACCAGTGAAGACTTTGAGTCTGTAATTATGAAAAAAATAACATATTAATTCAATTTCTTGAATTGATATAAGACTGGTTGCTCAAGTTTTTATTTTTTATGTCAGTTTTGTTAATTTGTACTTTCAAGAAATTTGTTCATTCCATCTATGTTAAATTTATTGATATAAAATGGTTTTCAATGTTTATTGTATATTTTATATATTTAATGTCTGTAATGATGTCACATCTTTCACGATATTGGCAATTTGTGTCTTCTCTATTATTTTATTCAGTGTAGCTAAATGTTTATTAACTTATGGAATTTCCAAAGGCCCAACATTAGATTTTCTTGATTTTATTTTTTTCTTTCAATGTTTTCCAATTTTATTATTATCATTTTTTCTTCTTCTTCCTTCAACTTTAATTTGATTTTTGTGTTAGAAACTTTTTAGATTGGAGGTATTCTTTTCTTTTTTTTTTTAATTGTACTTCCGGTGAAGGTTTACAGAACAAATAGTTTCTCAAGAAACAGTAGTACACGTATTGTTTTATGACATTGGTTAACAACCCCACAACATGTTAACCCTCTACCTTCTCGATTTTTTTTTTTTTTTTGGTGAAAATATACATAGCCAAAGATACACCATTTCAAAACTTTCTACATGCACAGTTCAGTGACATCGACTACGCTCTTCCAATTGTGCTGCTATTCTCACTTTAGATGAAGGCTTACAGAACAAAATAGTTTCTCATTTAACAGTTAGTACAAATGTTGCCCTAAGAAAATGGTTAACAACCTCACAACACAACAACACTATCCTTACTCAACCTTGGGTTCCCTATCACCAGCTTTCCTGTCCCCTTCTACCTTCTGGCCCTTGTCCCTGGACTGCTGTGCCTCATTAGTCCCATTTAGTTTTATGGGGCTATCCACTCCCCAGCTGAAAGTGAATCTCGGAAACGACTCCACTACTGAGCTAAAAGGGTGTCTGGAGGCCATATTCTCAGGGTTTCTCCAGTCTCCTTTAGGCCAGTAAATCTGGTCTTTTTTTTTTTTTTTTTTCCTGACTTAGAATTTTGTTCTACAACCTTATCCAGCTCTGTCCAGAAACCTCTGTTGTGATCCTGGTCAGAGCAGTCAGTGGTGGTAGACGGGCACCATCTAGCTGTACCAGACTCAGACTGCTGGAGGCCTTGGTAGCTGTGGTCCATTAGTCCTTCGGACTAATCTTTTCCTTGTATCATGTTCTCTTCATTCTCCCTTGCTCCCGAAGGGATGAGAACAGTGGAGTATCTTAGATGGCCGCTCACAGGCTTTTAAGACCCCAGATGTTCCTCACCGAGGCAGAAGGTAGAACATTGTCTTTATAAACTGTGTTATGCCAATTGAGCTAGATGTTCCCCGAGACCATGGTCCCCACAGCCCTCCACCGAGCAATTCAGTCCCTCAGGGAGTTTGGGTGTGTCTATGGAGCTTCCATGAGCTTTCCTTGTACCAGTTGTGCTGGTTTCGCCTGTATTGTGTACTGTCTCATCCTTCACCAAAGATACAACTTATCTATTGCCTATTTAGTATTTCCCCCACACCCCTCCGATCCCTGAGAACCAACAAAGATTGTTACATTTTGTGTGTGAAATTTTTCATGGATTTTTACAATAAAAGTCTCATACTATATTTGTCCTTTTGTGATTGACTTATTTCACTCAGCATAATATCCTCCAGTTTCATCTATGTTATGAGATGCTTCACAGATTAATCATTGTTCTTTCTCGTTGCATAGTACTCCATTGTATGCATGTAGCATAGTTTGTTTATCCATTCGTCTGTTGATGGGCATCTAGGTTGTTTCCATTGTTTTGCTATCGTGAACAATGCTGCCATGAACATAGGTGTGCAGATGTCTATTCGAGTGACGACTCTTATTTCTCTAGGATATATTCCCAGGAGTCGGATTGCTGGATCAAATGGTATGTCTATTTCTAGCTTTCTGAGGAAGCATCATATCATTTTCCAAAATGGTCCTATCATTTTGCATTCCCACCAGCAGTGCATAAGAGTTCCGATATCCCCGCAGCCCCTCCAACATTTGTTATTTCCAGTGTTTTTGATTAGTGCCAGTAATGCCGGGGTGAGATGGTATCTCACTGTGGTTTTAACCTGCATTTCTCTAATGGCTAGTGATTACAAGCATTTCCTCATGTGTCTGTTGGCCATTTGAATGTCTTCTTTGGTGAAGTGTCTGTTCATTTCCTTTTCCCATTTTTTAATAGGATTATTTGTCTTTTTGTTGTAGAGGTGTTGGATTTTCTTGTAGATTATGGAGAGTAGAACTTTGTCTGACTTGTACT
>NW_004444085.1:1002593-1004189 GCF_000243295.1 Trichechus manatus latirostris
TATAGTTTTTCATAATATTCTGTTATAATCCTTTTTATTTCATTTGGGTCTGTTGTAATGTCCCCCATTTCATTTGTTATTTGGGTTATTTGCATTCTCTCCTGTTTTTCTTTTGTCATTCTGGCCAGTGGTTTGTTGATTTTGCTGATTCTTTCAAAGAACCAACTTTTGGTTTTGTGGATTCTTTCTATTCTTTTTCTAATCTCTATTTCATTTATTTCTGCTCTGATATTTATTATTTCTTTTCTTCTGGTGACTGTGGGCTTTTTTTTTTTTTGTTATTGTTCTCTGTCTTTTGTGTGTGTGTGTACTTTATGTTTTGATTTTGTTCCTTTCTTTTTTTTTCATGTGTGCGTCTATTGCTTTAAATTGTCCTCTCAGGACTGCCTTTGCTGTGTCCCAATGGTTTTTTGGTATGATGTGTTTTCATTGTCATTTGATTCTAGGAATTTTTTGATTCCATCTCTGATTTCTTTCTTTTTAAATAATATTTTATTTTGTTTTCGGTGAAAATTTGCACAGCAAATTAGGATCCCATTTAACAATTAACTACAAAAATTGTTGAGTGACATTTGTTGCATTTTTCACAATGTGTCAACATTTTCATTAATTGCATTCTAGAGGTTTCATTTCCATTAATCTGGTTTCCCTGTCCCCTTACCCTTTCATCTTCGCTTTAGAGTAATTGTTGACCATATGGTCTGATACAGATGATTTTTTTTAAAGGTATGCAGTACTCACTGGTAATTTTCTTTATTTTATGAGCCAATCAGTTATTTAACTAAAAGGTGACTTCAGGGTGTAATTTCAGTTCAAGGTTCATGTAGTATCTCAAGGCAATAGTCTTAGGGAGTCCTCTAGTCTCCAAATGTCCAGTAAGTCTGGAATTTTTATTTTTTTATATTTATCCCCTTCTATAACAATACATCAATTGTGGCCCTGATCAGAGTGGTTAGTAGTGATAGCCGGGCACCATCTAGTTCTTCTGGTGTTAGGGTAGATGAGGCCATGGATCATGCAGACTGTTATTTCTGTAGATTAGTTTCTTCTCTGAGTATTTGGTTTCCTTTCTCCAGGTGAGAAGAGACCGATAGTTATATCCTAGATGGCTGCTTGCAAGATTTTAAGACCCCAGATGCTACTCACCAAACTAGGATGTAGAACATATATTTTATGAACTATATTGTACCAGTTGACTAAGTTGTCCCACAAGACTATGGTCCTAAGACATCAAACCCAGAAGACCAATCCCGTGAGGTGTTTGGCTGTGTCAAAGTATCTGTAACTGTGCCCCATATGTGCTTTATTATATATATGAATATGTATGCATACACAAATATGTACGCATATATATAGATACATCTATATATGCACACACACATATATATACCTATACACATATATGCATACATATGTGCATATGTAACCACACATTATTGTCTGGTTGTTGTTGCATTTACCAAAAACATCCTTTATGTGTGTGTGTAATTATTTTTCTTTACTGATGTAATTAAATGAAGTTTACATTTCAAGTTAGTCTCCCATACAGAATTTTTTAACATACACTGTAATAAGACCCCAAACGTTCTGCGACAG
>NW_004444085.1:1005849-1007624 GCF_000243295.1 Trichechus manatus latirostris
CTGGTGCTTGTGCATTGTTACTTATGGTTATTATTGTGTTTATGCCATGTATTAGGGCTCCTAGTGTCGTCCCTATTTTTTCTTGCACGATCTTTATCATTTTCGATTTTATATTTAAGTTTTTGATCCATTTTGAGTTAGTTTTTGTACATGGTGTGAGGTATGGTTCTTGTTTCAGTTTTTTGCATATAGATATACAATTATGCCAGCACCATTTGTTAAAGAGACTGTCTTTTCCCTATTTAATGGACTTTGGGCCTTTGTCAAAGATTAGCTGCTCAAAGGTGGATGAGCTTATATCTGGATTCTCAACTCTGTTCCATTAGTCTATGTATCTGTTATTGTACCAGTACCAGGCTGTCTTCACTACCGTGGCAGTATAATAGCTCCTAAAATCAAGTAGTGTAAGTCCTCCCACTTTGTTCTTCTTCTTTAGTAGTGCTTTATTTATCTGGGACCTCTTCCCTTTCCATATGAAGTTGGTGACTTGTTTCTCCATCTCATTAAAAAACACTGCTGGAATTTGGATCAGGATTGCATTGTATCTGTAGATTGCTTTGGGTAGAATTGACATTTTCTCTATGTTGAGTCTACCTATCCATGAGCAAGGTATATTTTTCCAATTATGCAGGTCTCTTTTAGTTTCTTGCAGTAGTGTCTTCTAGTTTTCTCTGTAAAGATCTTTTACATCTCTGGTTAGATTTATTCCTAAGTATTTTATCTTTTGGGGGGCTATTGTAAATGGTACTGATTTGGTGATTTCCTCTTCAAGGTTCTTTTTGTTGGTGTAAAGGAATCCAATTGATTTTTTGTGTGTTTATCTTGTATCCTGAAACTTTGCTGAAATCTTCTATTAGTTCCAGTAGTTTTCTTGTGGATTCCTTGGGGTTTTCCGTGTGTAGGATCATATCATCTGTGAATAGAGATGCTTTGACTTCTTCCGTACATATTTGGATGCTTATTTATTTTTCTAGCCTAACTGCTCTGGCTAGGACCTCAAGCACAGTGTTGAATAATAGTGGTGATAAAGGGCATCCTTGTCTGGTTCCTGTTCTCAAGGGGAATGTTTTCAAAGTCTCTCCATTTGGGATGATGTTGGCTATTGGTTTTGTATAAATGCCCTTAATTATACTGAGGAATTTCCCTTCTATTCCTTTTTTTTGGGGGGGGGGAGTTTTTTATCGTGAATGGGTGTTGGACTTCGTCAAATGCCTTTTCTGCATCAATTGATAAGATCATTTGGTTCTTGTCTTTTTATTTATGTGATGGATTAGGTTGATTGTTTTTCTAATGTTGAACCATCCCTGCATACCTGGTATAAATCTCATTTGGTCGTGGTGAATCATTTTTTTGTAAATATTTTGATATTGTCTGCTGTCATCGGAGCATTCAGTAGTTATTTTTCTCATTTATTGATTGTAGATTTGTTTGTTTTGTCCCTTTTTTTAAAAAATTTGACTATGTCTGAGCAGGCGGACTCTGTTTTCTTTGTTGTTTGCTTGTCTGTGGACACAATACTTTTCGCCTCCTTCTCCAATTGGCAGGGTCAGTCACTCAGATATGGTATGGCAGTGTAGGTCTAGCTGAAGAGGAGTTACTGGGACAGGCTGTTTGTGGCACTTACCACAGCCACCAGGGCGGGTCGGTAATCAGTGCAGGGCAGGTTCCAGTAGGGTGTGCCTGTGCTGCTTGGTGGTGTAATGTTAAGATCACGGTGCAGGTAGGCAAGATGTAGCCGGGAGATTGTTATGTGTGGAGCTAAGATGGATATGGGA
>NW_004444085.1:1011954-1014014 GCF_000243295.1 Trichechus manatus latirostris
AGTTTTCTGTCAACAAATCTTCAACAATTTTCTCTGTATTTTCTGTTATTCCCCCCGCCCCCCGTTCTGGTACTCTAATCACTTTTAGTTTATTTCTCTTGATAGAGCTCCACATGACTCTTAGAGTTTCTTCATTCTTTTTAATTATTTTATCTGATTTTTCCATAAGTAAGTTGGTGTCAAGAGCTTTGTCTTCAATGTCACTAACTCTAACTTCAACTGCCTCAATTCTGCTCCAATGACTTTCTATTGAGTTGTCTAATTCTGAAATTTTATTGTTAATCTTCTGGATTTCTGATTGCTGTCACTCTGTGGATTCTTGCAGCTTATTAAATTTAGCATTATGTTCTTGAATAACTTTTTTAAGTTCCGTTACTACTGTGTCTGTACGTTGCCTGGACGTTTCTATGTTCTGTCGAATTTCCTTTCTTATTTCTAGAATTGTTCTGTATATTAATCTTTTGTATTCTGTCTCTGGTAATTCCAGAAGTTCTCTTCCTCCAGAGAATTTATTGATTCTTTATTTTGGGAGCTTGCTGAAGCCATCATGGACTGCCTCTTTATGTGACTTGATATTGACTGTTGTCTCCGAGCCATCAATAATGCAGCATAATTTTATTTTGTGTTTGCTTAGTGAGACCTAGCTTATTTTTTGTTTTGATATGCCCAAATAGGCTGCTCGTGTGCACTAGTTTGATTTTTTACAACTTTTGATTTCTAATATCCTGTCACCAGGTAGTTGGTTCTGTAACTAAGTATGTGCATGCTGGAGTTCGTTAAAATTTCCTATATGGTATCAGCTCAGGTGTGCAGGCAGTCGATCACCAAGTGTGTGATGCAGGCTCTCACCCCCGGTGCTAGAGAGGCATGGGTGATTGCTGTAGACACCGGACTCTGGCTGTGGTAGGGGATCACAAGTTGAGCCAGGCAGGGGGCTGATGGCTGCCCCTGAGAGTCTGAAAGAAAAGCGTGTCCGTATTCTCTAGGGTGAATAGGTAGGTGAGTTTTGCAGCCTGGCTAAGAGCACCCCACTATGTTGGCAGCAAAGACTTGAGGGCACCACTTTTTCTTAAACTCCTGTAGCAGGTGACTAGGCACTTTAGGAGCTATCACCAGTCCTCAAGACCCTGCTGCAAATTGATAAATGTGCCTTCTTGAGGGGCAGGTCTGTTTTGAGGATCACAAATCTGCCCGTTCACAGCTGAGGCAGTTGAAGTTAAACTTCAGATGTTTGCCCTGTTGTACTGTGGTAGTGAGGGCTAACGCTGTTGAGATGGGTCCCCACATGTCTATACAGGGGTGTATAGCACTCAGAGTCTGCGGACCCCAGATTTCTCTGGCTAGCAAAGGAGTTGTGCTGACCCTGTGTTCCTGGCCTAGGGGAGCCAGCAGCTTATTTGTTCCCTCTCCAAGGCCAGAAGAATGGGTCAGGGTGCCTTTTGGGATCTTTCCGGCCCAGTGGGCTCCCGGTGCAGAGTGGGGAAGGAAGCAGTAAAAGGAAGAGAGATTTTTTCCAAATCCGGTGCAGAGCGTGGAGGTAGGTGGTAAAAAGGAGAGAGGTTTTTCCCAAATTTTTTTTTTTTTTTTTAACTCGCCGCGAAAGGGTGTGCACATGTACTTATCCTAGCCTCTTGGGAGCTGCTCTTCACTGGTTCGGAGTGTCCAAGCAGAATGTCTGCTGCCGGGTCGCTCGATGTGGAAACTGCTTCTCGAGCGCGCACACAGCACAGCTGTTCGCCTGCTTCACTGCGGCCCGGCGTGGCTGTGTCTCTGCTGTGTCACCGCTGTGGCTCTAGCACTCCCCGCCTCTTCCAAACGGTCTTCCTCTCCGGTATGACTCAGAAGTATTTCTTAACCTTGCCTTGTTCAGGGCTGCCAGATGTTCACATAGAATCAAATCGTTTTTCCAGGTCTTTGTTGTAAGAGGGATATAGGAAGCGTCTAACTAATCCGCCATGTTGAGCACACGTTCCCCCGTTTGTCTCTGATTTCTTCTATTACCCGGTGATGTGTAAGCAGGGTATTATTCAGTTTCCATGTAACTGATTTTTTTTCCTTGC
>NW_004444085.1:1014590-1043958 GCF_000243295.1 Trichechus manatus latirostris
GATGTTTTAGGGTTTCAGGATTGTTGTTTTCTCTGTTCAGCTTAGTTTTTCGGATCTTTGCTGTGGAGGGATGGCATGGTGCTTCTGCCTAGAGCACCATTTTGCCAGAAGTCTGGAGGTATTCTTGATTTAATATTTTTATTCTTTTTGAATATAATCGTTTAAACCAGAATTTCACAAGGTGTGATCTGTGGATACTCAGATTTCCTGAGACTCTTTAAGCAGTTCTGACAAGTCAAAACTATTGTCATCATAATTCTGAGATATTATTTGAACCGCCTTATTACTATTGATATCTGCACCATCATTGTAAAAACAATACTGGGTAAAACTTCTGGTGTCTTATCACAAATCAAACTGTAGTATTCACCATAGTATTATTCACAGCAAATGAGCCCACATTTTAAAAAAATGGTATCACTAAAGAATTGTTTTGGAGAGCAGTAAAATTTTTAATTTGATTAGGTTTTAACTCTTTAATGCCCATTTTTTTAATATTTGGTGTGATGAAATGGGACATATGCATAAAACACTTCTGCATAGTGAAGAACAATGATTCTCTTGAGAAAAAGCATATGTTCAATTTATTTTTTCATGGAACTCAGTCTTTTCCTTGAAGTCTGACTGAAACTATGGTTCTTCAGACTTGGATGTTCAGCAAATATTTCCTCAAAAATTAACAAAGTGAACTTGTTACTTCAAGGAAAAAAATCGTGGTGTCTATGACGAAGTTTCAAATTTCAAAAACTTGATAGTTTCTCAATACTTAAAGACTTCTAGTGAGAACAGAAATAATACTATAAACCACAATTATATGATATTATCTAACAAAATGTGTTGACATTTGGAAGATCTGCACCACTCGTTCAATGAACCAATAGTCTTTAAACAGTCAATGCATAAAGTTACAAAAAATTTCTCAAGTCACACTTCCTATAATCGGTTTTCTTTGTGGCATAAAAGACATTTCAGTATATGAATCCATAAATAGTAAGTGACTTCTCTAAATTATCATGTTGAATTAGTGACCGAACTAAGGGTTTTGGTTCAGTGCTTTCCTTTCTGAGCCCCACTACATTGCATCACAGCATTACAGTTGTTTCATATACTTTGCAGTGGTTAGGAAAGCTCACTGAACCCAGTTGATATAATTAACTATCAGCTCGTATTGTGCAGCTATTAAGGCCTTTCACTCTGGCCTATGTACCTTGAACTATTCAAGGAGCCTACCCCCTGCCCAAAAAATTTGCTTTGTATTAAGAGAAAAATTATAACCCCTTTCTATGACTTCTAGTTCCCAGGGGGGAAAAATATTTTTATAGGTCAATATTAAAGATTTATAATACTTTTGAAGCCCTGGTGGTGCAGTGGTTAAGAGCTTGGCTGCTAACCAAAAGGTCAGCAGTTCAAATCCACCAGCTGCTTCTTGGAAACCCTATAGGGCAGTTTTACTCTGTCCTATAGGGTCACTATGAATTGGAATTGACTCAAAAGCAATGGGTTTGGTTTGGTTTTTTGTATAATCCTTTTAATGAAATCTACTAATTTATTGTATATTGTTGTCATTTTTTTTTGATAGATGAGCAAGTTAATTAGTTTTGTAATCCACAGTCTTTATATGCCAAGTAAGGTTCTTGTAGGGAAAAAAAAAAAAAAAAAAACTTTTTATTCTGAATATGGTAGACAGTTTTTTCCCTATTTTTAATTTTATGTATCAAATAATAATCCACAGTTATAACTGTGTTCTGTCAATATGTCAGCATTTCTTTTGTAATCTTCATGCCATTAAATATCCCTCCAGGTAAAACTTTAAAACAAAACTATATTTGTGGATATTACCAATGGAATCTGAAAGTCACCTTTTACAAATTTGGAAAATGAGAATTTAGCAGTTACATGTGATTATTCCTTCTTCTTGAACATAGCACATTTTTTTTCTTAAAAAAAAAACAAAAACAGAGTGAGAGGGAGAATAAATTTAAAACCCAATAAGCATGAAGAGCCTTGAAAACCCTATGGAGCAGTTCTGCTCTACACCATGGGTCACCACGAGTCAGGATTGACTCAATGAAAAATAACAACAACAAAAACAACTTATCAGTTAAGTGAGAATTTTTTTTAAAGAAATTTGGACGTTAAGAAATCTTCAGACAAAAATTGAATTTTTTGCATCTATGTAATCCTTTTGTGCATCTTATATATCTATATACTCCCACTTAGACACTGAATGACAGTTAAGTGCTCGACTACTAACTGAATAGTTTGTGGTTAAAACTCATTCAGAGGTGCCTCAGAAGAAAATTCTGGAAATCTGCTTCCAAAAGTTCACATCCTTGAAAAGCCCATGGAGCATAGTTCTACTCTGCATACATGGGGTTCCTATGAATTGGAATCAACTTAACGACAAGTGGTTTGGTTTTGGTTTAGCATGACAATATACATTTATATCTTATTTATATCTTCTAGAAAGTCAATTTATTCAATTCCTCTGACTGTAAAGAAAGCCATCTCAGGTCCTCCAAATCCAACGCCTCACTTTTGCCTCCTCAGTTATTCAGTACTGATCCCTCTTCTTTCTTTTCCAGATCTAAATTTGTCACATTTCCTTAGTTTGTTCCATAATCCCTAAAAATGAAATGAGAAAGAAAAAAAAACTAAAATAAACATTTTGAGAGAGGAGTTGTTAAATGGAAATAAGATTTAATGATGTAGTTCAAAACAAGAAAAATAAAAGGATTTCAGGTGAAATTTTGGAAAACTAGTATGGCAGGCGCATGGGAACTTGGAAGTTTATCTATGATAGCAGCTATTTTTTGTTTTTCTATATTTCAAAAGAGTGTAAAAAACAAACACTTTGACGGTATTAACATAGATTACTTGTTCAGTCTATTTTTTCAGTCTTTTATTTCACAAAATTAAATAGAAAACACAGTTACCAGTTGTGAAAGGAGTGTTATAAACACTGAAAATAGTCATGCCTGTGATAGATATGGCCTTGTCATCACAGGGTTCATAGTTTAGTATTATACAAGTGCACTGTTATCCCAATTGTTCCATTGATTCGTATATGGTTTTATGTTCTATAAGGAAAGACCAAATGTGTCTAGTTCTCCTCCTGAGCACATGGTAAGATTTCACTCCTGTGCCCTAGTGGAATCAGGTGTGATCATATGACTTACCTTGTCCAGTGAAATATTAGCAGAATAGGAGATATGAGAGCTAGTGCACAATTCTCTATGCTCCTTTCTGCTGTATGACAAATAATGTTTCTATCCCATTTACATCATCAGTTTGATCCTTGAGGGAGAATGACATAGAGTATAGACCCAGAGAACCTATCATGAACAAGTACAGTGAGAAATAAACCCTTGTATTTTAAAGCAATGAGATCTTACAGTATTGATTGCAGCATATCCAAGCTTATTCTCATGAATATAGAATCTTTATCAGGCTTTTAATTGCCTCTAACTACATCACCCCCATTCATCTGTAAGTTTGTGGTACTGTGGGGCTTGCATGTTGCTGTGATGCTGGAAGCTATGCCACCAGTTTTCAAATAACTAGAGGGTCATCCATGGCAGACAGGTTTCAGCAGAGCTTCCAGACTAAGATAGACTAGGAAGAAGGACCTGGCAGTCTACTTCTGAAAAAAAAAATTGCCAGTGAAAACCTTATGAATAGCAGCAGAACTTTGTCTGATATCGTGCTGGAAGATGAGCCCTTCAAGTTGGAAGGCATTCAAACTACGACTCGAGAAGAGCTTTCTCCTCAAAGTAGAGTTGACCTTAACAATGTGGATGGAGTAAAGCTTTTGGGACCTGCATTTGCTGATTTGGCATGACTCAAAATTAAAAGAAACAGCTGCAAACATCAGTTAATAATTGGAAAGTGGAATGTACAAAGTATGATTCTAGGAGAATTGGAAATTGTCAAAAATGTAATGGAATACATAAACATCAATATCCTAGACATTAGTGAGCTGAAATGGACTGGTTTTGGGCATTTTGAATTGGACAAATATATGGTCTACTATGCCGGGAATGACAACTTGAAGAGGAATGGTGTTGCATTCACTGTAAAAAAAGAACATTTCAAGATCCATCTTGAAGTACGTTACTGTCAGTGATAGGATAATAGCCATACCCATACAAGTAAGACCAGTTATTACAACTATTATTCAGATTTACACACCAACCACTAAGGCCAAAGATGAAGAAATTGAAGATTTATACCAACTTCTGCTGTCTGAAATTGATCGAACATGCAATCAGGATGAATTGATAACTACTGGTGATTGGAATGCAAAAGGTTGAAACAAAGAAGGATGGGTAACTGGAAAATATGGCCTTGGTGATACAAATGATGCCAGAGATCACATGATAGAATTTTACAAGACCAGTGGTATCTTTATTGCAATACCCTTTTCAACAGATACCCTTTTCAACAACCTGCTATACACGTGGGCCTCACCAGATGGAATATACAGGAATCAAATAGACTACATCTGTGGAAAGAGACAATGGCAAAGTTAAATATTATCAGTCAGAACAAGGCCAGGGGCCAACTACTGAACAGACCATCAATTGCTTATATGCAAGTTCAAGTTGAAGGTGAAGAAAATTAGAACGAGTTCATAAGAGCTAAAGTATGAACTTGTGTATATCTCACCTGAGTTTAGAAACCATCTGAAGAACAGATTTGATGTGTTGAACACTAATGACCAAAGACCAGTCGAGCTGTGGAATGACATCAAGTACATTATTCATGAAGAAAATAAGAGGTCATTAAAAAGACAAGGAAAGAAAGAAAAGACCAAAATGGATGTCAGAAGAGACTCTGAAACTTCCTCTTGAATGCTTAATAGCTAAAGTGAACGGAAGAAAAGATGAAGTAAAAGAGCTGAACAGAAGATTTCAAAGGGAGGCTCGAGAAGGGAAAGTAAAGTATTATAATGACAAGTGCAAAGACCTAGAGATAGAAAACCAAAAGGGAAGAACTCTCTTGGCATTTCTCAAGCTGAAAGAACTGAAGAAAAAGTTCAAGCCTCACATTGCAGTTTTGAAGGATTCCATGTGAAAAATATTGAACAATGCAGGATTCACTGTACCAAAAAGGATTGGTCAATGTTCAATCATTTCAGCAGACAGCATATGGTCATGAACCAATGTTACTGAAGGAAGAAGCCAAGCTGCAGTGTAGGGAATGGAGAAAAACAAGGCCTCAGGAATTGGAGGAAAATCAGTTGAGATGTTTCAACAAACTTATGCAGCACCGAAAATGCTAACTTGTCTGTGCCAAGAAATTTGGAAAACAGTTTCCTGGCCAACTGACTGGAAGAGATCCATATCTATGCCTATTCCAAGGAAAGGTGATCCAACCAAATGTGGCGATTATCGAACAATATCATTAATATCACAAGCAAGTAAAATTTTGCTGAAGATTATTCAAAAGCAGTTGCAGCAGTACATCAACAGGGAACTGCCAGAAAATCAAGCTGGATTCAGAAGACGACATGGAACAAGGGATATCATTGCTGATGTCAGATGGATCCTGGTTGAAAGCAGAGAATACCAGAAATATATTTACCTGTGTTTTATTGACTATGCAAAAGCATTCAACTGTGTGGATCATAACAAATTATGGATAACATTGCAAAGAATGGGAATTCCAGAACACTTAATTGTGCTCACGAGGAACCTGGAGGTAGATCAAGAGGCAATCCTTTGATCAATCCTTAAAGTCAGGAAAGGTGTGTGTCAGGGTTGTATCCTTTCTCCATACTTAATCTGTATGCTGAGCAAATAACCCAAGAAGCTGAACTATATGCAGAAGAATGGGACATCAAAATTGGTGGAAGACTCATTAACAACCTGTGTTATGCAGATGACACAACTTTGCTTGCTGAAAGTGAAGAGGACTTGAAGCACTTACTGATGAAGATCAAAGACTACAGCTTTCAGTGTGGATTCTACCTCAACATAAAGAAAACAAAAATCCTCACAACTGGATCAATAAGCAACATCATGATAAAGGGAGAAAAGACTGAAGTCGTCAAGGATTTCATTTTACTTGGATACACAATCAGCACCCATGGAAGCAGCAATCAAGAAATCAAACGATGCATTGCATTGGGCAAATCTGCTTCTAAAGACCTCTTTAAAATGTTAAAAAGCAAACATATCGCTTTAAGGATTAAGATGTACCTGAGACAAGCCATGTTATTTTTCAATTGCTTCACATGCATGTGAAAGCTGGGCAATTAAAAAGGAAGACTGAAGAAGAAATGATGCCTGTGAGTTATGGCAGTGGCTGATTTTTGGAAGTAGATCACCATGTCTTTCTTCTGAGGCACATCTGGATGGATTCAAATCACTAACCTTTTTGTTAGTAGCCAAGCTCTTAACCCTCCGCATCACTCCAGAACTCCTCAATACCTCTTTATAAGAACAAGCAAAATATCCAGTATAAGATTGTCTGATTATTCAGCAATGAAGACTAAATCTTGGGAACCAGAGTTTTAAAAATGGAGTTTGTTTTCTTAAAATTCTCTTATGTCGGAATCGAGATATAATTAGCATAATGTTAATAGGTGAGGACACATGAGCCTGAGTTCAGGTCTTTGTTAATTGAGGACTTTGTAGGTTAAGGGAAAGACATAGATTGATAGTTAACGATCCAAAAAAGTGTATACAAATACTACCTAATGTTAGAGGAATTCAAAGGAACTAGGAGGGGCATTGTAGGCGAAGGTCATGGAAGAGTTTACAATAAAAGTAAATGCTGAAGATTCCCATGGATTCCTCTGGTCATGGTATGGTTTATGATTTGCATCTCTAAGAGCAACTTAATAAAATAGAAATAGTAGAGTTTCAGTGCAAAATGGTAAAAAGGAAACCCCCAAAACACATCTTTGCAACATTTACAGAAACCTACAGAGTTACAAACTGTACTTAGTTTTTTCCTAAATCTAGAATTGAGCAACCCCTTATTTGTAATTGTTGTTGTTAATGTAACTGTATACACTGTATAGTCTTTACAATGAGTTTATAAAGCCAGTAGTCATTAAACTTTATGTTCTTCAAATTACCCCATACATGGGAAGAGACTGGGTAAGGAGTCCTGAAAAATAACTTTCTTGAGTAACTGTTGATAGGTAGTTAACATGCTTTATAATCTGCAAAATTTTAGCTGAAACAAAACGTTTTTTGTTTTCTGTTGGCTTTGAACCCAACTTGACATATTTCACTTCCAAATATTTTACTTACATTTTCACTTACAATTTTAATTTACAAATGGTTGCTTCAATTCAAAACTAATAAAAGTTAGATATATTGTTAACATATTGTGCTGTCTAATTTTCCATGCCTGTGGAGGATATCATGCAATTTATTCTGGTTTCACAAATCAGTATTTACCCTCTGTTATATTTGCAGGTATACATACTGTAGTAAATGTTAATTGGAAATGTCAGGATTTTTCAGTTTAATTAGTAAAATTGCTTAGATAAGAGGAGCAGAAGTATTTTTTAATGTAAGTTCCATTTCCCATGATGGTCAAAAAGGCTATTGTTGATTATGTTTCCTAGGTTACCATGAGTGTAGTGTTTGTCAAGTCCCTGAATCTCTTGACATAATGAAGGCATCTGTGAAGATGAAGTCCTGAGAAAAATGTCAGGCACTTGTCAAAGACTTCTTTTTTTTTTTTCTTACTGTTTGCTCCAAAGAAATTTGTAACTTGAACTTAAGATTTTTCCACTCTAATTGTGAATCCACTCATGCTTGAGCCAATCTCTGTCAAAATTGTGTTCTCTTATGGATCTTAAATTTGACTGTCAGAAAGACCCAGCTCAGAATCAACTGACCTCTGTGTATAAGTACAGTGGTAGAGAAGATGGACATGGTAAGTTTTTTTTTTTTTTGGAAAGATGCATAAAAATCAAGTTGAGAATTTTAATGTTAAGTATCTTTTGAGAACTTCATTTCAGAACTGCTAATAATATAAATGAAATTCACTAAAATTTTTTCTACAAGAAAATTTAGTTTTAGAAACAAACTAGTAGAACAATGTTCAACAATAAGTTTTCTCCACCCTCTCCCACCCTCACCCCCACTATGGCTTGGAATTGTGGATGCACAAGAAGTATACAATAAAAATTGTATATTTTTAATTTTTATGTTTTATTTATTAATAAGGGTGGATATTAAATAGAAGTAAAATAGAAAGAAAAGTATTAGATAGGTTGTGGTGCAGTGGATTACTTTTACATGGATTCTCTAGCCATGGTCTTGTAACTCCCACCAAACGATTTGGCGGGATTATGCAAATAAGGTGCTTATAGTCCTCCAAGAGTATTGGACAGCTTGCTAATAATGTAAATAAGGTGTATGGCACTCTTGTGGGAGCAAAACAAAAAAAACCAAACCCCTTGCCATCGAGTCAATTCCTACTCATAGTGACCCTATAGGACAGAGTAAAATTGCCCCACAGGGTTTGCAAGGAGCACCTAGTGGATTTGAACTGCAGACCTTTTGGTTAGCAACCATAGCTCTTAACCACTACTACACCAGCATTTCCGTTGGGAGTGGGATCATAGGAAAAAGATATATGGAACCTTAATAAGGGGATAGGTCAGTTTTGCCATCCCACTAGGCTTAAAATGAGCCATCCCAGAGGCAGAAAGGAGGGAACTGACTACCACTGAGAAGAAGACACAGAAATGGAGCATGTCCTTTGTACCCTGGGTCCCTGCACTGAGAACCTCCTAGACCCAGGAGACAGAGAGAGAGAGCCGTAACACCAGAGACTGCGCAAGATAGCAAGAAACTGTGGCAGAGAAACAGGGACAGTAGAACCAGGAGATGCATGCTTCCCTGCTTATGGAGTAAGGTGGTTACAGTAGGTGCACCAACTTACAGAGCAAGAGAGCTGAGCACCTTTGGGCAGGAGGCTTCCTGGAGGAGTAGGGTGCCTCCAGGCACTTGTAAACAGAACTAGGCTTGCTGACCCATGGAGCAAGAGAGCTGAGCACCTTGGGGCTGAGGCATGCTCGCAGAGTGGGGTGCCCCCGGACATTTCCTGGCGGAGCTAAAAACTTTGTAGTACTTGTCCAAGCAGGACAGAGACCAGGCTGAGGGGCCAAAGGGCCAAGAGGCCCAGGACCAGAGAGAGGCCTGCTTATGAGCACATTTGAGAAGAGGCTGTCCTGATTGAAGAACTGTATCCTGAGTCATCCCTGATCCTGAATTGTTACCTGTTATTTCCCTAATAAACCTTGTGACACTGAGCATGGTCTTTGAGTTCTGTGTAACCATTGCAACAAATTGTCAAACCCAGCACAGAAGTGGAGAGTGCCATGGGAAGAATGGCTGGTGTCAGAAACAGTAAAAAGGTTGGAGAGTAGAGGTATGTCAGACTTCCACCTCATTAGAATCAGCTTTGGGCCTTTGATGATGTTGATAATGATTCTCTCTCCTTCCCTTTGTGAACTTAGACAAGGAGGTCAGACGCCCCCATTACACCATTTTTACATATGTTTAAAGCTACAACGGATTTAGTGGGCATAACTATTTGCTCCCTTTCTTATAAGGGGTTTTATAGCACCTCCCTCTAGGTGGACCACCATTCCCTGCCCCATTGTCAGGCTTGACCATATGCAACTTGTTTTCACCAATGGGATGTGAGTCAGGGTGACATTTGCAACATCTGAGCAGAGGCTCTAAATCTGATTGTCTAGCTTGGCTTAGCCTTTCACTTCTGCCATTTTCGATGAGAATAGCATGTTCCAGATCAAGATGCTTCTACCTGAGTTCTAGAATAAGGAGATACATGGGGCATAATGGCAACCTGGAACAAAGCTGCAGAGTCACAGCCAATTTGCAGCCTATGTATAATTTGAATGAAATATACATGTCCTCTGTGATAAGTCACTGAGATTTGGAGGGTGGTTTGTGACCTTAGAGCCCTGGTGGCACAGTGATTAAGAGCTCAGCTACTAACTCAAATGTTTGAATCCACCAGCAGCTGCTTGGAAACTCTATGGGGCAGTTCTACTCTGTCCTATATGGTCGTTATGGGTCAGAATCAACACATGGCAATAGTTTTTTTTTTTTCCCCGTTGGTGACCTTGGAAAACCAAACTGTTAGTGTCTCCATCTTTACTGAGACACCCCCCTCTTTACTGCCTCAATACCTGTACCAGTCACTACTTAGGCTAACGGTCTTTTTAATGATTTTCTAAGATGCACCTCCTTGAATCCTACCCATGATCAAATCTTAGCTCAAGTCTCACTCATCCAAGCAAAGTTTCCTACCTGTTCATAATTTAGAAGAAAATGTACTTTATTAAGTTTAAGGCACCTGGGTAAGAGTCCAATTCTTCCATTCCACCTTGAGACCTTGGCTTCACTACTCTTCTAAGATCTTTATCTCTAAATTGTGGAAGTTTAAACTAGATCCTCCATTTCTCTCTGCATGTGATTTTTTTCCCTTCTCTTATTAATCTCCTTCCCTCCAATTCTTATGTTTTGAACCTAACACTTAACACCAGTAGTCAGAGAAACGCAAAGTTAAATGAGACAATTTCTTTTTTTGTTGTCATTTCAATTGTATCAAGCTATTTCTGAAGAAAAGATCTAAACTCCTTAACCATGAGAATGTTTCCCTAATGAATTTTCTCTGTTTGCAATTATAGTGCACCAACTGGGTGTGCAATTGTTGCTAGATTAACTGATTGATTAGAAGTGTGAGATAGTGACGCACAAGTACTGTAGGAACAGAAGATATTAGCTGGGATAGGTTACACTGATGAGTTTTCCTCCACTCCTGGTTATACAGCTGAGGAGAGAGACGTAAGCAAACTATTCTAAAGCGCTGTAAGTTTCCAAAAGCTGGAAGGAAAGAAGGCAGGAAAGGAAAATACTGTTCAGGGGCCCACAGAAACTCCAAGTAACAAAAGCTCACTGAGAATATAAAAGGAGAGAAAATAAAATGAAAAATAATAAATTTGGGTGAGAGAGAGTTGGAACTGTCTTCACAACTTTGCTTAAGACTTGTCAAAAATCTATAATTACAGGAAATTCAGTTAGATTCCATCCCATGGTTTTATTAAGCTAACTTTAGCCACAATTCAACATCTGGTCAAAGTAGTAAAATTAGCAGTAATTAAAAAGCTCGACTTATCATTAAGTAAGCCCGGCTTCTCTGAGTTGGATTTCTTTGCATTTATTGACTCACAGACAGTTACATATTAATTGTGGTTTGGCTCTTTACCATTGCCATTTTCCACTAAAAGCTAATCATTTAAGTAAAGGTTGCTTGTTGGAGTTTTGGGCGATTATTGCTATTTGCCCTGTTTTCGTCAGTGTACTTGCCTTTCTTCACATAGTACAATATTTTGCAATAGCATGGAGCAACTCCATGAAATAACATATTATCCATGAAGAGCTAATAGTCTGAAATCACAAGAACTAGACGATAATGAGCCCAAAAAATGCCTGTGGGTAGACATGATATGTGCTCTACTCTAAAATGAAGAAGTATAGAAAGGAATTTGGAAGACCAGCTCTGCAAATATCCCACCAGTGTTTGTTTCCTATGGGAGAGAGGTGGAAAGAAAATACTGAAACAGGGGGAGGCCAAGGGACTTCTATAAGAGCTATGTAATGCAGATAGCTTTGACATGTCACTAGTGACTAAATAGTATCAAATGCACTGAAAAAAAACAACCAAAAATGATGCATCTGAGATAGTAGGGAAGTCAGCGCTTGGAGGAAGTTCCTCCACCAGGCAATAGCTGTCAGTAAGCCAAGTATAGTTCTCACACAGAGAAAGTCCTTCAATAGACCCACACCAACAGTTCACAAAAAGAGATTAAAAATAGTTTCAGAATAACTAGGGCTGAATTGTTTATCTTTCAAGTTGGACGGGAACTACTTGATAAACGTGTTGTAAAAGTATGTGGGGAGACCCAGGTTCAATTCCCAACTCCCAGCCAATACACCTCATGTGCAGCCACCACCCCTCTGCCTGTGGAAGTTCACTTGTCGATGCTAAACAGGTTTCAGAGAAGCTTACGCACTATGATAGACTAGGAAGAAAGGCCATGCAATCTACTTTTGAAAAATTAGCCAATGAAAACCCTATGGATCACAACAATCTGATTCGAAAACCATCATGGGGATGGCTCAGAAAGGGGCAGCATTTCCTTCATGGTGCACGGGGTTGCTGTGAGTCAGGGGCCAACTTGATGGCAGTTAATAACAACAACAAAAGGTATGTGACAGACATCATTATTTCAATGACCAGAAAATAACATGTAAGACAAGTTCCTGATAAAGCAGTTGTCCTGATGGGTGTGGAGTGAAATACCAGTTTTATATTAAGAGTCATTACATGTCACACAGGTAGTTCACAAGATGTTTCGGGTAGGTTGACTTGTGAATATACTTAGGAGAAAAGGCCTTGATTGATTGCTGGCTGTATGTTAGTATACAAATTAGCATTTGTTTTCTTTCCAAAGAAGGAGGAATATGGGAACTCTCTGAACTTTCAGCATGATTTTTCCATAAAACTGAAACAGCTCTAAAAAATTAAAGTCAATTTAAAAAAGAGAAGAGAGACATAAAATACTGAAATAAAAAATAGTGAAATGCATTGAAAAGAGGAATGTTCCTCTTCTCTTAAAAGATACGTGTTTTTTTTGTTTGTTTGTTTGTTTTCTGACTTTTCGAGACCATCCAAGAGAATTTTTAAGATGTACTCACATCAGTGGCTGTTTTATATTTATTATATTTATATTTAAAATATAATTACCTTCAAAAATAAAGGAGAAAAAAAAAATCATCCTGGAAATAATATATCATTCAGTAGTGATGTGGGCCCAACGTTTTGGAACATTCAAGTACGAGAGTAAAATCTGTCTTCTTTGCATTTCTGCAGCACAACAGAATGGCCTTTGACAGTGTAAAAAGACCCTTACTGAAGAGCTTTTCTCTACCTTCCTTTTTAAAGAGTGTTTTGGCAGGTTTGAGTTTCTGGCTGAGTGGTTCTGCTGTCGTGGTTCCCATTCAGTATTTATTATCGAGTTCTGCTGTCTTGCTCATCAGAACCAAGATATTTTATGAGACTTGTGTTTGTCATATTATGTTTTAGAAGTTCAGAAGTAGTAGCAGGTGAATAAACCTTTTCCAAAAGGAAAGGAATATTAGATTTTCTTTTGTCTTGCCTACTGATAAGAGACACTATTTCCATGCTTTAGAAAGAAAAAACAAGCAGTTGAAAATCAATTCTTCATGTTGTTTACCTGAAATATCATTCAGGATTACATGATAACATAGTACCTAGTAAAATACAGTTAATATGTAAATAATGTGAGGAGATCTGTGTTTGAGAAGTATCTTCTTTATATTTCCTCAAAACTGCTGGCATTGTGCTGAGCACATAGCTTAATACATCTCCTTTATTTCTCGTAAGCCATTTTCAAAGTTACTGCATTTCCTAGCGACTCACACTGCTGAAAAATAAAATTCCATTTCACATTTACAGCATTTATCATTCTATCAAGTAAAGTAAATACAGTGGCCTTTGTAACAACTTAATGCACAGGCTTTTATGCACCTTGGGTCACATCATGTTTCTTAAAACATTCTGTCAGTGACCCGGTCACAAGTGATTAGGCTATAATGTGTATTAATCCTGCTCCTGGCATTGGCACCGTTACAAAGATACTCTGTAATATTTTGACTTTCTCAAAAAGAAGAATAACCACAACAACAACCACCAAAGAAGCAAACAGTTTAAATTATTTAGAAAAAGATATTTCATGGTTTTAAAACTCCTGTATCAGAACTGTATTACTATTAAAAAGTAATTTAAAAAAAAGTTATTTTCTAGTTGCTTATTATTTATGTAATTTGTTATGAATGGTACATCTCCATGCCAAACTAGGAGATATGTCTCATAAACTGTTAACTGTAGATACTGTACCATTCATTTTCAGGGGATGCTAATATTATAAATCAGATTTTGGAACTGTACTACACATAATTAATAACAGAGCAAAAACCTGGAAATACACACTGAGCCATCAGAGTTTACCCTGGAAAAAATCATGCTCTTCAGATTCTAAAACATTGACTTAACTGCATCCGGCCTGCTCCTGGGAAAAATGTGTTTTTCCTTTCCTCATTTTCTCAGAAGCGTTTTGCTTGAGGTTAGACACAGTGAAGATGAACATGTGTGGGTGTTGTTCGCTGAGGGTGGGATGCAGCCTCAAATCTTGTTTCAATCTGCTCTAATACCAAAATGATTCCATATAAGAATTTTTACCTGGCATACTGTATATGGTGGCATGTTACTAAGAAGAGCAGGAGGGTACTATTTCTAACTTTAAATTATAGCAGTTTTATAGCAATGACTCTAAGAATAACATGGTAATTGAAGACCTAGCAGAATATGATTGTGTGGTTCCTCACAATTTAGATTATTAAGAAATACTTTTATATGACCAATTATAAATATGGTAAAAATCAGAGTTTGTAAATTTATTTGGCAAGAAAAATAAAGGATTGAAACACAGATATTATAAGCAATCTTAGTATTTGTTGTTATACCTTTATATTTTGTAGAATATTACATATGTATATTTTATATTTTGCATATTTTCAACAATGACTATGCAGTTTTGTAGACAGGAAAAATAATAATAAAAGTTTATTTGTTAAAATATATACTTGAAATATTATTTTATTTCCACAAAATATATACATGCACACATGTGTATTCTATGAAATATGCTGAAAGAAAAATGTTTATATAGAAATATAGAAATTGTTGGCGTAAGGTGAAGATGAATATGAAATGCTACCAGTGCACATCAATGCTTTATGAATTAAAAAAAAAAATTGCTGTCGAGTTGATTCCAACTCATAATCACCCTAAAATGTACACCATTCCAAGGTGATTTAATTTATTAGAATTTTAATAAATTAATAAATTTTCAGAATATTATTTATAAAAAGAACATTTCTTATATATGTCTTCATGTTTTATATTAATTTTTGCTAGAAATACTTTCTAATGTGTTTCTCACATCAGACTGGTTTTATAATTTTGGGACTCTGGGTATAAAATGATAAAGTGAGATTATAAACAGGTATACTTGATTATTGAGTATCTGCATATATTATTGTAATCTGACATCTGTATTACAAAATAAATCTTTATTACTTGGAGATATTTGATAGAAAAGTTATAATTGAATTAAATCCAAATGACTTTATTTTACATGTAGTATTCAGCAAAAAGGCAGTCTTAGGTTAAACAGTAATATGATCTCCATCATTTAATATTAAATAAAACAATAATTGACATCAAAGTTAGTAAGAGCATAAGTCACAAAAACCCAAGAGGATGCATGCTCTGTGTCTGAAGTGAAAACTGTTCCCACATGGAATCAAATGCTGCCCGTCAATCAGTGTCAGAAAAGTCTTCCTGTCTAAGCTGCATGAGTGCATCCATTTCGATCATATTAAAACCTTTGAGGGCCAAATTCTCACACGTTTCCGAGGGGAGTTGAATGGACAAAATCCTGTGGATGAATTGACCTTATCATGGAACCAGACAACCTTGATTCTGAAGACAAGGAGGTATTAAACTGGGATATTAATGATATAAAACTACTACAGAATGTGAAAAAAAGTAGACGCTCCAGGAGTGGCCAGATTCCCATGTGAAGCACATCTACAGTTTGGAGGACAGGAGTGCGCAGAGGCACCTGAGTAGCTGGGTCATGCACAACAACAACAACCACAACTCTTGCGTCCTCAAGAAGCTGTACCTGGGCCTGGTAGTGTGCAGCTGCCAAGGAGGGCTGCAAGGTCTACCTGTGCCCTGTCTTCTGTGACAAAGCTAAGCAGAAGCATCAGAGAAAACTGACTCAACTGTGATGGGCTTCTGAAACTAATTCTTTGCCAAGACCATGGGGGCTTCCAGGTCCCCAACTTCTGGAGGCAGGATGGATGCTTCAAATTTTTCTAGTCAAAGGGAAGGTATGATCACCCAAAACCAGAAACCAAAGTAGAAGCAGAGGCAAGAAAAGTAATGAAGAAAGTGTACACAGCGTCTTCCTCTGCTTCTCTGAAGCTGAAGGGGAGTCCAGAGATGAAGTCACTTCCAGGTAAAACAAAATGTCAGGAAAGTTTACTTTTAACTTGGTTTTTCCAGGAAGGGGTCCAATTGCTTGGTAGTCACAGTGGACCCGGGGAAAGCTAGGTAATATTTCCCAGCAGAGGTCACTGAATGGTTGCTTATCCTTCTCTACAAGTCATGATTTTTGGAGGGACCACTGATCTGGCCCACTCTCCCCCCAGCTTGGGCCCCACTAAACTCTATGAGAAATGCAAATCGTCCTGTAGTGAGATTTACAGTAGTGCAGACCTGCTGCAGCCTACTATCTCTGGAATCTACCAGGATTACAATGATCTGCAAGCATGGAATAAAAATGTGGCTTTGGGGAGAAGTCACCTTAATGACAAATGTTGTTCCAGTTATCCTTTTCCTCTGGCCAGCTGGCCTTAGGACTTCTCCCTTTCCCTAAACTCTTCAGAACCCGTTTCCTGCAGAGTACAGTGGAACCACCTGCAGCCAAAACTAGCTGTCACACATTATGACCAAATCCAGGGGTGATCTTTATAAAGAGAAGGTACATGTGGATTTTAACAGCTACTTCCCTTCCACCCGATACCATTAACTCCAGGAAAACCCCTTTCTCCTCACCTACACCTCTTACATTCACCATTAATGTTCCCTGCCAGGCGAGAGCAGCAATTGGGATTTTGATAAAGAAATGAGAAGCATGGGTTTACACCACTGCAACAATGAAATACTTCTAAACCTCTGTCCTTTAAGATGAGTCAAGTCTTTTACAATCCCACAAAAAGCTGTTTGGGGAAATAGGTGAAAGAATTTCTTTGGGAAACAATTTTCAAAAAATAACCACAGATAAATTGGAATCATGGTGACAAGTTGAGGGCAATACTTCTTTTTTCACACAAAAAGTAACCTCCCCCCACCCCTTTCTATTCTTGAACTCTCATTCTTAGCAAAGAATGGAAATTTGTCCCATCTGTGATGTAAAATGCTTTTGGCTTTCTTTCTACATTGTTTGTGGCTCTTAGCACCTTAGCAGCATTATTTGTTAGCTTTCCATTGTCCTTGATTCCTGTCAAACAGCAGAGATGTAAAAAAACCAGCTCACCTACCTAGGATCACTGCATTCCTACCGTGGTGTTGGCAAGGAATATTGACTATTCCATGGACTGTCAGAAAAATGAACGTGTCATTCTTAGAAGAAATACAATCAGAATTCTCCTTAGAAATGAGGATGGAGAGACTTCGGCTCAATTACTTCGGACTCTTCATTAGGAAAGACCAATCGTTAGAAAAGGACATCATGTTTGGATAATGTGGAGGGTCAGCAAGAATTAGGGAAACTCTCAGTGAAGTGGACTGACACAAGAGCCATAACAACGGACTCAAATATGTCAACAATCATGAATACGGTGTAGGACTGGGCAGCACTTCATTCTGTTATACGTAAGGTTACCATGAGTCAGAGCTGACTGGGCGGCAACTAACAACAACACCTAGAATCACAGGATACCTTCTTGGGAACTGTGAGAAGGAAGGAACCAGGAGAGAAGGTTAAAGAGCTGTGGAGGTTTGGAGAGCTGAGCTTATACCTGAAATATTTAATACTTTACTAGTCATGGGAATAGTTTTAAAAATGTGTTTTCTTGTTGATTTATAGGACTTATCATATAAGGAATATGACCCAGCTACATTCAGTAAAGACAATGAGCAGCATAATTAAATGTCAGCACAGAGAAATTCTAGTGGCAGCAAACGTCTTCTCTGCCTTTCCTTCTTCCTTCTTCTCCTCCTTCCTCACTATCTTCCCCTACCACAAGGGATTAGATTTTGTCCAATTTATCTGTATTCTTTATGACAGCTGAATCAGTGCCAGGTTCATAATATGTGCTTGATAAATGTTTGCTTAAAAACAATCTTGGTGTAATGAACATGGATGTCATCAGCCAGCCACATCTTCATTGACAGTTCCTCTTCTGACCTGAAGTAGTTTACAGTAAAGGTCAGCCTAGACATCAAATCTGAAAAGAACCATGCAATAAATAAATATTTTCAAAAACAAAAACTATCCCAACACTAAACCAAACCAGTTGCCATTGAGTGGATTCCGACTCATAGCAACCCTATATGACAGAGAACTGCCCCATAGGGTTTCCAAGGAGCAGCTGTTGGATTCAAACTGCTGACCTTTTGGTTAGTAGCTAAGCTCTTAACCATTGCACCACCAGGGCCCCACCAGCAAGGGTTATTTTGTCTGTGGGAAACCTCATAGAAATCACATTTTATACTGTGATTTAGTGAGATTTCAGTGAAGATATGAAGATGTCAGTATAATTCATTAGGAGCAATTGATCTAACAAAAATTATGGTGCAGAAAATATGAATTCCAAATAATTATATATAAACTTTGGAATTAATATGTAGAAGAAATGTCTAGCTGTCCATCAAAATACTGTTCTATTCTGTACTGGTGATGATTGCTGGGAGGTGGCTTTCAAGGAGGGACTACTTTCCCCAACCCCTTTTCAAATCGGTGTGGCTGTGTGACCCAAGTGTTGTTCATAAGAGACGGGCAAAATGTATACACACCTTTTTTAGATCTGGTTCACCATATTCTTCTGTGTGATCCCCAGTGATCTCTCTTCCTCCATCTGCTGGCTGAATATCAATGTTCAGGGTGATCATGATGGAAGAGGCTGCATAGGCCCGGCTCACTATTGTTTACTCGCCATTGCTAACCGCTACATTGTCTCATGATGTTGTTTCTCCAGTCTCTACAAAAAGGTTTAAGATTAACCCATGTTCCTCCCTGGAGGGTGGAAAACAAGTGATAATGATCTAAGAATGAAAAACCAAACAAAGCACCCATCTTGTGACAAGAAAAAGTAGGATGTCACCAGATAATCTCCAAAGATGTCACCAGATAACCTCTAAGAATACCAGTAGAAGGTTAACTCATCTAAGACATCATCACCTCTAGGAGAAACTACCACAAAAGATCCATAATCCTGTCCCTATAAAAGACTCCAGCCGATCTCCAGTGGGGGAGACGGGTTTTTTGGAGGAATCTATTCCCCTCCGTCTCCTATGTATCGATATATAATAAACATCTTGCTGCTTACCTCACCCCTGTCTCAGAATTGGCTATTGCAGCAGGCGGCTCCAATCTGTGTTATTGCGGTAACAATGAAGGCTAAACTTTGAAGATGATAGAACTTCTAACAGCCTGGGCTTCTGACTAATTCCATAAAGCCAATACACCACTTTCCTGAAGCTGTCCACAAGACTTCATTGTTTACTGTAATATTATCACAGGAGTCCCTGGGTGGTGCAAATTGTTAAGCTCTTGACTACTAGCTGAAAGATGGGTTGTTTGAACCCACCCAGTAGCGTCTCAGAAAACAGGTGTGGCAATCTGCTTCAGAAAGATCAGTCTTGAGAACCCTGTGGAGCAGTTCCACTCTGCAAACATGGGGTCACCAAGAGTCAGAATCAATTTGACAGCAACTAACAAGTATAAATATTACGGCACTTACATTTTCATGTTTACTTCAGCTGGAATTATTTACACTCAGGTAATAACTGGTATCTTGAACTAGAGTGCTGCCATCAAAGAGCCCTAAAATGTGTGGCATTGGTTTAGTGTCAAGGAGACTGATATCAGAAGTTGACAACTTAAGATCCATGTTACACAGAGACAAAAACATTTGGTGAAACTGTAGCTGTGATAACTTGGAAGGCAAACCAGATGCTTATTAGGTCTCAAATTCTCAGGGAAGAGGTTGGAAAACAAAATTTTATTAGTGTGTGCTAGTTAGTATAGCTGCATTTAGCATGATATTAAAAAACAGAAATTAATTTTGACATGACTCAGCAGCTACAAGCAAAAGTGAAAGGAAATAGGCAGACCAAAAATTGAGTCCTTTCAGGATTCAGCTGGTTGCTTCTAGACCCGAAGCAGCAAAATATTAAATTGAGAAACATCTGAAGTGACCCATTATGGGTTAAATCCTTTAATACTTAGCTAGGCACCTAAGATCAGATAAAAGATGTGGACTACCCTATGTGCAAGATTTCATTTCCCAATCTCCTTTGCAGTTAGGTGTGGCCATGTGATTCAGTTCTTGCTAATCGAAGCTAGACATTAGGTAGAAAGGATGCCAAATGCTTCCAGACCTGGGCCATAAAAAATTCCTGTGTGAATATTTATGTTTTTTTCCCAGGCTCTTTGTCTGAATGTCAACACCCAGTGCAGTCTTGGAGCCTGAGTGCAGAAGATGGAAGAGCCTCTGTCAACCTGGATTCATGAATGCCTGTGTGGAGTAGAGCTGCATCCCTACTTGAAATTGACTTTGTGTTGCACCAGTAATACCTCCACTGAATAGTGACATTACTAATACACATAAATTCATAAAAGACTATTTAATGGCATGATATATTAAGACTAATAATTTTATAATTTTTAAATTAGAAAAAAGATGATAATACATAACATATAGTTAAACCATATGCTGTTTAAATATACATTCAGAAGATTATTGAAAGCTATATACTATCATGGTAATAGTAATTATAATTGTTAGGAGTAATTATCCTAATTTTCTCCTTTATGCTTATCTATATTTATTAAATTCTTGTTAATAAACACTAGCTCCAAATAATTTTTGTAATGTGTGCTGCATTGAATAAAGAAAACAATATGTTATTTAAAATAAAAATAGAAATTTTCTTGGAAAAAGATAAAATCCCATACATACATACTTCTTTTTTTTCTAGATTAAATATCGTTTCCACAAAAGTCCATTTCCTGTAATCAATCATAACACCTTCATGATTTATTTTTGGTATTTATTATGTGTTAAACAAATGATTCTAAGCGTGCGTGAGCATGCACATACATGCACACACATACACACACTCATGCTATTTGGTGAGATCATTAGAAATAATTCCAAGCAAAGCAATAAATTGACTCAGATTTAACTCGTGATGTACTTGAGAAACTGGATAACAGCAATGTAGTTGAAGCGAAGTCTGCAGGGCAGAGGGTTGGAGGGACAAACTACATCTGGATATGCACTTAACATAGTTTTACATCAAACCAAAGGCTTCTTTGAGTTGTGACCAAGGAATTCTTTGGTAGAATTAAGGATTCAATGGAAGGAATCGTTAGTTATACTTGAAGAGCATAGTGTGGTAATATTGTTATGTTTTATTTTATTTTTATTTTATTCCATGCCATGGATCTGCATTATTCCTAGACATTAAAGGCATTTGAAAAATGTTGGTGAGCAGTGAAGAAGACTGAAAATTAAAATAAGGAGTAATAAAAGGCTATTGGGACAGATTTTAATGTCAGTTTTAGGTTACCTTGTTCTTGCATTGAAATTCACACAGGAATTTTGAGATTCTAATCTAGAAGAGCAGTGATAAAGAAAAAGGAGTAACAGAAATCTTAAAAGTTGTTGTTGGTGTTGGCTTCCATCAAGTTGGCCCCCAACTCATGATGACCTCATGAACAATGGAACAAAACTCTGCCTAGTCCTACACTATGCCCACGATTGGTAGTGGATGGGACTGTTCTGAGCCATAGGGTTTTCATTGCCTCATTTTTGGAAGAAGATCGCCAGGCTTTTCTTCCTAGTTCATTTCAGTCTGGAAGCACTGCTGAAACCTTACAGCATCATTGTAACATGGGAGCTCCACTGATAGATGGGTGATGGCTGTGTATGAGGTGTATTGCCCAGGAATCGAAACCAGGTCTCCCACATGGAAGGCGAGAATTCTACTACTGAACCAACACTGTCCTCTAAACTTTAAAGGAAGTCTTTAACTCTGATCCTGGGCAGAGACAATTGACTGCATGCTTTATTTCTTTGTCATTTAAACTTAGGTAACTTTGAATCCAAGTGTTTTACATCTGTCTGAAGCCATGGTGGCTTTTGCTCTGAAAGAACAGTTATAGGCACTCTTTGCTGTTTCATAACCTGTCAACTTTGTTTCTGGAGTTCAAGGTTGCCTTGTATTAAGTGGTTTCAAATGTTCTCTCTCTTTAGTTTGGTGTGGTCACTGGTGGACCCATCCACTATTTTTAGGCCTCAGCTATTTAACATCACATGAGATTTGTGTAAACAAAGGTATCTTCAGGGAAGGACTTATTTGATATATTCGTTTTGTAGAAAACCTGTGGATCTACTAATGTGTGTTTGTTTGCTTGCTTGTTTGTTTCTCCAAAGCTGTCTGGGCTCTGGGATCTGTGACTGGATGGAAAAGCTTTTCTCAGGGAAGATATGAAAGAAGTCTGTGGACTTTAGAGACTTGGGAGTGGCTTGGAGGATTGGGGCCAAAAATACAATTAGTGAAATCTTGGATCAGAGGCCAAGACACTGTTGTGATATTTTCCCACTTGTAAGGTCAGTTGGAACCCCCTAAATGAATCATTTTTGATAATCACATGAACCAACTCCTTTGGAAGCCAAGTTAGAACAATCTGCAAAGGAAAAACTAAAGGATGAAAAACAATGTCTTTCCCCCCTCCCTCCAGTTTACTCTCTCATTCTTCATAAAATAGTTTAGCACCGTAAATTTTTAGATCCTGGCATTTGTTATTAATATTATAATTCTTTTTCAATAATTATTTTTAGGTTTGTTATTGTTAGTTGCCTTCAAGTCAATTCTGACTCATGGTGACCCAATGTTCATAGGTGAAAAATGATAAAAAGAAGCAAGGGACAAAGTCTTGCTCTAAGATACTTCTGTGAAGAGAAAACAAAAAAAAAGATGGCTATTAAGAATTAAGGACATACCGTATCATAATTAGGTCCCTCGTGGCACAAATGGTTTCCACTCAACAACTAACCTAAAGGTGGGCAGTTCAAATCCACCCACTGGCACCACAAAGGAAAGCCCTGGTAATTTGCTTCCTTAAAGATTATAGCCAAGAAAACCCTATGGAGCACAGTTCTGGTCTGTAACACATGGGGTCACCATGTTTGTAATTGACTGGAGGGCAACTGTTTTCTTCAATTATTGTTATTTCATAACTGTTTATGAAGTCTTACATTTTTACTGAGGAAGTTTAAATTTCATTCTTGAAGGTGGTAGCATAACCTAGTCTCTAATATACACTTTTTAAATGAAGAATTGATTTGGTGACTTCAGAGTCTCTCGGCAACTAATGGCTTTGCGAATGTGGATTGGGTAGGCTGGCAGGTTCAGCTCCACAGGACTGTGGCCTCTAGGTTTTGTTGAGTGTTTAAGAACCTGTAGTGGTTTGAGTTAAGTCCTTTTGCTTCTCTGACAGCAAACAATTTTGGTTCCAGCGGAACCACCGTGTCCCTGATTGTTACATGCCAACACGGTCTGTCACCTCCTTTCATTTCCCCGATTGTGTCATAGCATCACAATTTTCTTTGGTGTTCATTCAAGCAAGCCAGAAGCACTGTGAAAAGCAAGGCACTGAAAGTGAGAAATAAGTCTCCAAGTGGGAAACAAAAGGAAAAAAAAAATAGAAATAATTTTCTGGAGACATAATCCACACTCAGCTGAGACGGGAAAAAATGGGGAAGAACAGTATTATATATGGTTTTACTTGCAGATATAAATTATAGCTAAATGCATGTCCTTCATAAAATTTTGGATTAAGTATTACTTTGTATTCTTTTCACTTATTTATTTATTTTTATTGTACTTTAGGTGAAGGTTTACAGAACAAATAGTTTCTCATTAAACAGTCAGTACACATATTGTCTTATGACATTGGCTAACAACCCCACGACATGTCAACACACTCCCTTTCAGGCTTGGACGACCTTTTGTTTTTTTTCTTTTTGGTAAAATATACATAGCCAAAGATACACCATTTCAAAAATTTCTACATGTACAAATCAGTGACATCAATTACGTTCTTCCAGTTGTGCTGCTATTCTCAAGTTAGATGAAGGTTTACAGAACAAAACAGTTTCTCATTAAACAGTACAAATGTTGCCATATGACAATGGTTAAGAACCCCACTACACGTCAACTTGGGGTCCCTATCACCAGCTTTCCTGCCTCCTTCTGCCTTCTAGTCCTTGTCCCTGGACTTCTGTGCCTCATTTGTCGCATTTTGTTTTACACGGCTGTTGAACCCCCGCCTGAACAGGGAACTTCGGGAGTGACTTCACCACTGAGCTAAAAGAGTCTCTGGGGGCCATAATCTTGGGTTTCTCCAGTCTCTATCAGGCCAGTATATCTGGTATTTTTGTGTGTGTGTGTTAGAATTTGTTCTACATCTTTCTCCAGCTCTGTCCAGAACCCTCTGTTGTGATCTTAGTCAGTGGTGGTAGTCGGGCACCATCTAAGTGTACTGGACTCAGTCTGGGTGGAGGCCTTGGTAGCTGTGGACAATTAGTCCTTTGGACTAATCTTTTCCTTCTATCCTGTTCTCTTCATTCTCCCTTCCTCCAGAAAGGGTGAGACCAGTGGAGTATCTTAGATGGCTGCTCACAGGCTTTTAAGACCCCAGACGATACTCACTAAGGTAGAATGTAGAACAATGTCTTTATAAACTGTGTTATGCCAATTGAGCAAGATGTTCCCCAAGACCATAGTCCCCACAGAACTCTGCCTAACAATTCAGTCCCTCAGGGAGTTTGGATGTGTCTATGGAGCTTCCATGACCTTTCCTTGTACAAGTTGTGCTGGATTCCCCAGTATTGTGTGCTGTCTTACACTTCACCAAAATTATCAATAATCTACTGTCTATTTAGTACTTCCCCCCACCCCTCCCATCACTCATAACCAACAAAGATTGTTACTTTTTGTGTGTAAACTTTTTCATGAGTTTTTACAATTGAGGTCTCATACAATATTTGTCCTTTTGAGATTGACTGATTTCACTCAGCATAATGTCCTCCAGTTTCATCCATGTTATGAGATGCTTCACAGATTCATCAATGTTCTTTATTGTTGCATAATACTCCATTGTGTGTATGTACCATAGTTTGTTTATCCATTCAATGTTGATGGGCATCTAGGTTGTTTCCATCGTTTTGCTATTGTGAACAATGCTGCCATGAACATGGGTGTGCATATGTCTATTCATGTGACGGCTCTTATTTCTCTAGGATATATTCCAAGGAGTGGGATTGCTTGATCGTATGGTATTTCTATTTCTAGCTTTCTAATGAAGCACCATATCATTTTCCAAAATGGTTATATCATTATGCATTCCAACCAGCAGTGCATAAGAGTTCCCATCTCCCCGCAGCCTCTCCAACATTTATTATTTCCAGGGTTTTTGATTCATGCCAGTAATGCTGGGGTGAGATGGTATCTCATTGTGGTGTTAATTTTCATTTCTCTAATGGCTAGTGATTGCCAGCATTTCCTCATATGTCTGTTGGCCACTTGAATGTCTTCTTTCGTGAAGTGTCCATTCATTTCCTCTGCACAATTTTTAATAGGATTATTTGTCTTTTTGTTGTAGAGGTGTTGAATTTTCTTGTAGATTATAGAGATTAGACCTTTGTCTGACTTGTACTGTCCAAAAATTTTTTCCCAGTCTGTAGGTACTCTTTTTACTCTTTTGGTGAAGTCTTTTGAAGAGCAGAGGTGTTTGATTTTTAGAAGATCCCAGTTATCTAGCTTGTCTTCTGGGCTTTGTGTGTTGATAGATATGGTTTGTATCCTGTTAATGCCATGTATTAGGCCCTGTAGAATTGGTCTTATTTTTTCTTCTATGAACTTTATAGTTTTTGGTTTTATATTTAGGTCTTTGATCCATTTTGAATTAGTTTTTGTATATGGTGTGAGACATGGGTCGTGTTTCATTTTTTTTGCAGACGGATATCCAGTATTCCCAGAACCATTTGTTAAGAAGACTGTCTTTTCCCCATTTGATGGACTTTGGGCCCTTGTTGAAGATCAGGTGACCATAGGTAGATTTACATCTGGGTTCTCAATTCTGTTCCATTGCTCAGTGTATCTGTTGTTGTACCAGTACCAGGCTATTTTCACTACTGTAGCTGTACAGTAGGTTCTGAGGTCAGGTAGTGTGAGTCCTCTTACTTGATTCTTCTTCTCAGTAGTGCTTTACTTATTTGGGGCTTCTTCCCTTTCCATATAAAGTTAATGATTAGTTTTTCCATCTCTTTGAAGAATGTTATTGGTATTTGGATCAGCATTGTGTTGTATTTCTAAATTGCTTTGGGTAGAATTGTCATTTTCACAATGTTGAGTCTACCTATCCATGAGCATGGTATGTTTTTCCATTCACGTGGATATCTTTCAGTTTCTTGCAGTAGTGTTTTGTAGTTTTCTTTATATAGGTCTTTTACATCCCTGATTAGATTTATTCCTAAGTATTTATTTTTTTAGGGGCTATTATAAATGGTATTGTTTTCCTGATTTCCTTTTCATCGTTCTCTTTATTGGTGTATAGGAATCCAACTGATTTTTGTATGTTTATCTTGTATCCTGCTACTCTGCTGAATCTTTCTATTAGTTCTAGTAAATTTCTCATGGAGTCTTTAGGGTTTTCTATGTATAGTATCATATCATCCACAAATAGGGACAGTTTAACTTCTTCATCACTGATTTGGAGGCCCTTTATTTCCATTTCTTTCCTTATTGCTCTAGCTAGAACTTTCAGCACAATGTTAAATAGGAGTGGTGATAAAGGGCATCCTTCTTTTGTTTCAGTTCTCAAGAGGAATGTTTTCAGCCACTCTCCATTAAGAATGATGCTGGCTGTTGGTTTTACATAGATGCCCTTTATTATGTTGAGAAATTTCCCTTCTATACCTATTTTGTTGAGAGTTTTAATCAGGAAAGGGTATTGGACTTTGTCAAATGCCTTTTCTGAGTCAACTGAGATGATCATGTGATTCTTTTCTTTCCTTTTACTTATGTGGTGAATTATGTTGATTGATTTTCTAATGCCGAACCATCCTTGCATACCTGGTATGAATACTACTTGGTTGTGGTGTATTATTTTTTTGATATGATGCTGAATTCTATTGGCTAGCATTTTGTTGAGAATTTTTGCATCTATATTCATGAGAGATATTGGTCTGTAATTTTCTTTTTTTGTGGCATCTTTGCCTGGTTTTGGTATCAGCGTTATGCTGGCTTCATAGAATGAATTCAGAAGTGTTGCTTCCTATTCTACATTCTGAAATAGTTTGAGTAGTGGTGGTATAAGCTCTTCTCTGAATGTTTTGTAGAATTCTCCAGTGAAGCCATCTGGGCCAGGGATTTTTTTTGTTGTTGTTGGGAGTTGTTTTATCTCATTTTCAATGTCTTCTCTTGTTATGGGTCTGTTCTGATTTTTGACTTCACTATGTTGTAGTTTGGGTAGGTAGTATGTTTCTAGAAATTTATCCATTTCCTCTAGGTTTTCAAATTTGTTGGAGTATAGTTTTTTCATAATACTCTATTATGATCCTTTCTATCTCAGTTGAGTCTGTTGTAATGTCACCCATTCAATTTTTTGTTTGGTTTATTTGCATCCTCTCCTGTTTTTCTTTTGCCAGTCTGGCCAGTGCTTTGTCAATTTTCTTGATTCTTTCAAACAGTCAACTTTTGGTTTTGTTGATTCTTTCTATTGGTTTTTTATTCTCCATTTCATTTACTTCTACTGAGATCGTTATTACTTCCTTTCTTCTGCTGGCTGTGGGCTTTTTTTGCTGTTCTCTTTCTATTTGTTTGAGTTTTGTAGTTAATGTTTTGATTTTGTCACTTTCTTCTTTTTGATGTGTGCATCTATTGCTATAAATTGTCCTCTGAAGACTGCCTTTGCTGTGTCCCAAAGGTTTTGGCATGATGTGTTTTCATTCTTGTTTGATTCTAGGAATTTTTTAATTCCATCTCTGATTTCTTCTATTACCCATTATTTTGTAAACAGGGTTTTATTGAGTTTCCACGTAATTAATTTTTTTCCTTGCTCTTTCTGTTGTTAATTTCTACCTTGATGGCATTGTGGTCAGAGAAGATAATTTGTTTTATCTCAGCACTTTGGATCTTGTTGAGGATTGCTTTGTGGCCTAAGATTTGGTCATTCTACAGAATGTTCCATGTGCATTGGAAAAGAATGTGTACTTTGCAGCTGTTGGATAGAGTGTTCTATATATCTCTATGAGGTCAAGCTGGCTGATTGTGCCCTTTAGGTCTTCTGTATCTTTGCTGAGTTTCTTTTTAGATGTGCTGTCCTTTATTGAGAGTGCTGTGTTGAAGTTTTCCACCATTACTGTGGAAATGTCAATTTCTCTTTTCAGTGTTGTTAGAGTTTGTTTTATGTATTTTGGTGCCCTGTCATTAGGTGCGTAGATGTTTATTATGGTTATGTCTTCATGATGGATCGCCCCTTTAATCATTATATAGTGTTCTTCCTTGTCTCTAATGGTGAATTTTGTTTGAAAGTCTATTTTACCTGAGATTAGTATTGCCACTCCTGCTCTTTCTTGGTGGTTGTTTGCTTGATATACTATTTTTCCAAGCTTTGATTTTTAGTAAATTCACGCCTTTGTTTCTAAAGTGTGTCTCTTGTAAACAGCATATTTATGGAATCCTTCTTTTAAAATCCATTCTGTCACTCTCCTTCTCTTTATGAGTGTGTTGAGGCCATTTATATTCAGTGTAATTATTGATAGATGTGAGTTTATTGCTGTCATTTTGTACTCTTTTTTTTTGTGGTGCTGAAGTTTTCTTTGTTCCTCTTACTCTCCTGTGCTAAATTCCTTTTGTGCATTTTTTTTTTCAGTTCTTTTGTTTTTGTAGGTTTTGTTTTTACTGAGCCTTTATGTTTTTCCTCTTTATTTTTATGAGCATGTTTGTTAACTTTGTGGATACCTTGAAATTTACACATATCTTTCTAAGTTTAAAGCTGTCTATTATTACTTAGTATTGCATTGCCTTCCTCTCCATTAGAAGGTTCTCTATCTAAACTTTTTATTCTCTTCTTTATTGTTCTTATGTTGTTATCTTTTCCAGATTAACTGCTCTGATTCCCTGTTGTATTTTTTTGGTTTTGGATAGTCCTTGAGTGTTCGTTTCCTAGATTGGTATCTGGATGGTACCATCCCGCTTCCTAGATTCTGCCTGTGAGCTGAAGCTGTTTGTTCTGAGATTGAAGAACTCCCTTAAATAATTCTTGTAAGTCTCGTTTGACTTTTACATATTCCCTTAATTTCTGTTTATCTGGAAATGACATAATTTCACCATCAAATTTGAACGAGAGTTT
>NW_004444085.1:1046086-1047137 GCF_000243295.1 Trichechus manatus latirostris
GTGCTGTTTGTTGGCTGTTGGTGTTGCTTTTTACTGCTTCTTTTGATTTCTTCCTTACCTCCCTCACCACCTCCCCTCCTTTCGCTCAAATACCTGGCTCTGTGCACCATCTTTGCTTCTTCCTGAGGGGCTGCAGAGTTCCGGTAATTTGTGATATACACTTTCCCATTCCCTACTCTTCCTCACACACACTCGGCCCCCTCTGCTTCCCGTGAGCACAGTCTCTTGTCCGAGAAACACCAGCCTGCACTAGCTGGCTCTCTGAGTGACATTTTTTGGCTGCTAGTGTTGCTTTCTTTTCTGCTTCTTTTGATTTCTTCCTTACCTCTCACCACCTCCCCCTCCTTTCACTCAAATACCTGGCTCCAGGCGCCATCTTTGCTTCTTCCTGAGGGTCTTTGGAGCTCTGGTCGAGTGTGGAGCTGCTTCCCCATCTGGGCTGCCGTGCTCGTGGGATCCTGGGAATTTTGTTTGTTTGTTTGTTTTGAATTGTTTGTTTGTTTCCCTTTCCTTTCCTTAAGTTGGGAGCCCTTTCTGGCCAGGCAGTGTTGCGTGGCAAGGAGACTTCCCCCTCGGCTTGCACAGACGTGCAGAGGGATCCCTGAGGGCATTTCTTTTTTCATTGGATTTTTTTTTTCTTTTTTGATGTGGGGGCTTTCTTGTTGTTTTTTTTTTTTAATTTGTTTTGTTTTCTTATACCTCTTTTTCCCTTTTTGTCTCTCTTCATTAATAAGTTTCTCATCTCTCTATGTCTTCATTCTCTTTCTGTTCCCTGAATGCCTGGCGTTGTATGGCCCTGTGCCTTCTAGCCAAGCTGTGCTGCAACACCTGGGAGCGACTTCTGCAGACCTCATAGCTGGACCGGTGGGAACCCTGGGAACTTTGCAGTTCTTTAACCTTTCTGATTTTTGTTTGTTCATTCTTTTCTTTTCTTCTTCTTCCCCTTTCTGTTTTTCTCCATTTGATAGTCTCTCATCTCTCCACCCCAACGGCAAGCTCCCCTAGCATTATTTTTTGTTTGCTTGTATGTTTTTGGCTCCTGTTCCTCTCT
>NW_004444085.1:1062350-1065040 GCF_000243295.1 Trichechus manatus latirostris
AGTAGTCCAGTGACAACTGCTAGAAGGCAGAAGGGGACAAGGGAGCTGGTGATAGGGAACCCAAGGTTGAGTAAGGATATTGTTGATGTGTTGTGTGATTGTTAACCATTGTCATAGGGCAACATCTGTAGTTAAATGAGAAACTATTTTGTTCTGTAAGCCTTCATCTTAAGTGAGAATAACAGCAGAATTGTAAGAGCGTAGTCAATGTCACTGAACTGTGCATGTAGAAATTTTTGAAATGGTGTATCTTTGGCTATGTGTATTTTCACCAAAAAAAAGAAAGGTTGAGAAGTTAGAGGTTTGACATGTTGTGGGGTTGTTAACCAAAGTCATAAAACAATATGTGTACTACTGTTTCACAAGAAACTATTTGTTCTGTAAGCCTTCAACTGAAGTACAAGAAAAAAAAAAAGAAAAAGATACCCCTCCAAAAAATAACATGAAGAAAGAAATGTTGTCAGGGATCCCACTGTGCATCTGCACAAACTGAGGTGTTAGGTCCCAAGCCACACAGTACTGCCTGGCTAGAACTGGCTCCCATTTCAAGAAAAGAAAAAGAAAACAAACAATTCAAAACAAAGAAGCAAAAAAGCCCCAGGATCCCACCATCATGGTAGCACCGACCAGGAAGCGGTTTCACATTCAAGAGGAGTTTCACAGCCTTTCAGGAAGAAACAAAGATGTTTCATTGAGCCAGGTATTTGCGAGAAAGTTTGGGAGGTGGTGAGAAGTAAGGAAGAAATCAAAAGAAGTGGAGAAAAGCAATACCAGGAGCCAACAAATGGCATTCTGGGAGTCGGCCAGTGAGGGCAGGTGGAATCCAAGCAGCCAGTGCTTCCCGGCCAAGAGACTGTGACTGCAGGAAGCAGAGGAGGCTGAGTGGGGGGTGAAGATGTATGGGGTGTGGGAAAGCGTATATCACTGGTTACCGGTTGTTCTGTCTCCTGCTGGAAGCTCTGTGAAGCTGCTTTCTTGTACCCCCTGTTTGCTGGTCTCTGATAGGAGTCCAAGATGGCAGATCTGTGCTGCGTTAGCTGATAGGGGACCTCTGCATGTATGTTTCCTCACTCTATGTTCTCTGTCAGTTTCTTATTCTATTTGGTGCTTGGCTGAGTTCTTTATCTCTTCATTTGATGTTTAGGATTTCAGGATTGCTGTTTTCTCTGTTTTGCTTAGTGTTTTGGATCTTTGCTGTGGAGGGACTATGTGCTGCTTCTGCCTAGGGCCCCATGTTGCCTGGAAGTCTACTTTGTATTCTTAATATTGAAATACTCAATTAGTATCTCAAAAAGTCAGTCATTAAATACCCTATGGATCACAATGGTCTGATCTGCAACTGATCACGGTGATGGTGCAAGACCAGGCAACATTTCATTCAGTTGTGCATGGGGTCACCATGAGTTGGGGCTGACTTGATGGCAGCTAACAACAACAACATGGTTTATAAGGCCAATCAGGATATTTGCCCCTTATTAATAAACATGCATTTCCTTCTAATTATTGTCTCCCATCTTTGTTATTTCTGCTCTTGTCCCTATCTCAGTAATTGACAATACCATTTATTCAGTTCCTCAGGGTAGAAACTTTTGAGAATTTCACCTATTTTCTTTTTTGTTTTTGTGTAAAAACCCAAAACGTCAGCAAACTGAGTGAATATCTCCTTTGATAGCAATTTACTGTTAACACCTGATCCTAATCTAAGCAACCATCATCTCTCACCTGGAATATGACAATATCACTTAACCTCTCCCTTCTATTATTGCCACCTGAAGTCCATTCTCTGCGTAGCAACTGGAAAGATCTTTTACAGATTTCAGTCATATGATGTTACTCTTCTGCTCCACACCTTCCAATGGCTTCAGAGCTCAGAATAAAATAAATATTCATCATCATAATCTACAAGTTCCTACATGATGTAGCCAACCCTCAGCCACCTCTTTGTTTTCATCTCCCATTTCTCCCTCATTCATTTGTATTAATCCAATAATGGCATCATATCTTTACCTTGATTAATTCTGACTCAGGGACTTCACATGCTCTTCCCACTAAAATCAATGTCTGCCACTCAGGTATCCACTTCATTTGCTCCCACACTTCTCTTAGAGACCTCTTAAAGCCATCATATTAGAAGAGCCTTCTCTGACACATGAAATAAGATAGCAGAAAATAAAGTAAAATAAAGACCCCTGTCTTCCCAACGTGACCCACAGTGTGCTTTATTTTCCTCAACAGCATTTATGATCTCCCTGACATTTTATATATTTATTAGTCTATTCATTGATTATCCCCTCCTATTAAACTAAAGTGCAAGCCCTAAAAGACCAAACCCATTTTCTTTTCTTTGTTACCTACTGTATTCCCAGCACCTAAAACAATTTCTAGTTAATGGTGTTAATAATAACTGTCCAACATCTATGTCAACTGGCATAACAAAGCTTATTAAGAAAATGTTCTGAATCCTACTTTGGTGAGTGGCATCTGGGATCTTAAAAACTGGCAAGCGGCCATCTAAAATGCATCAATTGGTCCCAACCACTTGGAGTAAAGGAGAACGAAGAACACCAAAGACACAAGGAAAGTATTATCCCAAGAGACAGAATGGGCCACATAAACCAGAGACTTCATCAGCCTGAGACCAGAAGAACTAGATGGTGCCTGGCTACCACCAATGAATGTCCTGACAGGGA
>NW_004444085.1:1065169-1068016 GCF_000243295.1 Trichechus manatus latirostris
CTATCACCCCAGAACTAAAACAATTTCCGAGGCCAACTCTTCAGACAGGGATTGGACTGGACTGTGGGACATAAAGTGATACTTGTGAAGAATGTGCCTCTTAAAAAAGTAGATACAAGAGACCAAAGGGGCAGCTTCTGTCCAGAGGTGAGATGGGAAGGCAGAGAGAGTTAGGAGCTGGTTGAACGTTCATGGGAAATCAGAGGCGGAGGGGAGGAGTGTGCTGTTGCAGAGCAGGGTGAGTGGTTGGGGTCTCATAACAATGTAAGTAAAAAAAAAATTCTGTATGGGAGACTAACTTGAAATGTAAAATTCATTTAATTACAACAATAAAAAAAATAAAAAAAAATCACTGTCCAAGAGTTATGGAGTGAATATTAATAAGACCTCCAAATGATTTAGACATGGCCATGAATTTTTTAAAAAGTGTTTAATACTTTTAACTGGTCAATGCAATGATAAGTGATCTCGGTGAACTATAATAGCAGGTGTAAAATTTATATTGGATCCCCCAAAGGTGTTTAGTCTTCAAAATATCTGGGAGACACAGATGTGTCTTTCAACATAATTCAGTGACTCAGATATAACAGCCAGTACTACTGACTCTGTTTATTCTCCCAGTAATATATATTTTCTTCCCTTATTAAAAACATATCAGCTCTCTGTTTGAAATAATTTAAAGGCACTGTATTAATGCTGCAATATAGATATGTTCTTGGTTCTATTAGGGAGGGCTGTCTAAAAATATTAATTCAATAGTAAAAAAGATTAGCAAAAGCTAATTCTGTTCATACACTTCAAAATTAAAAGATCAAGAGAAAAGGAATTGATATATATTTTCCTGATGAAGTATTTTCTTAACGCTACAGATAACTAGGGCATCAATTCCAGCTCATATTAGGAAACTTTTCACTTCAGAGTTGAGAGAGAAGGCATGTAGGACTTGTGCAAAGAGTGGTTAAGATATCTACTTCTTGAACAGCATAGCATGAAACTCTTTCTGACCCTCCCAGAAGAAATGAATGAAAGTATAAATGGATAGACCTACTCAAGAAAGAGCGATTGGCTTAAGATGTGCAGTGCTTGACAAAATGCTGAAAACAGCCTCAAAAACACAAAAGCAAACAAACAAACAAAACACATAGAGGAGAATTAAAAGCCCTGGCCAGAATTTGCAAGCAGGAGGGTTCTTGATTGTTGACTTTAAGTTCTCTTTCCAATTCAGATACGTTACCTGTAGGGTTTATATTGTTCACCAGTAACATCCATCTTATTTTAAGCATGAGCCTTTTTTGCATGAAAGAGATTCCTGAGATTTTACCTATTCTTTCATTGTCACCAATATATATTTTATCTAGTATAAAAGTATTTCTGTCTTTCTCTAACTTCCTGCTTTCCTTTCAGTTTTATTTTACACCAATGTCATTTTACACATGCTCTTTTAACATATATTTTTCTTTATTCTCTCTATCCCTTTTTTGTCACTATTTCTGAGACAGCTCTCTCCTTATCTCCATCTCCTGACCTTGGGTTATTTGTAGCAATCTAAGGATGCAATAAAGAGGCAATTCGTAAATCTGATTTTATAGATATGGATGAAGTGTGACATATGTTTCTCCTCTTTCTGCAGACCCTGGAGTGTTGATCCATTAATTCCAAGACTTACATGATAACATAGGTAAACTTTTTACTATTTGTGATATTAAAAAAAAAAAACAAAGCAAAATACATTTTCATTACAATTGTTGATTTTCTCAAAAATAATTCCTTCAATTATTTCATCTGATTTACTCATATATAGAATTCAAATAAATTCCAAATTTAATAAGGACAGCTTAATTTTATAAACTACCATAAAACAAATCAGATTAGACTATCACAGGGTCAACACATGTTATCTATGCCTTTTAGTAAGGTAATAATAGTGATAAATAGAAATAGTTATGTATTTCTTGATATATAATACAAATTCTGTCAATCATTTAAATTCTTAACTACATTTTGTTTTGGTAAAAATAATGCTGATGATATTAAATTCACATTGTAATCCTTTCCTGCTACTGATAACATGAAAGAACCATCAACTTAAAGGGAAATAAAAATGAATTAAGTAAAAGTGCTTAACAACTTGGAAAAAAACTCCATATAAACCTTTAATGTTAGTAATTTTTTAATGTACAGAAGTAATTCCACATAAATCAAATTGTTAAATATCCTTTTTTATTGTTGTAGTTTAAATGAAGTTTACATTTCAAGTTAGTCTCCCATACAAAAATTTATATAAACATTGTTATGTGACCCGAATTGCTCACCCCCTGCTGCGACAGCACACTCCTCCTTTCCACCCCTGATTCCACATGTCCATTCAACCAGCTCCTAACACTCTGTGCCTTCCCATCTCACCTTCAGACAGAAGCTGCCCCTTTGGTCTCTAAGCTAAGAGGTACACTCCTCACAAGTATCACTTTATGTCCCACAGTCCTGTCCAATCCCTGTCTGAAGAGTTGGCCTCAGAAACTGTTTTAGTTTTGGGCTGATAGAGAATCCAGGGGCCATGATTTCTGGGGTTCCTCCAGTCTCAACCAGACCATTAAGTCTGGTCTTCTTACTAGAATTTGAGTTCTACACCCCACATTTCTCCTGCTCCATCAGGGACTATCTGCTGTGTTCCCTGTCAGGGCTGTCATTGGTGGTAGCTGGGCACCATGTAGTTCTTCTGGTCTCAGGCTGATGAAGTCCTTGGTTTATGTGCCCCTTTCTGTCTCTTGGGCTAATACTTTCCTTGTGTCTTTGGTGTTCTTCATTCTCCTTTACTCCAGGTGGTTGGGACCAATTGATGCATCTTAG
>NW_004444085.1:1068116-1071631 GCF_000243295.1 Trichechus manatus latirostris
TCAGGAAACTTCTTAGCTTTGGTTTAGTCCAGTTGTGCTGACTTCCCCTGTAGTGTGTGCTGTCCTTCCCTTCACCTAAGGTAATTCTTATCTACTAACTAGTTAGTAAATAACCCTCACCCTCCTTCCGCACCCTCATAACCATCAAAGAATGTTTTCTTCTGTGGTTAAACAATTTCTTGAATTCTTATAATAGTGATCTTATACAGTATTCGTCCTTTTGTGACCAAATAAATTCACTCAGCATAATAAGTTCCAGCTTCCTCCATGTTACGTTTCATGGCTTCTTCGTTGCTCTTTATCGTTGCGTAATATTCCATTGTGTGGATATACCATAACTTGTTTAACCATGTGTCCATTGATGCGCAACTAAGTTGCTTCCATCTTTTTGCTATTGTGAACAGTGCTGCAATGAACATGGTTGTGCATATATCTATTCGTGTGATGGCTCTTAATTATCTAGGATATATTCCAAGGAGCAGGAGAGCTGGATCCTTTGGTACTTCTATTTCTAGCTTTTAAAGGAAGCGCTAAATTGATTTCCAAAGTGGAAGTAAGATTTTACATTCCCAATAACAGTGTATAAGTGTTCCAGTCTCTCCACAAGCTCTCCAACATTTATTATTTTGTGATTTTTAGATTAGTGCTATCCTTGTTGGGGTGAGATGATATCTCATTGTAGTTTGATCTTCATTTCTCTAATGGCTAATGATCATGAGCATTTCTTCATGTGTCTGTTAGCCGCCTGAACATCCTCTTTGGTGAAATGCCTGTTCATATCATTTGCCCATTTTTTAATTGGGTTATTTGTCTTTTTGTTGTTGAGGTTTTGGAGTATCTTGTAGATTTTAGAGATTAAATGCTGATCGTATTTGTCGTAGCTAAAAATTTTTTGCCAGTCTGTAGGTTGTCTTTTTACTCTTTTTCTGAAGTCTTTTGATGAGCGTAAGTGTTTGATTTTTAGGAGCTCCCAGTTATCTAGTCTCTCTTCTGGTGCTTGTGCATTGTTACTTATGGTTCGTATTGTATTAATGCCATGTATTAGGGCTCCTAGCATTATCCCTATTTTTTCTTCCATGATCTTTATCATTTTTTATTTTGTATTTAAGTCTTTGATCCAGTTTGAGTTAGTTTTTGTGCATGGTGTGAGGTATGGGTCTTGTTTCAGTTTTTTGCAGATGGATATCCAGGTATGCTATCACCATTTGTTAAAGAGACTGTCTTTTCCCTGGTTAACTGACTTTGGGCCTTTGGCAAATATCAGCTCCTCATAGGTGTTCATCCAGTTTATGACTGAATTCTCAACTCTGTTCCATTGGTCTTTGTATCTGTTGTTGTACCAATACCAGGCTGTTTTGACTACTGTGGTGGAATAATAGGTTATAAAATCAGGTAGCGTGAGGCCTCCCACTTTGTTCTTCTTCTTGAGTAATGCTTTATTTATTTGGGACCTCTTCCCTTTCCATATAGAAGTTAGTGATTTGTTTCTCCATCTGATTAAAAAATGCCAGTGGAATATGGATTGGGATAGCATTGTCTCTGTAGATCACTTTGGGTAGAATTGACATTTTCACTATGTTGAGTCTACCTAACCAGGAGCAAGGTATATTTTTCCACTTATGCAGGTCTCTTTTAGTTTCTTGCAGTAGCGTCTTGTAGTTTTCTCTGTATAGATCTTTTATGTCTCTGGTTAGATTTATTCCTAAGTATTTTATCCCCTTAGGGGCTATTGTAAATGAAATGATTTGGTAATTTCCCCTTTGACGTTCTCTTTGTTGATGTACTGGAATGCAACTGATTTTTGTATGTTTACCTTGTATCCTGAAACTTTGATGAAATCTTCTATTAGTTCCAGTAGTTTTTTTGTGGATTCTTTGGGGTTTTCTGTGTGTAAGACCATATCATCTGCTCATAGAGATACTTTGACTTCTTCCCTACCTGTTTGAATGTCCTTTATTTCTTTTTCTAGCCTAATAGCTCTGGCTAGGACCAATGTTGAATAAGAGTGGTGATAGAGAGCATCCTTGTCTGGTTCCTGTTCTCAAGGGGAATGCTTTCAAAGTCTCTCCATTTAGGATGATGTTTGCTGTTGGCTTTGTATAAATACCCTTAATTATATCAAGAAACTTCCCATCTATTCTATTCCTATTTTGTTGAGTTTTTTTCACCAGTGGCGGTTGGACTTTGTCGAATGCCTTTTCTACATCGATTGATAAGATCATGTGGTTCTTGTCTTTTGTTTTATTTATGTGATGGATTACATTGATTGTGTTTCTAATGATGAACAATCCCTGCATACCTGGTATAAATCCCACTTGATCATAGTGAATTTTTTTTCTTTTGATATGATTCTGAATTCCATTGGCTAGAATTTTTTTGACGATTTTTGTGTCAATGTTCATGAGAGATACTGATCTATAATTTTCTTTTTTTGTGGTGTCTTTACCTGGTTTTGGTATCAGGGTTATGCTGGCTTTATAGAATGAATTTGGAAATATTCCATCCTTTTCTATGCTCTAAAATACCTTTAATAGAAGTGCTGTTAACTCTTCTCTGAAAGTTTGGGAGAATTCCCCAGTGAAGCCACCCGGACCAAGGCTTTTTTTGTTGTTGTTGTTGGCAGTTTTTTAATAAGCTTTTCAATCTCTTATTTTGTTATGGGTTTATTTAGTTGTTCTACCTCTTTTTGTGTTAGTTTAGGTAGGTAGTTAGTTTCTAGAAATTTGTCCATTTCCTCTAGGTTTTCAAATTTGTTAGAGTACAATTTTTCTTAGTATTCTGTTTTGATTCTCTAATTTCAGTTGGTTCTGTTGTGATATCACCTATCTCATTTCTTATACGAGTTGTCTGCTTCCTCCCCTGTATTTCTTTTGTCAGTTTGGCCAATAGTTTATCAATTTTTTTGATCTTTTCAAAGAACCAGTTTTTGGACTTGTTAACTCTTTCAATTGTTTTACTATTCTCTATTTAATTTAATTCTGCTCTAATTCTTATTATTTCCTTCCTTCTGGCACCTGAGGGCTTCTTTTGCTGCTCTTTCTACTTGTTCCAGTTGTAGGTTTAATATTTGATTATGTCCCTTTCTTCTTTTTGGATGTGTGCATTTATTGCTATAAACTTACCTCTTAGCACTGCTTTTGCTGTGTCCCAAATGTTCTGGTAGTATGTGTTTTCATTCTCATTCGATTCTATGAATTTCTTTATTCCATCCTTCATTTCTTCTATGACACAGTAGTTCTTGAGCAAGGTGTTGTTCAGTTTGAACATGTTTGATTTTTCTTCCTTGCTTTTTCTGTTGTTGATTTCCACATTTAAGGTTTTATGATAAGAAAAGATGCTTTGCAGTATTTCCATGCTTTGGATTTTGTTAAGCTTTGGTTTATGGCCTAATATGTGGTCTATTCTGGAGAATGTTCCATGTGCGTTGGAAAAGAAAGTAAACTTGGATGCTGTTTGGTGCAGTGTTCGGTATGTATCTGTGAGATCAAGTTGGTTGATTGTAGCATTTAGCTCTT
>NW_004444085.1:1071731-1083739 GCF_000243295.1 Trichechus manatus latirostris
TGCTGTTAGAGTTGGTTTTATGTATTTTGGAGCCCTGTCATTGGGTGCATAAATATTTATTATAGTTATGTCCTCCTGGTGTACTGACCCTTTAATCATTATATAGTGTCCTTCCTTATCCTTTGTGATGGATTTTACTTTAAAGCCTATTTGGTCAGAGATTAATATTGTCACTCCTGCTGTTTTTTGAGTGTTGTTTGATTGATATATTTTTTTTCCATCCTTTGAGTTTTAGCTTGTTCGTGTCTTTAAGTCTAATACGTGTCTCTTGTAGACAGCATATAGATGGATCGTGATTGTTTATCGAATTTGCCACTCTCCGTCTCTTTATCAGTGCATTTAGTCCATTCACATTCAGGGTAATTATTGATAGGTATGAGTTTAGTGCTGTCATTTTGATGTCTTATTTTGTGTGTTGTTCACAGTTTCTTTGTTCCCCTTGGTTTTCTGTGCTGAGTCGTTTTTCTTTATGTATTTTCTTTTCATCTTTTTTATTTTTGTTGATTTTGTGTTTGCTGAGTCTTTATATTTTTCTAGTTTTTTATTTTGATATGTAGGATTGTTAGTTTCCTTTGTGCTTACTTTAATATTTACCCCTTTTTTTCTAAGTTTATACCAGTCTTTTATTTCTTTATATTGCCTTGACTGCCTCTCCATATGAAAAATCTATGTCTACATTGTTTAAGTCCCTGTTTTTTGTTTTAATGTTGTAATCTTTCACATACTGATATTTCGGTTTCCCTATTTTCAGTGTTTTAGTTTTGATGAATTTTTGTGACTTCCCTATCTGAGTTGATATCTGGTTGCTCTGTCCTGTGTTCTAGTCTTGTGTTATTATCTGAAGTTATTGATTTTCTAACCGAAGGACTCGCTTTAGTATTTCTTGTAATTTTTGTTTAGTTTTTGCAAATTCCCTAAACTTCTGTTTATCTGGAAATGCCCTAATTTCACCATCATATTTGAAGGATAGTTGGGCTGTATATATAATTCTTGGCTGGCAGTTGTTTTCCTTCAGGCATTATATATGTCATCCCATTGCCTTCATGCCTGCTAGACTTCTGCTGAGTAGTCTGAGCTTATTCTAATTGACTCTCCTTTGTAGATGACTTTTCTTTTATCCGTAGCTGCTCTTAAAATTCTCTATCTTTGGTTTTGGTAAGTTTGATTATAATATGTCTTGGTGACTTGCTTTTGGGATATACCTTATGTGTGGTTCAATGAGCATCTTGGATAGCTTCTCATCTTTCATGATATCGGGGAAGTTATCTGTCAATAAATCTTCAACAATTCCCTCTGTATTTTCTTTTATCCCCCAGTTCTGGTAGTCCAATCACTAGTAGGTTATTTCTGTTGATAGAGTCCCACATAACTCTTAGAATTTCTTCATTCTTTTTAATTCTTTTATCTGATTTTTCCTCAAATAATTTGGCGTCAAGTGCTTTATCATCAATGTCACTAATTCTGACTTCTACTGCCTCACTTCTGCTCCTATTACTTTCTGTTGAGTTGTCTAATTCTGAAATTTTATTATTAATCTTCTGGATTTCTGATTGCTGTGTCTCTATGGATTCCTGAAGCCTGTTAAAATTGTTATTAAGCTCTTGAATAACCTTTTTAAGTTCCACTACTACTTGGTCTGTATTTTCTTTGGCTTTCTCTGCATTTTGGAGAATTTTCTTTCTAATTTCTAGAAGAGTTCTGTACATTGATCTTTTGTTTTCTCCCTCTGGTAATTCCAATAAATTCTCTTCCTCCAGAGAATCTATTGATTATTTTGGAAGGTTGCTGAATCCATCATGGACTGCCTCTTTATGTGATTTGATATTGACTGTTGTCTCCGAGCCATCAGTAAGTTATTATAATTTTATTTTATATTTGTTTAGTGTGTCCTAGCTTCTTGTTTTGTTATGCCCAAATAGGCTGCTTGTGTGCACTAGTTTGATTGTTGGCGCCTTTGAAGCTCTAACAACCTGTCACCACGTAGTTAATTCTGTAACTAAGTATGTGTGCATAGGAGTCTGTTAAATTTTCCTGTCTGGATTCAGCTTAGGTGTCCAGGCAGTCTGTCACCAAGTGTGTGGTGCAGGCTCTCACCTAAAGTCTTAGAGAGGCATGGGTGATTGGTGTAGGCACAGATATCTGGCTGCAGTAGGGGGTCACGTGCTGAGCAAGGCAGGGGGCTGACTGCTGCCCCTGAGTGTCTGAAAAGAAAGCATGTCCCTGTTCCCTAGAGTGAGTAGGTAGGTGAGTTTTGCAGCCAGACTGTGAGCACCCTACTCTGTTGTCTGTAAAGACTCGGGGGCACCCCTTATTCTTGGACCCCTGTAGCAGGTGGCTAGATAACGTGGGTGAAGCCACCAGTCCTCAAGCCTCTGATGTGGACCAGTAAGGTGCCTGCTTAAACAGCAGAGCTGTGTCAAGCGTCACAAATCAGCCACTTCACAGCTGAAACAGTTGAAGTTAGACTTCAGGTGTTTACCCTGTTGTACTGTGGTTGTGAGGGCTTACACTGTTGAGATGAGTCCACACAAGGTCTATACAGGGCTGGAAGGCACTCAAAGTCTGCGGACCCCTTATGCCTGTGCCTAGGCAAAGGAGTTATGCCAACCCTGGGTTCCTGGCTTAGGGGAGCCAGTAGATTATTTTTCCCCTATTTTTTAGTTTTTTCCCTCTCCAAGGCCAGAAGAATGGGTCAGGGTGCCTTATGGGATCTACTTCTGGCCCAGGGGACTCAGAAATTTCAGAAGCTGGCTGGAGCAGTTCAGTACGGGGAGGGAGGAGGTAAAAGAGAGAGAGGTTTTTCCCAAATAAGTTTTTGTTTTTTTTTAGTCCCTGTGAAAGGTCACACACATGTACTTATCTTTAGTCACCTGGGAGCTGCTTTTCACTTGCTCAGAGTGTCCAAGCAGAATCACTGCTGCCGGATGTCTCTCGATGTGGAAACTTCTTCCTGAGCATGCACGTGGAGCTGTATGCCCGCTTCACTGCACACCCTGAGGCAGTCTGGGCTGAAGAGCTGTGGCTCCTGTCGAGTCCAGACTGGCACTCGTCACTTCTTTCAAACCGTCTCCCTCTCCCACTGCCACTCAGTCCAGTCCTTCAACTTTGCCTTGTTCAGGGCTCCTAGATATTCATATACAATCAGATCACTTGTTTTCGAGGTCTTTGTTGTAAGAGGGATATAGGAAGCTGTCTGACTACTCTGCCATCTTGGCCCCGCCTGAATTGTTAATTATCTGTTAAATCATAGAGAGAAATTACTACAAACATAACTTAAAATTTGCTAAATCTCAAGTTGAGATCAAGGAAAAAGAATCTGAGATGGAAAAACTTTGAACAGAGGTTGCTTCTGGAGGTGGGACTGACTGGGAACATTGTTGAGAGATAGAAATGATTTACATTGTGATATGCAATTACACATGTGTATCTATTTGTCATGAATGTGCCATTAACATTCATGTATTTCAGTGTATGTACATTTTACACAAAAAATTGAAAAATATAATGATAATAGTTAATAATTCACAATAATCAAGTGAGGAAATGGGAAGTGGATGGAGCGACAGAAAATGAGTGGAATAATGTGGATAATTGTTAAAGCTTGATCATGTGTATTTTTTGCATGTATTTTAAAATTTTCATAAGTTTTTTTCTATTTGTCAGATCTCTGCAAAAAATTATCATTGTTTTGAAGTTATGAGAAAGATAATAAATTTTCATTATAAAAATTACAGTAAATAGTATTATAAACAAAATGAAAAGGCAAAGAACAAACTAGGAAAATGCTTTAACAATAATAAAGTATATATTTTCATTGTATGACACGTAATATGAATTAATAAAATACACCAAATTTTTACTTTGAAGTAGGAACAAATGAATATACAGGGAATGTACAAAATCAAAATATGCCAATACACGAACATGGTGTCTTAGTCATCTAGTACTGCTCCAAAAGAAATACCACAAGTGGATGGATTTAGCAAAGAGAAGTTTATTCTCCCACAGTCCAGTAGGTTACAAGTCCAAATTCAGGGCATCAGCTCCAGGAAAAGTCTCTCTCTCTCTCTGTCGTCTCTGGAGGAAGGTCCCTGTCATCAGTCTTTCCCTTGTCTGGGAGCATCTCAGTGCCGTATCCTCAGGTCCAAAGGACGCGCTCTGAACCCGGCACTGCTTTCTTGGTGGTATGAAGAGTTTTCTCTTTTATATCTCAAAAGAGATTGGATTAAGACACTATCTAATCTTGTAAACCTCATCAGCATAACCTCATCACAGTGATAGAATTTACAACACATAAGGATATCACATATAACCTCATCATAGTCATACAGTTTACAACACACAAGGAAATCACATCAGATTACACAATCATACAATACTGGGAATTATGACTAGCCAGGTTGCTACAAACATTTTTGGGGGGACACAATTCAATCCATGACACATGGATAAAGCCTTGCTCACTGCCATCCAGTTGATTCCAACTCATAACAACCCTGTAGAACAGAGTAGAGCTGCCCCATGGGCTTCCAAGGCTGTAATCCTTACAGGAGCAGACTGCCACATCTTTCTGCCAAGGAACAGCTGGTGGATTCTAACCTTTTGGTTAACAGACAAGCACTTAACCACTGCACCACCAAGGCTCCTGGATAAAGCCTTACAAATAGGTAAATGCACATACATTTTAAAATAAAATATTATATTTTACCAATTAAATTGGTAAAGTTATTTAAAAGATTATTAGTGCTGATGATTGTGGAATAGAATGAGCACAATTTTGAGGGGAAGATCAATTGACAAACATTTTTAGAAAAAAAATAGTAATTTTGCTTTTTAATATCGAGTCCTAAACATATTTAAACCATTTGACTCAATGATTCTATTGTGATAACCTCATTTTAGAAAATAATAGCAAGTAAATAAAAATTTTAGCACAAATATGTTAACAGCATCATTATTTGTGTTTGTGAAACTGTTTAAACAAACTGACTAAAATATAGTATTAATTAAGTAAACTCTGATGCAACCACTCCTACAAGATATAATGTAATGACCAAAAAAATTTTAATTAAAAAAAAACACAACATGTCACATCCTTACTATATAATAATTTTAAAACTTGAGGAATTGTGACTATACTCACAGGGAATTAACACACAGAATAAGAGAAAGAAAAATAGTGGCTCTGTGTGACCCCCTGACAAGATGGAGGTAAGTGTCCACAGAATCCAACAGCAGCAGTGGCTCAGAGAAGGGAGTGACAATAAGCCGCTAGAAGGATACTGTAGAGTATTGAAAACTCCCATACATAACTGGGAATTTTTGATCAAGGCACTGTGGTTCTACAATTTTCTTGGTCTGGTATTGATCCAATGCACTCCTTGACTACATGTTAGAAGCCTAAAAATCAATAATGATTTTAGAAAAGCATTCTCCAAAATGTACTACTGCTATTGTTCTGCTCTCTTGGGGAATCAGCTTACCAGCTCTATGTTTGCCAATACCTGAGCATCCTTTAACTTGGAGTTTCATGAAAATGCTAAATAGTGTTGAAAATGATTGGCCCCAAACTTTGAAAGAGTACCTCCCTTACAGGATCGCTGTTATATGAGCCCTTAGCATTCATTGTGCTAAGGGCTGAAACCCTTCAAATAGGGAGTTATTTATAACCAATAATAGCAATCAGATATTCAGTGCTTCCTGATGCGAGTCTTTGAGTTACTTTTTTAGATTTTTAAAATATCTTTTAATCAGAATCTCCTGTGTTTTTCACTGCATTGGCTTTTTTTAAAGATAAAGTGTGATACAATGATAAAATGTGACTCAGATCTTAATTGTACAATTTAAATGAGTTCTGATAAATGTACACACTCTTGTAACCTTCACCCCAATCAAGATATAGAATATTCTCATCACACCAGAAGGTTCTTTATGTCCCTCGCATTAATTCCCACCCTTCCACAGGCGACCACTCTGATTTCTTCCACCACAGATTCTCTGCTGTCCCTGAATTTCATATAAGTTGAATCACATTCTTCTGTGTCTGGTTGCTTTCACTCAGCATATCTTTTTTTGAACTTCATCCTTGTGATTATATTTGTCAGTAGTTTATTCTTTGTTTCCCTGCAGACAAGTGTTTCATTGTACAAATAAACTTCACTTTGTTTATCCATGCTCCTGCTCAATGGGCATTTGGATTGTTTCCTGTTTTGTTTTGCATTCTTTTAAACTATGAATAAAGTTTCTATGAACAGTACACATTTCTATTGAGGGTTTGTGTGTGCACGGGAGGAGTTGTGCAGGTGCTTGTTTTCATTTCTCTGAGGTAAATACTCAGGGATGAAATAATCAGATTATAATGTAGCTATATGTTTAACTTTATACAGTTTTAAGAAGCTGACAGTTTTCTGAAGTGGTTTACCCTAAATCATTTTGATCACAAAACTGATAATACTTACCACTTTATTCTTTACCTCCAGTGTGGTTAAGAGAATAATTCTCTCAGGCTGGTTACTCTCCCAGTTCTCATGGTGTTCTTTACCTGTTCTCTGTTGCTCGGGGCTCTTATGTTGGATTTTAGCATCTGAAGTTAAGCCTTTTACGCTGGGCTTTTGGTGTGATCCCTGGTGGCACAGTGGTTAAGAGCTCAGCTGCTGATTAAAAAAGGTTGGTAGTTTGAATCCACCAGCCACTTGTTGGAAACCCTGTGCGGTAGTTCTACTCTGTCCTATAGAGTCACTATCCCAGTTCTCATGGTGTTCTTTACCTGTTCTCTGTTGCTCGGGGCTCTTATGTTGGATTTTAGCATCTGAAGTTAAGCCTTTTACGCTGGGCTTTTGGTGTGATCCCTGGTGGCACAGTGGTTAAGAGCTCAGCTGCTGATTAAAAAAGGTTGGTAGTTTGAATCCACCAGCCACTTGTTGGAAACCCTGTGCGGTAGTTCTACTCTGTCCTATAGAGTCACTATGAATTGGAATTGACTTGGTGGCAATAGGTTGGGTTTTGGGTTTTGGTGTGTATGTTGGAAAGAGGCAATGGAGAAGGTACTATCACCTCTGGTTAAGGGATTCTTTTCATTATTAAATTCAAACTTATAATGTCTTCCTCTTTTTCACTGTAGTCTAACATTTGCTGTGAAATGCCAGTAAATATCTCCCAGGAGTCTGCTTAATTAAGTCATGTCAATAGAGGATAGAAAAATTACTTAGGAAAAAAATTAGACTTGAAAAAAGACATCAACCGGTTGACTGCAACTGCTTTTGGCTAAAAGTATTTATTTCCTTTTTTTTAAAACTTTCTACACTATCCATATTACTTTTATTGACAAATAGGAATTTTTCTTTTTTTAAACAACAATATATAAGGATGCTCTGTGCTTTGGGTGGTACCTATTGTCATAACTGGATGCAGATTTTCCTCACTAACTCTCTTTCCTCTGACAGCTATAGAGATATGTGAGAGGAGAGATGTTTTTACATATATAAGATTACAAATATAAAAAGTAAATAACGATGTGTGTATCTCAATCCATCATGCTTCCCACCAAAACCCTAACATGGACTCTTCAGTTGTGATTTTAAGTATAATGAGAACAGAGAAGATGAGAGTAGGTTTCTACTGGCCACTCATTCATGCATATAGATGTGTATTTGGGCATACATGAGTTATCACCACCGTGTCACCACTTGCCCTTGAGTCAATGCTTCTGACTCATGATGACTCCATGTGTGTCAGAGTAGAACTGTGCTCCATAGGGTTTTCAATGGCTGATGTTTTTGGAAGTAGATCACCAGGCCTTTCTTCCAAGGTGCCTCTGGGTGGACTCAAACCTCCAACCTTTCAGATAGCAAGCAAGAACTGTAACCATTTACACCTTTCAGGGACTCCATAAATAAGCAAACTGTTGCCTAAATTGTGGTTATCTATGCAAGTATCTGATTCACTTTGACTAACTGTAAGTTCCTAGAAGACAAAGACTCTGATTTAAATCCCCAGTCAGCATCTAGCTAGCATATTTCATGAATACACTATCTCTCTATCCCTGATTTTTTTAATGTGAATTCAATTTCAAAGAACCTTTCAGTTAATTTGTAAGACGTCCAATTAAGAGACCACAGTGGTTATTTATATATGCAGGTTACTTTCTCCATAGCAAAACAACATTTTTTTATTTAGGCTTTTTTAGTCACCAGGCAACTAGCTGAAGACAACAAAGCCTGTCAGATACTTACAGCATCTGCTTTATTTTGTGTTAGTGTCTTTGATTTTCTTTTCTCATCTAAGATTTTCCTATTCTTGGAATGTGAGTGATCTATTATAACATGAACATTTTAGATATTCTGTTATGAGAATTTGGATGCTATTTAAATCATCTGTTGTAGCAGGTAGTCATGCCATTGAGGTTTTGCAGGCACGTCCTGGACCACTTTTGTGAACTGAGGTTGAAATGTCAATTCAGTTTTCAAAGACTTTGTAGTGTTATTCTGATCTGATTTGCTTGTGTGCTACATAAAGGCTAATCTGAAATCTAGGTAGTATTTGATACTGTAGTTTGGTTCTCAAACTTTTCACTTTGTTGATTTTGGTCAGTTCTACACATAGGTCAGTCAAGTATTTGCCTCGGACTTCATATACTGTTTTAAAGAATCTTATTCTCCAGCTCTTTCCTCCTCCAATTCTCCCATTCTCTAGTTGAAAAGGAGAGGAGCACTGCCTTACTACTGCAGAACAGTGGTGTTAATGCTGGACACAGCATCTGGGGAGGAGTGGAAGGAGTGTGTGGGATTTTTGGTTTGTTTGTTTTTGTGGTGTTCAGTTAGGGTAAGGGTGGTGTCTTACTTATCTAGTGCTGCAATAACAGAAATACGAGAAGCAGATGACTTTAACAAGCAGAAGTTCATTCTCTCACAGTGCAGTAAGCTACAAGTCCAAATTCTGGACGCCAGCTCCAGGGGAAGGCTTTCTTTTTGTTGGCTCCGGGGGAAGGCCCTTGTCATCAATCTACCCCTGGTTTAGGAGCTTCTCTACACAGGAACCCTGGGTCCAAAGAACTTCTGCTCCTGGCACTGCTTTCTTGATGGTATGAAGTCCCCACGTCTCTCTGCTCGCTTCTCTCTTTTATATCTCAAAAGAGACTGAATTCAGACACAACCTAATCTTGTAGATTGAGTCCTGCCCATTAACATAACTGTCTCTAATCCTGCCTCACTGACATCATAGAGGCAGGATTTATAACACATAGAAAAATCACATTAGATGACAAAAATGCTGGATAATAACACAATACTGGGATTCAATGCCTAGCCAAGTTGACACCCATTTTTTGGGGACCCAATTCAATCCATAAAGGTGCGTACTGTTAAAAGCTCTGTCTGCTGGCCACTCCTTTCAGGCTCTTCTGTATAGACAGAGCAGACTTTTCTTGGTCCTTTTCTTTTTTTTTCTATCTGCACCCATTATATTTCAGGGTAAGAGCTTCTCCAGTGTGGAATATACATGAGGTAGTGTCCAGTCAGGTGGTAAAATAAAAAAAAAAAAAAAGAAAGAAAGAGAAACAAGGGAACTTTTTTTTAGCTACAATTTTTGGGATGGGTAGGGTAGAGTTCATTTACTCCATTTTGACTAGAACCAGAGACAAGTTGCTATAGTTTTAAAATTACTTTATTTGTATAGGTAAAATTATATTTTAAAGAAAGTTAAGTATATCCCAAAAGAAAAAAAATGGAAATTAGCGATCATTAATTATGTACGATTTTCTAGTTTAAGACCTTTATTCTAGTCCTATACGTCTCAAAGTGCTAAAGGAGAGATGGCAAGAATACAAGTCACTTGGAAAAAAAGGGTAGTTCTTGACTTCTGTGTGCTCACTTTAATACTAAGGCATTTCAGAAACTACCAATAAAGAAAATTGCCCAGACCTGAGATTAGAGCAGAAAATTTTGTTCAGAAGTTAAATTTCATACATAAGGGTAGGAAAGTCAGAGAATCCAGAATGCAATACTGGAGGTAAACTTGTGGGGTTTCATAGTGGCTTCCAAGTCCTTTATATTTTCTTCAGGTATGGGTGTATTAAGAAAAGAAAGTCATGGTTCTGAGGTAGACTTATTCAAAACACAGTTTAAGCAGAAATTCTTGGAGGGACTGGGGTATATTAACTGTGACAATGCTAGGAGTATAGATTTAACTAGAGAGGTCTATCTGATTCTCCTTCAAGGAGAAAGGCAGCAAATTATTCTTTTAAACACCATAGACATTATTAATATTATAGTTTAAATACATATTTTTTTGCCTATTGTTTAAGTGAAAGTTTACATTTCAAGTTAATCTCTTATACAAAAATTTGTACATACATCGTTATGTGACACTAATTGCTCTCCCTATAAGGTGACAGCACACTCCTACCTTCCACCCCTGATTTCCGTGTCCATTCAATCAGCTCCTAACCCTCTCTGCCTTCTCATCTCACCTCTGGACAGAAGCTTCCCATTTAGTCTTATGTATATACTTGAGCTAAGAAGCATACTCTTCACGAATATGATTTTATGTCCCACAGTCCAGTCCAATCTTTGTCTGAAGACTTGGCTTCCAAAATTGTTTTAGTTCTGGGCTGACAGAGAGTCCGGGGGCCATGCTTTCTGGGGTTCCTCCACTCTCAGTCAGACCATTAAGTCTGGTCTTTTTACTAGAATTTGAGTTCTGCACCCCACCTCTCTCCCGCTCCATTAGGGACTCTGTTCTGTGTTCCCTGTCAGGGTGGTCATTGGTTATAGCCAGGCACCATCTAGTTCTTCTGGTCTCAGGCTGATGAAGTATCTGGTTTATGTGGCCCTTTCTGTCTCTTGGGCTAATACTTTCCTTGTGTCTTTGGGCTTCTTCATTCTCCTTTACCCCAGGTGGTTAGGACAAATTGATGCATCTTAGACGGCCACTTGGTAGCTTTTAAGACCCCAGACGCCACTCACCAAAGTAGGATGTAGAACATTTTCTTAATAAACTTTGTTATGCCAATTGACCTAGATGTCCCCTGAAAGCATGGTACCAAGACCCCCGCCCCGCTACTCTGTCCCTTAAAGTGTTTGATTATATTCAGGAAAATTCTTAGCATTGGTTTAGTCCAGTAGTGCTGACTTTCGCTGTAGTGTGTGCTGTCCTTCCTTTCACCTAAGATAATTTTTGTCTACTATCTAGTTAGTGAATAACCTCAGCCTCCCTCCCCACCTTTGCAACCATCAAATAATGTTTTCTTCTGTGTTTAAACCTTTTCTTGAGTTCTTATAATAGTGGTCTTATAATATACTTGTCCTTCTGTGACTGACTAAATGCACTTAGCATAATGCCCTCCAGATTCCTCCATGTTATAAGATGTTTCACAGCTTCATCGCTGTTCTTTATCGTTGCGTGGTATTCCATTGTGTGAATACACCATAATTGGTTTATGCATTCATCTGTTGATGGGCACCTAGGTTGTTTCCATATTTTAGCTACTGTGAACACTGCTGCAATGAACATGGGTGTGCATGTATCTATTTGTGTGATGGCTCTTATTTCTCTAGGATATATTCTAAGGAGCAGGATTGCTGGATCGTATGGTACTTCTATTTCTAGCTTTTTAAGGAAGTGTCAAATCGATTTCCAAAGTGGTTGTAACACTTTACATTCCCACCAACAGTGTATAAGTGTTCCACAACCTCTCCAACATTTATTATTTTGTGATTTTTGGATTAATGTTAGCCTAGTTGAGGGGAGATGGTATCTCATGTAATTTTGATTTGCATTTCTCTAATGGCTAACGGTCGTGAGCATTTCTTCATGTCTCTGTTAACCTCCTGAATGTTTTCTTTGGCGAAGTGCCTGTTTGTATCTTTTGCCCTTTTTTAAACTGGATTATTAGTCTTTTTGTTGTTGAAGTTTTGCAGTATCTTGTAGATTTTAGATATTAGACGCTGATTGGATTTGTCGTAGCCAAAATTTTTTCCCAGTCTGTAGGTTGTCTTTTAACTCTTTTGGTG
>NW_004444085.1:1083987-1085437 GCF_000243295.1 Trichechus manatus latirostris
AACACATCAACAATATCCTTACTCAACCTTGGAGTCCCTATCACCAGCTTCCTTGTCCCCTTCTGCCTTCTGGCCCTTGTCACTGGACTACTGTACCTCATTAGTCCCATTTGGTTTTACGGGGCTGTCCACTCTCAGGCTGAATGGTGAACCTCAGAGATAACTTTGGTGAAGTCTTTCGATAAGTGTTTGATTTTTAGGAGCTCCCAGTTATCTAGTCTCTCTTCTGGTGCTTGTGCATGGTTACTTATGGTTCGTCTTCTGTATATGCCATGTATTAGGGCTCCTAGCATTGTCCATATTTTTTCTTCCATGATCTTTATCATTTTAGATTTTGTATTTAGGCCTTTGATGCATTTTGAGTTAGTTTTTGTGCATGGTGTGAGGTATGGGTCTTGTTTCTTTTTTTGCAGATGGATATCCAGTTGTGCCAGCACCAACCATTTGTTAAAGAGACTGTCTTGTCCCCAATTAACAGACTTTGGGCCTTTGTCAAATATCAGCTGCTCATAGGTAGATGAATTTACTCTGGATTCTCAATTCTGTTTCAACGGTCTATGTATCTGTTGAGTTGTACCAGTACCAGGTTGTTTTGACTACTGTGGTGGTATAATAGGTTCTAAAATCAGGTAGTGTGAGGCCTCCCACTTCGTTCTTCTTCAGTAATGCTTTACCTAACCGGGGCCTCTTCTCTTTCCATATGAAGTTGGTGATTTGTTTCTCCATCTCATTAAAAAATGCCCTTGGAGGCAAGCTCCCCTAGCACTGTTTTTTGTTTGTACGTTTTTGGCTCCTGTTCCTCTCTCCTCTCTCCCATACCCATCTTAGCTCCACACATCACTATCTTCCCCCTCCATCCTGCTTACTTGCACCATGCGCTTAACATCACACCACCAAGCAGTACTGGAACCTGCCGTGCACTGATTACCAGCCCGCCCTGATGGCTGTAGTAAGTGCCACAAACAACCCATCCCAGCAACTCCTCTTCAACTAGACCTGTCCTGCTGTACCATATCTGAGTGACTGACACTGCCAGTTGGAGAAGGAAGTAAAATGTATCCTGCCCACAGATGAGAAAAAAACAAAGAAAACACAGCTCACCCGCTAAGACATAGCCAAATTAAAAAAAAAAAAAAAAGGACAAAAGAAACAAATCTAAAACAATAAATGAGAAAAATAACTACTGAATGCCCCAAAGACAGCAAACAATATCAAAACATATACAAAAACAGGACAGGCCAACAGACATATGAGGAAATGCTCACAATCACTAGCCATTAGAGAAATGCAAATTAAAACCACAATGAGATACCATCTCACCCCAGCATTACTGCCACGAATCAAAAACACTGGAAATAACAAATGTTGGAGGGGCTATGGGAGATCAGAACTCTTATGCACTGCTAGTGGGAATGCAAAATGATACAATTTTGGAAAACGATATGGCACT
>NW_004444085.1:1086455-1113418 GCF_000243295.1 Trichechus manatus latirostris
ACAACTGGAAGAACGTAATCCATGTCACTGAATTGTGCATGTAGAAATTTTTGAAATGTTGTATCTTTGGCTATGTATATTTTCACCAAAAAAAAAAAAAAAAATGTCAAGAAGGGTGGATGTTGACATGTCGTGGGGTTTTTAACCAATGTCATAAAACAATATGTGTAGTGACTGTTTAATGAGAAACTATTTGTTCTGTAAACCTCCACCTATAGTAAAATAAATTTTTTTTTAAAAAATACCTTTGGAATTTGGATTGGGATTGCATCTGTAGATTGCTTTGTGTAGAACTGACATTTTCACAATTTTGAGTCTTCCTATCCTTGAGTAAGCTATATTTTTCCACTTATGCAATTCTCTTTTCATTTCTTGCCGTAGTGTCTTCTAGTTTTCATTGTATAGGTCTTTCACATCTCTGGTTAGATTTATTCCTAAGTATTTTATCTTCTTGAGGTATTGATTTGGTGATTTCCTCTTTGAAGGTCTCTTTGTTGGTGTAAAGGAATCCAGCCGATTTTTGTATGTTTATCTTCTATTCTGATACTTTGCTGAAATCTTCTATTAGTTCCAGTAGTTTTCTTGTGGATTCTTTGGGGTTTTCGATATACAAGATCATATCATCTGCAAATAGAGGTACTTCGAATTCTTCCCTACCAATTTGGATGCCTTTGTTTCTTTTTCTAGCTTAATTGCTCTGGCTAGAATAAGAGTGGTGATAAAGGGCATCTTTGTCTTGTTGCCTTTCTCAAGGGGATGCTTTCAAACTCTCTCCATTTAGAATGATGTTAGCTGTTGGCTTTGTATAAATGCCCTTAATTATATTGAGGAATTTCCCTTCTATTCCTATTTCGTTGAGGGTTTTTATCATGAATGGGTGTTGGACTTTGTCAAATGCCTTTTCTGCATTGATTGATAAGACCATGTGGTTCTTGTCTTTTATATTATTTATGTGATGGATTATATTGATTGTTTTTCTAATGTTGAACTGTCCCTGATTACTTGGTATAAATCCCACTTGATGATGGTGAATTATTTTTTTGATATGTTGTTGAATTCTATTGGCTAGAACTTTGTTCAGGATTTTTGCGTCAACGTTCATGAGGGATATTGGTCCGTAATTTTCTTTTTTTGTGATGTCTTTACCTGGTTTTGGTATCAGGGTTATGCTGGCTTCATAGACTGAGTTTGGGAGTATTCCATCCGTTTTATCCCCCTGAAATACCTTTAGTAGTAGTGGTGTTAAGTCTCCTCTGAAAGTATGGTAGAATTCCCCAGTAAAGTCATCTGGGCCAGGGCGTTTTTTTTGTTGGGGTTTTTTAAACTACCTTTTCAATCTCTTCTTTTGTTATGGGTTTATTTAGTTCTACCTCTGTTTGTGTTAGTTTTGGTAGGTAGTGAGATTCTAGAAATTTGTCCATTTCCTCTAGGTTTTCAAATTTGTTACAGTATAATTTTTCATAGTATTCTGTTTTGATTCTTTTAATTTCAGTTGAGTATATTGTGATATCACTCATCTTATTTCTTATACAGGTTATTTGCTTCCTCTCCTGTTTTTCTTTTGTCAGTTTGGCTGGTGGTTTATCAATTTTGTTGATCTTTTCAAAGAACCAGCTTTTGGTCTTGTTAACTCTTTGAATTGTTTTTCTATTCTCTATTTCATTTAATTCTGCTCTAATTCTTATTATTTGCTTCCTTCTGGCACCTGAGGGCTTCTTTTGCTGCTCTCTTTCTACTTGTTTCAGTTGTAGGGTTAATGCTTTGATTATGACAGTTTCTTCTTTTTGGATGTGTGCATTTATTGCTATAAACTTACCTCTTAGCACTGCTTTTTCTGTGTCCCAAATGTTCTGGTAGTATGTTTTCATTCTCATTCGATGCTATGAATTTCTTTATTCCATCCTTCATTTCTTCTATGACACAGTAGTTCTTGAGCAAGGTGTTGTTCAGTTTCCATGTGTTTGATTTTTTTCCTTGCTTTTTCTACATTTGATTTCTACATTTAAGGTTTTATGTTAAGAAAAGATGCTTTGCAGTATTTCCATGCTTTGGATTTTGTTAAGCTTTGCTTTATGGTCTAATATGTGGTCTATTCTGGAGAATGTTTCATGTGCGTTGGAAAAGAAAGTATACTTGGCTGATGTTAGGTGGAGTGTTCAGTGTATGTCTATGAGATCATGTTGGTTGATTGTGGCATTTAGATCTTCCACATCTTTGTGAGCTTCTTTCTGGATGTTCTGTCCTTCACTGAAAGTGATGTGTTGATGTCTGCTACTATTATTGTCGAGCTGTCTATCTCTCTTTTCAATGCTGTTACAGTTTGTTTTATGTATTTTGGAGCCCTGTCATTGGGTGTGTAAATATTTATTACAATTATGTCCTCCTGGTGTATTGACCCTTTAATCATTATATAGTGTCCTTCCTTATCCTTTGTGGTGGATTTTAAAGTCTATTTTGTCAGAGATTAATATTGCCACTCCTGCTGTTTTTTGAGTGTTGTTTGCTTGATATATTTTTTCCATCCTTTGAATTTTAATTTTGTTTGTGTCTTTAAGTCTAAGGTGTGTCTCTTGTAGACAACACATAGATGGATCGTATTTTTTTATTCAATCTGCCACCCTCTGTCTCTTTATTGGTGCATTTAGTCCATTTACATTCAGTGTAATTATTCATAGGTATGAGTTTAGTGCTGCCATTTTGATGTCTTTTTTGTGTGTGTTGTTTACGGTTTCCTTGTTCCACTTAATTTTTGGGGCTGAGTTTTTTTTTTATGTATTTTCTTTTATCTTTTTTATTGTTGATTTTGTATTTGCTGAGTCTTTATATATTTCTTGTTTTTTACTTTGACTTGTGGGATAGTTCCTTTCCTTTTTGGTTCCCTTAATATTTTCCCCTATTTTTCTAAGTTTTATACCAGTCTTTTATTTCTTTATATTGCCTTGACTTCCTTTCCATATGAAAAATCTGTGTCTACATTGTTTAAGTCCCTCTTTTTTGTTTTAATGTTGTCATCTTTTACCTATTGACATCTGTTTCCCTATTTTCAGTGTTTTAGCTTTGATTTATTTTTGTGACTTCCCTGTCTGGGTCAATATCAGGTTGCTCTGTCCTGTGTTCTAGTCCTGGATTGTTATCTGATGTTACTGAGTTTCTAACTGGAGGATTCCCTTTAGTATTGTACTTTTGGTTTGGTTTTTGCAAATTCCCTAAACTTCTGTTTATCTGGCAATGCCCTAATTTCTCCATCATGTTTGAGAGACAGTTTTGCTGGATATATAATTCTTGGCTGGCAGTTGTTTTCCTTCAAGGATTTATGTATATCTTCCCATTGCCTTCTTGCCTGCATGGTTTCTGCTGAGTAGTTAGAGCTTATTCCTGTTGACTTTCTTTTATAGATGACTTTTTGTTTATTCCTAGCCACTCTTAAAATTCTCTCTTTATCTTTGGTTTTGGCAAGTATGATTATAATATGTCTTGGTGACTTTCTTTTGGGATCTACCTTGTGCGGGATTCGATGGGCATCTTGGTTAGATACCTTGTCATCTTTCATGATATCAGGGATGTTTTCTACCAACAAATCTTCAACAATTCTATGTTTTCTATTATTCCTCCCCTCCCCATTTTGGTACTCCAATCACTCGTAGGTTATTTCTCTTGATAGAGTCTCACATAATTCTTAGGGATTCTTCCTTTTTTAAAAAATTCTTTTATCTGAATTTTCCTCAGATATGTAGGTGTCAAGTGCTTTATCTTCAGTGTCACTAAGTCTGACCTCCATTGCCTCAATTCTGCTCCTATGACTTTCTACTGACTTTTCTAATTCTGAAATTTTATTGTTAATCTTCTGGATTTTTGATTGCTGTCTCTCTATGGGTTCTTGCAGACTGTTAAATTTGTCATTATGCTCTTCTCTAATCTTCTTAAGTTCCTCTATTGCTTGGTCTGTGTTTTGTCAGATCTCCTTCCTGATATCTTAAAGAGTTCTGTATATTAATTTTTTGTATTCTGCCTCTGGTAATTCTAAGAAACTTTCTTCCTCTGGAAAATTTCTAGATTCTTTATTTTGGGAGCTGGCTGAAGCCATCATGGTCTGCTTATTTATGTGATTTGATATTGACTGTTGTCTCCCAGCCATCAATAATTTATTATATTTACTTATTTTATGTTTGCTTACTGTGTCCTAGCTTCTTGTTTTGTTTTGTTTTGATATGCCCAAATAGGCTGCTCATGTGAGGTAGCCCAGTCACCAGTACCCCTGAAGCTCCAATGTCCCGTCTCCAGGTTGCTAGACCTGCCACAAAGTATGCGAGCCCAGGAGCCTGCCCACTCCTCCTGTATGGATTCAGCTCAGGTGTCCAGGTAGATAGCCACCAAGTGTGTGGTGTAGGCTGTCACTTACAGTCCTAGACAGGCATACGTGATTGGTGTAGGCACAGGCTTCTGGTTGCAGCAGGGGGACACACTCTGAGCATGCAGGGGGCTGATGGCCACCACTGAGTGTCCAGGAGGAAGGCTTGTCCCTGTTCCCTAGAGCCCATAGGTGGATGGGTTTTGCAGCCAGACTATGAGCACCTAGTGCTATTTGCTGTAAGGAGTGGGGGCATCTCTTATTCATGGGCCCATATCTCAGGTAGCTAGGTGGCGTGGGTGGAGCCACCAGTCCTCAGGCCCCTGTTGTGGGTAGGTGAAGGCCCTGCTTAATGGGCAGAGCAGTGTCAAATGTCAAGAACCTGCCACTTCACAGCTGAAACTGTTGAAGTTAGACTTCAGGTATATACCCTGTTGTACTTCAGTAATGAGGGCCTATGCTGTTGAAATGGGCCCACACAAGTCTCTGCAGGGGAAAGGCACTCAAAGTCCATGGATTCCTTATGCCTGTGCCTGGGCAAAGGAGCTGTGCCTACCCTGAATTCCTGGCTTAGGGGAGCTGGCATATTTTTTCCCCGTTTGTTACTTTGTTCACTCTCCAAGGCTTGGAGAATGGCTAGGGGTGCATGACGGGTCCTAATGCTGGCCCAGGTGACTCAGCAATTGCTGAACCTGGTCCTGGACCCAGTGCAGAACAGGGAGCAGGGAGGTAAATGGGAGACAGGTTTTCCTCTAAGGGGTTGTTTTTTATCTGCACGGTAGGCCAGATGCAAGTATTTATCTTTCGCCGATCAATGGCTGCTTCTCACTGGTTCTGGATGGCCAAGTAGAGTTTCTGCTGCTGGGTCTCTCCCGATGTGGAAAACACCTCCCGAGTGCCGCTGCTTGCCTGCCTCACCACTCACCTCCAACCTGATTTGGAGTGAAGGGCTCAGGCTCTTGCTGGGTCAGGTCTGGCAACTCCTTGCTGCTTCCAAACAGTCTCTCCCTGCCCCTGCCAGTTAGTACAATTCCTCAACTTTGCCTTTGATGTTCAGGGCTCCTAGATTGTCACAAACAGTCAATTCACTTGTTTTTTCATGTCTTTGTTGTAAGAGGGACCACCAGAATTGTCTTACTATTCTGCCTTCTTGGCCCCGCCAATGGTTTTAAATAATCGGTATTTATTTAACATTAAATGCAGCCTTAACATTTCTGGCTTTTCATTTTTTCCTGCATTACCAAGATTTCATCTGGAAGTATTTCATTTCTGCCTAAATAATTTATTTTTGTTTGTTTGCTGGTGATAAATTCTTTCATATTTTGTTGGTCTGAAAATGTATTTATCTGGCCTTCTTTTGTAAAGGTTATTTTCACTGAGTATAGAATTTTAGGTTCATAGTTTCTTTGTTGTTTTTTTTTAATTATTGATATCAATTTAAAGATGTCATTCCTTTGTCTTTAATCTCCATCATTTCTGTTAAGACATAAGCTTTAATCTCTTTCAAGTTAGCATGTCTTAATCCCTGGATGATTTTAAATTCTTTTTTTTGTTTGTTTTTCTCTATGTGTTTCATTTTATGGGTTTTTACCATTGTATCTGAAGATGTGGTTATCTTTGTATTTTTCCTGCTTGGGGCTGAAAGAGCTTGAATCTGTGATTTGATTTATTTTGTCAGACTTGGAAAAAATTTTGGACATTCTTTCTTCAAATACTGCTTCTGTCCCATTCTTTCTCTCTCTCTCTCTGTCTCTTCTCATTCTGGAAATCCAATTATATGTATGTGAAACTTGTTCACCAAACATATATATAATGGATCTATCTCCTGAGATACCAGGTAATCTTACTGAAGGCTAGATATTAGGCATTAAAAATAGTAGATGCTCGGTAACATTATCTTTCTTTAGAAAGGAGTTGATTTTCCTCTAGTCCAGTTAGAGAAGCAGGAGCTGATTTGGCACAATCAGAGGTTGAGGGGGCTTTGTGAGAGTGTGTCTATTTTCACTGTTACTGTTCACCTTTAGGAGTCTCAGTGGGAAGCTGTGGTACTTACCAGAGTGCTTGTACTTTGGACTCCAATGTTTGTCTCCTTACAATGTGAAACTGCTCAAAGCTCTGCTTACTTTATAGTTTCTTAGCAGCTGTTTTTCTCTTGATTTCTTGGCTATTCACCGATTAGCAGTTTAGAATCAGTTCAGTATTCTGTGATTTTATTTTTTTCAATATCTTGAATCCTCGAGTCTTAGCTAAATTGATTGCTTTCCAATGACTTTAAATAATTAAAGATTTTGTGTATTTTATCAGTTATTTTCTGTTTGTTCTTGATGAGAAAATGGGTCTAATACAAGATACTCTAATATAGGTAAAAGAATATATGTTTGTTTGCTTTATTTGTTTTAAAAGTTAATTTCCATGAGGTCAGGGCACAACTGTCTCATTTATAATTATGTCATCACCTACTGTTTTGAGTTCACACAGTGTTTCCTTGTGCCAAACTAGCTCATCCGAGTACACTTTCCTTTGATGACCAGAGCAGTCTCCTATGTTTCTCTTATTTCTTTGCTGTTAATTTACTATATTTTATGTTTTTGTTCACATGATATATGTAGATATATTAAAAAACAAACTGTAGTTAAAATCTTTTGATTACAAAAGAGCACTTATCTCCTCTACTTCTCTATGTTCTCCCTCCTCCACACAATTCTTTTCCTCTTAGAAGAAAGTGCATTCACTTTTGGGAAATTTCTGTTATTATTTGCGTCCATGTCTCTAAATAGCATACTCATGCTATTTGGACAAAAAAAAAAATTGTCTGACAGAGGGATGGTTATAAATGCATATATAAGTGAGCATATGTGTGTTGGTATCTTGTTAACCAAGGAAATTTCCAGATGGAACATCCTATGGGAAAGTTTACTCTGTCCCTGAATCTGAGAGATTAATACAAAGAAAACCAATGTGACTGTAACATTAAGTTATTATGCCAAAACAAAGTTGATCTCTGTACAATAAATCTTCCTATGTCTGCAGGCTGATCTTTTCATAGTGATTGCAATCCATGGGGATATTACATGAAATAACCCCTCTAATCTTCTATCATCTCCACTCTTCTAATCCCCATTAAGCCCCAAGCTCCTTCTATCATGACCATTACCTCCCACCCTTCACAAGCAGCCTGTGTCCTTCCTGAAACCCCGGCCTTTGGCCCTGTTTATTCTTTCACACCTGATGTACCTCGGAGACTGAAAGTGAAGTAGGATTTTCTATGGTACAGTCAATTTACTATCAGATCATTATTGCTCAACTCACTTGCAAAAAAAAAGAAACTTGCTGTTTTAAGGTCTTGTCATTTTCAGAACACTGGCCCTGATACATGAAAATTTTACCAGGGATCCAAATGTTATTCTTATCATCCAATGAGTCTGAAAGTTTTTTTTTTTTTTTTTCAGGACACAATATAAACTCTAAAGTCTCTGGGTGTAACAAATGATTTGTGCTTGTTTGTCTACTAACCTAAGGGTTGGTGGTTCAAATCTACCCAGTGGCTCTGCAGAAGAAAGGCGAGGCAATATGCTGCCCTAAAGATTATAGCCAGGAAACTTTATGGAGGAATTCTAGTCTATAACACATGAGGTCACCCAGAGTCAGGAATTAACTCAACAGCAATAGGTTTTATAAACTCTAGAAAAACATGTACCTTGTCTGTTTCACCACTGTCTTCTGAGTGATTGATTGGTGTAGTACCTGGCACATAATTTTGTTGTTGTCAGTTGCCCTTGAGTCAGCTCCAACTCATGGTAATCCTATGTACAACAGAATAAAATGTTACCAGGTCCTGTATCATCTTCACAGTCGTTGGTGTGCTCAAGTCCATTGTTGCAGCCACTGTGTATATTTTTTTAAATTTTATTGTACTTTAAGTGAAAGTTTATAATTCAAGTTAGTCTCTCAGACAAAAATTTATACATACATATTTGTGTGACCCTAATTGCTCTCCCTACATACTATGACAGCAAACTCCTCCTTTCCACCCCTGATTTCCCGTGTCCATTCAACCAACTCCTGACCCTCTCTGCTTTCTCATCTCACCTTTGGATGGGAGCTGCCCATTTAGTCTCATGTATCTACTTGAGCTAAGAAGCACACTCTTCACAAGAATCATTTTCTGTCCCATAGTCCAGTCTAATCTTTGTCTGAAGAGTTGGCCTCAGGAATGGTTTTAATTCTGGTTAACAGAGAGTCCGGGGGCCATACTTTCTGGGATTCCTCCAGTCTCAGCCAGACCATTAAGTCTGGTCTTTTTACTAGAATTTGAGTTCTGCACCCCACTTTTCTCTTGCTCGATAAGGGTCTCTGTTGTGTTCCCTGTCAGGGCAGTCACTGGTAGTAGCCAGGCACCATCCAGTTCTTCTGGTCTCAGGCTGATGAAGTCTCTGGTTTATGTGGCCCTTTCTGTCTCTCCGGCTAATACTTTCCTTGTGACCCTCGTGTTCTTCATTCTCCTTCACTCCAGGTGGTTGGGACGAATTGATGAGAATTGATGCATCTTAGATGGCTGCTTGCAAGCTTTTAAGACCCCAGACACCACTCACCAAAGTAGGATGCAGAACATTTTCTTAATAAGCTTTATTATGCCAATTGACATAGATGTCCCCTGAAAGCATAGTCTCCAGACCCCCTATCCCTCCTACTTTCTCTCTCAAAGTATTTGATTGTATTCAGGAAACTTCTTAGCTTTGGTTTAGTCCAGTTGTGCTGACTTCCCCTCTACTGTGTGCTGTCCTTCCCTTCACCTAAGATGATTCTTATCTACTATCTAGTTAGTGAATAACCATCACCCTCCCTCCCCACCCCAGTAACCATCAAAGAATGTTTTCTTCTGTGTTTAAACCTTTTCTTGAGTTCTTATAATAGTGGTCTTACACAGTATTTGTCCTTCTGTGACTGACTAAATTCACTCAGCACAATAAGTTCCAGCTTCCGCCATGTTATACGATGTTTCACAGCTTCATCATTGTCCTTTATTCCATTGTGTGGATATACCACAATTTGTTTATCCATTCGTCCGTTGATGGGCACCTAGGTTGCTTCCATCTTTTTGCTATTGTGAACAGTGCTGCAATGAACATGGGTGTGCATATATCTTTTCATGTAATGGCTTTTGTTTCTCTAGGATATGTTCTAAGCTGGATCATATGGTGCTCCTCAGAACATTTTCTTAATAAACTTTGTTACGCCAGTTGACCTGGATGTCCCCTGAAACCATGGTCCCAAGACCTCCCATCCCTGTTACTCTGTCTCTCAAAGTATTTGATTGTATTGAGGAAACTTCTTAGCTTTGATTTAGTCCAGTTGTACTGACTTCCCCTATAGTGTGTGCTGTCCTTCACTTCACCTAAGATAATTCTTGTCTACTATCTAGTTAGTGAATAATCCTCTCCCTCCTCCCGACCCTTATGATCATTAAAGAACATTTTCTTCTGTGTTTAAACCATTTCTTGAGTTGTTATAATAGTGGTCTTATACAATATTTGTCCTTTTGTGACCGACTAAATGCACTCAGCATAATGCCTTCCAGATTGCTCCATGTTATATGATATTTCACGGATTCATCATAGTTCTTTATCGTTGCATAGTTATCCATTGTTTGAATATACCATAATTGGTTTATGCATTCATCCGTTGATGGGCACCTAGGTTGTTTCCATATTTTTGCTATCGTGAACAGTGCTGCCATGAACATGGTTGTGCATGTATCTATTCGTGTGGTGGCTCTTATTTCCCTAGGATATACTCCGAGGAGTGGGATTGCTGGATCCTATGGTACTTCTATTTCTAGCTTTTTAAGGAAGTGCCAAATAGATTTCTAAAGCAGTTGTACCATTTTACATTCCAATCAACAGTGTATAAGTGTTCTAATATCTCCATAACCTCTCCAACATTTATTATTTTGTGTTTCTTGGATTAATGCTAGCCTTGTTGGAGTGAGCTGGTATCACATTGTAGTTTTGATTTGCATTTCTCTAATGGATAATGATCGTGAGCATTTCTTCATGTGTCTGTTAGCTGCCCGAAATGTCTTCTTTGGCGAAGTGCGTTTTTATATCCTTTGCCCATTTTTTAAATTGGGTTATTTGTCTTTTTGTTGTTGAGGTTTTGCAGTATCTTGTAGATTTTAGAGATTAGATGCTGATCTGATTTGTAGTAGCCAAAATGTTTTCCCAGTTTCTAGGTTGTCTTTTGACAATTTTGTTAAATTCTTTTGATGAGCATAAGTGTTTGATCTTTAGGAGCTCCCAGTTATCTAGTTTCTCTTCTGGTGTTTCTGTATTGTTACTTACGGTTTGTGTTGTGTTTATGCCATGTATTAGGGCTCCTAGCATTCTCCCTATTTTTTCTTCCCTGATCTTTATTGTTTTAGATTTTATATTTAGGTCTTTGATTTTGAGTTAGTTTTTTTGCATGGTGTGAGGTATGGGTCTTGTATCAGTTTTTTACAGATGGATATCCAGTTATACCAGCACCATTTGTTAAAGAGACAGTCTTTTCTCCAATGAATGGACTTTGGGCCTTTGTCAAATATCAGCTGCTCATAGGTGGATGAATTTATGTATGGATTTTCAATTCTGTTCCATTGGTCTATGTATCTGTTGTTGTTCCAGTACCAGGCAGTTTTGATTCCTGTGATAGTATTTTAGTTTCTAAAATTAGGTAGTGTGAGGCCTCCCACTTTATTCCTCTTCTTGAGTAATGCTTTACTTATCTGGGGCCTCTTCCCTTTCCATATGAAGTTTGTTGATTTGTTTCTCCATCTTATTAAACAATGCCTTTGGAATTTGGATCAGGATTGCATTGCATCTGTAGATCGCTTTGAGTAGAAATTACATTTTCACAATGTTGAGTCTTCCTATCTGTGAGCAAGGTATGTTTTTCCACTTATGCAGTTCTCTTATTTCTTGCGGTAGTGTCTTGTAGTTTTCATTCTATAAGTCTTTTGCATCTCTAGTTTGATTTCTTCCTAAGTATTTTATCTCCTTGTGGGCTATTGTAAATGGTATCGATTTGGTGATTTCCTCTTCGAAGTTCTCTCTGTTGGCATAGAAGAATCCAACTGATTTTTGTATGTTTATCTTCTATCCTGATACTTTGCTGAAATCTATTAGTTTCAGTAGTTTTCCTGTGGATTCTTTGGGGTTTTTGGTGCATAAGATCATATCATCTGCAAACAGAGATTCTTTGACTTTTTCCCTGCTGATTTGGATGCCCTTCATTTCTTTTTCTAGCCTAATAGCTCTGGCTAGGACTTCCAGCACAATGTTGAATACCAGTGGTGATAAAGGGCATCCTTGTCTGGTTCCCGTTCTCAAGGGGAATGCATTCAGGCTCTTTCTATTTAAGATACTGTTGGCTGTTGACTTTGCATTAATGCCCTTAATTATGTTGAGGAATTTCCCTTCTATTCCTATTTTGTTATGAGTTTTTGTCATGAATGGATGTTGGACTTTGTCAAATGCCTTTTTTGCATCAATTGATAAGATCATGTGTTTCCTGTCTTTTGTTTTATTTATGTGATAGATTACATTGATTGTTTTTCTTATGGTGAACCTTCCCTGCATACCTGGTATAAATCCCACTTGATCATGGTGAATTATTTTTTTTTGATATGTTGCTGAATTCTGTTGGCTAGAATTTTGTTGAGGATTTTTGTGTCAATGTTCATGAGGGTTGTTGGTCTGTAATTTTCTTTTTTTGTGTTGTCATTACCTGGTTTTTGTATCAGGGTTAGGCTGGCTTCATAGAAAGTGTTTGGGAGTATGCCATCCATTTTCTATGCTCTGAAATACCTTTAGTAGTAGTGGTGGTAACTCTTCTCTGAAAGGTTGGTAGAACTCTCCAGTGAAACCATCCAGGCCAGGTCTTTTTTTTGGAGGGTAATTTTTTAAATACCTTTTCAATCTTTTCTTTTTTTATAGGGTTGTTTCATTGTTCTACCTCTGTTTGTGTTAGTTTATGTAGGCAGTTAGTTTTAGAAATGTGTCCATTTCCTCTAGGTTCTGAAATTTGTTAGAGTACAATTTTTCATACTATTCTGTTATGATTCTTTTAATTTCAGTTGGGTCTGTTGTGATATCACCCATCTCATTTCTTATACGGGTTATCTGCTTCCTCTCCTATTTTTCTTTTGTCAGTTTGGCCAATGGTTTATCAATTTTGTTGGACTTGTTAACTCTTTCAATTGTTTTTCTATTCTCTATTTCATTTAATTCTGCTTGTATTCTTATTAGTTCCTTTCTTCTGGAACTCGAGGGCTTCTTTTGCTGCTCTCTTTCTACTTGTTCCAGTTGTAGTGTAATGTTTCAATTTTGGTCCTTTCTTCTTTTTGTATGTGTGCATTTATTGCTATAAACTGACCTCTGAACACTGCTTTTACTGTGTCACAACGGTTCTGGTAGGATGTGTTTTCATTCTTGTTTGATTCTATGAATTTCTTTATTCCATCCTTAATTTATTCTATAACCCAGTAGTTTTTGAGCAAGGTGTTGTTCAGTTTCCATGTGTTTGATTTTTTTTTCCTTGCTTTTTCTGTTACTGATTTGTACCTTTATAGCTTTATGGTCAGAAAAGATGTTTTGCAATATTTTGATGCTTTGGATTCTGTTAAGGCTTGCTTTATGGCCTAATACGTGGTCTATTCTGGAGAATGTTCCACTGAGTTGAAAAGAAAGTATACTTGGCTGCTGTTGGGTGGAGTGTTTGGTATATGTCTATGACATCAAGTTGGTTGATTGTGGCATTTAGATCTTCCATGTCTTTACTGAGCTTCTTTTTGGGTGGTCTGTCCTTCACCAAAAGTGGTATGTTGAAGTCTCCTACTTTTATTGTGGAGCTGTCTATTTCTCTTTTCAATGCTGCTACAGTTTGTTTTATGTATTTCAGAGCTCTGTAGTTGGGTGTGTAAATATTTATTATAGTTATGTCCTCCTGGTGTATTGACCCTTTAATCATTATATAGTGTCCTTCCTTATCCTTTGTGGTGGATTTTACTTCAAATTTTGTTTTGTCAGAGATTAATATTGCCACTCCTGCTCTTTTTTGAGTGTTGTTTGCTTGATGTATTTTTTCCATTCTTTGAGTTTTAGTTTGTTTGTGTCTTTACGTCTAAGGTGTGTCTCTTGTAGGCAACATATAGATGTATCATGTTTTTTTTTATCCATTCTGCCACTCTCTGTCTCTTTATTGGTGTGTTTAGTAAATTTACATTCAGCATAATTATTGATAGGTATGAGTTTAGTGCTGTCATTTTGATGTCTTTTTTTGTGTGTTGTTCACAGTTTCTTTGTTCCACTTAATTTTCTTTGCCGAGTCGTTTTTCTTTATGTGTTTTCTTTTCATCATTTCATTGTTGTTGATTTTGTATTTGCTGATTCTTTATATTTTTCTTGTTTTTTAATTTAATGTGTAGGATTGTTAGTTTCCTTTGTGGTTACCTTAATATCTACTCCTATTTTTCTAAGTCTAAACTAGTTTTTTATTTCTTTAAATCGCCTTTACTTCCTCTCCATATAAAAAAATCTATGTCTACATTTTTTATGTCCTTCTTTTTTGTTTTAATATTGTCATCTTTCACGTATTGACATCTGTTTCCCTATTTTCAATGTTTTAGCTTTGATTTATTTTTGTGACTTCCTTATCTGGGTTGATATCTGGTTGCTCTGTCCTGTGTTCTAGTCTTGGGTTGTTACCTGATGTTATTTATTTTCTAACTGGAAGACTCCCTTTATTATTTATTGTTTGGTTTTTGCAAATTCCCTAAACTTCTGTTTATCTGGAAATGCCCTAATTTCACCATCGTATTTGAGAGACAGTTTTGCTGGGTATATAATTCTTGGCTGGCAGTTGTTTTCCTTCAAGGATTTATATATATCCTCCAATTGCCTTCTTGCCTGCATGGTTTCTACTGGGTAGTCCGAGCTTATTCCTATTGACTTTCTTTTATAGATGACTTTTCGTTTATCCCTAGCTGCTCTTAAAATTCTCTCTTTAGCTTTGGTTTTGGCAAGTTTGGTTATAATATGTCTTGGTGACTTTCTTTTGGGATCTTCCTTATGTGGGGTTCAATGAGCATCTTGGATAGATATCTTGTCATCTTTCATGATATCAGGGATTTTTTCTGCCAACAAATTTTCAACAATTCTCTCCGTATTTTCTCTTATCCCTCCCTGTTCTGGTAGTCCAATCACTCATAGGTTATTCCTCTTGATAGAGTCACACATAATTCTTAGGGTTTCTTCTTTCCTTTTTTAAATCTTTTTATATGATTTTTCCTCACATAAGTTGGCGTGAAGTGCTTTGTCTTCAATCTCATTAAGTCTGACCTCCTTTGCCTCAATTCTGCTCCTATGACTTTCTTCTGAATTGTCTAATTCTGAAATTTTATTGTTTATCTTCTGAATTTCTGATTTCTCTCTCTCGATGGATTCTTGCAGCCTGTTAAATTTGTCATTATGCTCTTCTCTAATCTTCTTAATTTCTTCTGTTGCTTGGTCTGCGTTTTGTCGGATCTCCTTCCTGATATGTTGAAGAGTTCTGTATCTTAATCTTTTGTACTCTGCCCCTGGTAATTCCAAGAAACTCTCTTCTTCTGGAATGTTTCTTGATTCTTTATTTTGGGAGCTTGCTGAAGCCATCATGGTCTGCTTCTTTATGTGATTTGATATTCACTGTTGTCTCTGAGCCATCAATAAGTTATTATATTTTTTATTTTATGTTTGCTTAATGTGTCCTAGCTTCATGTTTTGCTTTGTTTTGTTAAGCCCAAATAGGCTGCTTGTGTGAGCTAATCCAATCACCGGTGCCCGTGAAGCTCCAACATCCTGCCACCAGGTGGCCAGACCTGCCACTAAGTATGTGAACCCAGGAGTCCACCCTCTCCTTCTGTATGGATTCAGCTCAGGTGTCCAGATAGTAAGCCACCAAGTGTGTGGTGCAGGCTTTCACCTGCAGTCCTAGATAGGCATGGGAGATTTGTGTAGGCACAGGCATCTGACTGCAGCAGGGGGACATAGGCTGAGCAAGGCAGGTGGCCGACGGCTGCCCCCAAGTGTTCAGGAGGAAAGTATGTCCCTGTTCCCTAGAGCACACAGGTGGGTGGGTTTTACAGACTAACTATGAGAACCCAGTTCTGTTGGCCGTAAGGAGTGGGGGGCACCACTTATTCTTGGGCCCCTGTTGCAGGTGCTAGGTGGTGTGGGTGAAGCCATCAGTCCTCGGTCCCCTGCTGTGGATAGGTGAAGAGCCTGCTTAATGGGCAGAGCAGTGTCAAATGTCATGAACCTGCCACTTCACAGCTGAAACAGTTGAAGATAGACTTCAGGTATATACCCTGTTGTACTGTGGTAATAAGGGTCTGTGCTGTTGAAATGGGCCCACACAAGTCTCTGCAGGGGGAAAGGCACTCAAAGTCCGTGGATCCCTTGTGCCTGTGCCTAGGCAAAGGAGCTATGCCTACCCTGAGTTCCTGGCTTATGGGAGCTGGCATATTATTTTTCCCGTTTGTTACTTTGTTCCCTCTCCGAGGCTGGGAGAATGGCTCAGCGCGCATGACATGTCCTACTTCCAGCCCAGGGGACTTGGCAATTGCTGAAGCAATCCCAGACCCAGTACAGAGCAGGGAGTGGGGACCTAAATGGGAGAGAGGTTTTTCCCAAAGAGGGGTGTTTTTGATCCCCACAGTAGGCCAGACACAAGTACTTATCTTTCGGTGAGCAAGGGCTGCTTCTCACTTGTTCTGGATGGCCGAGTAAACTCTCTGCAGCTGAGTCTCTCCTGGTGTGGAAAACACCTCCCGAGCACCGTTGCTTGCCTCAGTTTGCACCACTAGCTGATCTGGCCTGAAGGGCTCCGGCTCCTGCCGGGTCAGTTCTGGCAACTCCTCGCTGCTGCTGAAACTTCTTTCCCTCCCCCGCCACTCAGTCTAATTCCTCGTTTGCCTTTGGTGTTCAGGGCTCCTAGATTGTCATAGATAATCGATCCACTTGTTTTTTGGGGGTCTTTGTTGTAACAGGGACCACTGGAAGCATCTGACCACTCTGCTATCTTGGCCTTGCACCAGTGTGTATTTTGAGTGCCTTTCAACTTTAGGGCACATAATAAGATTAGATAAATATTGTTCAGTTAATGAACTATAAGTCACCCATTCAAAGTCATCAGCTAAAGAATGATCAATGTACTTACCTAATTAGATCTTCATACAGCCTTTTCTCCTTTTCCTTTTCCCTTTCTTGTATCTTAGTCACATTTCTGCGTATTTTCTCTGGAACTCTTCTATTCCTGTACTCTGTTATCCCTCTAATTTTTTATTATTATATTTTATTGTGTTTTCAGTGAAAGTTTACATAGCAAATTAGGTTCCCATTTAATAATTTGTATACAAATTGTTCAGTAATATTGGTTGCATTTTTCACAATGTGTCAACATTCTTATTATTTGTGTTCTGGTTGTTCTGTTTCCATTATCTAGTTTCCCTGTCCTCCATTCCCTTCTCATCTTTGTTTTAGGATAAATGCTGACCATTTCATCTCATATAGATGATTTTTTTAGAGGAGCACGGTACTCCTGAGACATATTGTTTATTTTATGAGTCAATCTGTTATTTAGCTGAAAGATGACCTCTGGGAGTAGTTTCAGTTCAAAGTTTAAAGGGTATCTCAAGGCAATAGACTTGGGGGTTCCTCTACTCTCAACAGGTCCAGTAAGCCTAGACTTTTTAACAAGTTGAGTTCTGTTCTACATTTTTCTTCCATTCTATCAGGGTCCACCTATTGTGTCCCTGATCAGAACAATCAGTAGCAGTAGCCTAGTAGCAGTAGTTTTTCTGGTGTCAGGGTAGATGAGGCCATGGTTCATGTAGGTTCTTAGTCCTGTAAGCTAGTTTTATCTTTGAGTCTTTGCTTCCCTTCTTTCTCTTTTGCTCCAGATGAGTAAAGACCAGTAGTTGTATCTTCGGTGGCTGCTCACAAATTTTAAGACCCCAGATGCTACTCAGCAAACTAGGATGTAGAACATAAACTTTATGAACTATATTGTGATAATTTACCAAGTTGTACTACAAAACTATGGTATTAAGCCTCCAAACTCAGTAAAGCAATCCTGTGAGGTGTTGGTTATGTCTAAGAAATATCCATAACTGTGTCCCCATGTGCTTTTTTATATATATTAATATATACGCAGCACATGCATACATGTATCTACATATGCCTATAGATACACCTATACAAGCTCAAGTATATACACATATATACCTACCTATACACATATATGCATACATACCTACATATATAACCACACATATTTTTTTTTGGTTGTGTGGCTGTTGCTGCAAAATTGTATGTTATAGCATTTACCAGAAACATCCATTATTCTTATGTACTTCTTAGTTACATCATTTACCTTTGTCAAGTTGTGCACACTTCACTCACATTCGGTGTTACCTTTCCCATCACCAAAGTAACAAGTGTCTACTATCTAGAGAGTGAGTCCCCCTCCCTCCCTCTCCCATCCCTGGTAACCACCAGAGAACATTGGTGTCTGTATGTATGCTTATTTTTGTCTTTTTTATAAAAATGGATCACACAATATTTGTCCTTTTGTGATTGACGTATTTCTCCCAACCTAATGTCCTTTCATCCACATTATGTTTGAAGAACTCATTATTCTCTTTGGCTGCATATTCTTTATTCCATTGTATGTATGTAGCACATTTTGTTTATCCATTCATCCGTTGATGCACTTAGATTGTTTCCATCTTTTGTTATTCTGGTATCCTTTTAATTTTAATCTCTCTCAATAATCCTTTATTTTAGCATTAAGCCACACTAAAGTATCTTATCTTAAAAATCAAAACCAAATAAAATAACCTATCTTTATAAACCACATTGCATTCTAGCTATTTCCCTATTGTTCCCCTCCTGTTCCTAACCACATATACTGGAAGAGAGATCTACATTTCCTAAATCCTCTCCACAGGGCTTCTACCTACACTGCTCCATCAAAATTTATTCACACCTATAAAAGTACAAAGTGTTTTGAATTTGTATCTGTAAAATCATGCAGAATGTGTATAGAATGAACTATGTGAATGCACAATGTCAACAAAAATAAGAGAGTTTCGTTGGGCTGAAATTGCTTATAGAGATGGGATTTCAGGAGAATCCAGGTTAAAACTGATGCCGTGAATGTTTTAATTTTGACTCAGTTGATTTAGTGATATCTGTACTAAGTGATGCCTATTTCTAAGTGAAGTTCAGCTACTAGAAACTATTTGATATAAAGTTCAGAAAGTAAACCAAAGATTTAGATAGAAAAGATTTGTTTTGTGATGTGTTATCAATTTCTTATTCTCAAGAGAGCCTAGGATGTACTTCTTTCACCAAAACCTGAATAAGTAGATATTTTTTTGAAGGAGGATTTTCCATTATCCTTTAAACATATTTTAGTTGCTATTAAATGGAGGTAGAGAATGCAGTATGAAACACTGCAGTTGAAATGGGTTTTCTGATTTAAAAGGAAATATCATGATCCTGGATTGTATTTGATTATCAGAGACAAGGTGGGTGTATTTATGATAATCAGAAATACAGCGATAAACTGAAATAGATAGATAGCTAGTTAAAGTCCCACTTGATTTTTATACATGCTCAAAACAACTGTCTGATAGAGGCCTGTATGGGGCCATGTGTTAGAAATATGATCACCCTCCCAGTCCCAAATCTAAGTGTTGTTACACCTTAGTCTCACAACTAAATAAGTGTGGTGCAATTGTTAAGCACTCAACTACTAACCAAAAGTTTGGCTTTTCAAACTCGCCCAGGGTGCCTCAGGAGAAAGGCTGAGTGATGTACTTCCCAGGGGCAGCTGATACCAGTTTCAGCATATATTTGAGGAAAAATACTGCAAAAACACACGAACATGTGCAGGTCTTAACATCTGCATCCATTTTGCTGGGTTATAACTTATTAAACATGTTGTTCTTGGGTGCTGTCAAGTCAGTTTTGAGTCACAGCAACCCTATGTGACAGAGTATAACTCCCTCATAGGGTTTTCTAGGCTGAAATTTTTATGGGAGCACGTCGCGGTATCTTTCCCCTTGGAGTTGCTGGGTGGGTTTGAACCACTAACATTTAGATTAATGGCCCAGCACTTAAACATTGTGTCACAAATGATCCTTTTATTAAACATACAATAGGTATATAATCATTTATTAGCACAATATATTGAATACACAAAATATACAATACTTGAAGGGAAAAATATCCAGCCTTTTCAGACATTATTGAACATAGACTTTAAAATCAATCCCATGTTAAGGAAAGAATATAAATGTGTTCTATCCCAAGAAAGGTGAATGCACCAAATGCAGAAATTATCAAAAAATATCATTAATATCAAAAGCAGCTGCAGCAGTATATATATCAACAGGGAACTGCCAGAAATTCAAGCCAGATTCAGAAGAGGACGTGAAACCAGGAATATCATGTCAGATGGATCCTGGCTGAAAGCAGAGAATACCAGAAAGGAGTTTACCTGTGTTTTATTGACTATGCAAAGACGTTCAACTGTGTGGATCCTAACAAATTATGGATAACATTTTGAAGAATGGGAATTCCAGAATGCTTAATTGTGCTTCTGAGGAACCTGTACATAGATCAAGAGGCAGTCATTTGAACAGAACAAGGGGATACTGCATGGTTTAAAGTCAGGAAAGGTGTGTGTCAGGGTTGTATCCTTTCACCATACTTATTCAATCTGTATGCTGAGCAAACAATCCGAGAAGCTGGACTATATGAAGAAGAACAGGGTATCAGGATTGGCGGAAGACTCATTAAAAACCTGTATTATGCAGATGACACAACCTTGCTTGCTGAAAGTAAAGAGGACTTGAAGCACTTACTAATGAAGATCAAAGACTACAGCCTTCAGTACGGATTACACCTCAACCTAAAGAAAACAAAAATACTCACAACTGGACCAGTAAACTACATCATGATAAACCGAGAAAAGATTCAAGTCATGAAGGATTACATTTTACCTGGATTCACAATTAACACCCATGGAAGCAGTTGTCAAGAAATCAAATTAAGCATTGCATTGGGCAAATCTGCTGCAAAAGACCTCTTTAAAGTGTTGAAAAGTGAAGATGTCATCTTGAAGACTAAGGTGCATCTGACCCAAGCCATGGTGATTTCAATCACCTCATATGCATACAAAAGCTGGACAATGAACAAGGAATAAGGAAGAAGAATTGATGCCTTTCAGTTATGGTGTTGATGAAGAATATTGACTATACCATGGACCGCCAAAAGAAAGAACAAATCTTTCTTGGAAGAAGTACAACCAGAATGCTCTTTAGAAGCAAGGATGGCAAGACTATGTCTCACATACTTTGGACATGTTATCAGGAGGGTTCAGTCCCTGGAGAAGGACATCATGCTTGGTAGAGTAGAAGGTCAGAGAAAAAGAGGAAGATCCCTCTACGAGATGGATTGACACAGTGGCTGCAATGGGCTCAAACATAACAACAGTTGTGAGGATGGAGCAGGACCGTGCAGTGTTTCCTTCTGTTGTACATAGTGTTGCTATGAGTCAGAACCACCTGGAAGGCACCTAACAACAACAATTTTCAAGTTTTTTTTTTTTGTTCCTTTCTATACAAGGCTTGTCTGGAATGAATGGTTTTAGTCTTCTATTTTATAATATGATATGACAGGATAGAATTGTTTAAAGATCTAAATTAGTGATATTTTCCTAAATAAAAAAAGAGTTTATAAATCCAGATGAATTATCATAAGGCATGAGGTGAAACTGGTGTTTCTTAAACAATTTCAGTGGGGCAGGAACTTTCAGGTACTTTGGATCCATTACAATATTTATTCTTCATATCTCCTCTTAAGATGATATATTTTATCCCTAAACAAAGAAAACAAAAATCATACAATTTAAATGTCTTGTCTCGGTTTAAAAACCAGTTGCCTTGTGTGTCAGAGTAGAATTGTGCTCCATAAAGTTTTCAATGTTTTTTGTTTTTTTTTTAGAAGTAAATCAGTAGGCCTTTCTTGCAAGGAGCCTCTGGGTGGACTTGAACCTTCAACCTTTTAATTAGCAGCCGTGCATGTTAACCATTTGCATCACCCAAGAACTCCAGGTTTTCCAGGTTTACACAGGTACTGACAGAATCTCCATCTGAGTCCTTGTCCATGGAACTCCAAAGCCACCATTTGGTAATAGTTTTAATAATTTTAATGCCTCTTTCACTTAGCTTTGCTGAAAGAAATCCTTGGGAAGCTGTGAAATGGGGCATTTCTGTCAAAGTGCAGAACTTTACTTGAGGCATTGGCGGTTCAGTGTTATTTCTCACCTTCTGTGTAGAAGACCTGAGTTTGATTCCCAGCCGTATACCTTGTGTGCAGCCACTATCTGTCTGTCAGTGATGCCTTGCACGTTGCTATGATGCTCAGCGGGTCTCAGTGCAGCTTCCAGACCAAGATGGACCAGGAAGAAAGGCCTGATCATCTACTTTCAAAAATCAGCCAATGAATCACAAAGGCCTGATCTGCAATTGAGCAGTAGCAGGCAGCGTTAAGTTCTGTTGTGCACGGGGTTGCCATGAATTGAGGCCAAATTAACAGCAACTGACAGCAACAGAACACACCTCCACCCCAGCTAAAACCTTTTTTGTATTATGGGTTATAAGCTTTGCCCCATCTCTGATGTCTCCTTTGCATACACCAATAATGATCTGGTACAACCTACAGAGAAGTTTTATTCAAAGATCTTCAACGACAGGTATTCAATTACGGCTAGTTTTTGGTGTTGTCAGGTGTTCTTTTCACAGTGGTTTGGTCATCACTGTGTTATTCATGTTAGAAAGATAAGGGTATGAGCTGTGAGCTGAAAAGAACAGCTACACAGGAGTTTTGTAACATGTGAGCATTCCTAACGATTATATGGCATTTTAAAAGGCAATTCTCATCATTTATGGTCACTCAAGGAGCCCTGGTTGTGCAGTGGTTAAAGCATTTGGTTGCTAGCTGAAAGGTAGGTGGTTTGAACCCACCATCTGCTCGGGGGGAAAAAAGACGTGGCAGTCTGCTTCTGTAAAGATTTATGGCCTTGGAAACCCTGTGGGGCAGTTCTTCTCTGTGCTATAGGGTCGCTATGAGTCAGGATTGACTCGACAGCAGTGGATTTGGTTTTGGGTTTTACAGTAACTCAAAAAATATTACATCTTATCAAATGCAACACACTTTTCTTACAAAAGGGAGCAATGACTGATTCTTCTCACCACGTTCTGAGGATGCCTTCTTATCAGCTTCAGCAGTCTCACCATGGTTGCCTGGATACTCAGTCTCCTTGAGTATTATTCTAATTAAAGTACAATTTAGAGATTTAAAAAAGAAAATATCTTTCATCTAGAAATTTTATCAGCCCCCCCACTCTACTGATTTTTCAAGTGATAGATTGAACATTACTAGTAAAAGATGGGTTTTCAATAGGGCAAAATGAAAATGAAATCCTCATTCTATTAACCCCTTTGAAATATGTATGTACTAAATTTTCTGAAGCTTCTTTGGAGTAAAATGAATTCTATGGATTTTGTGGGGAATGTAGGGGTGAGGGATGAGGAAAGTATGAGCTAGTACCTTTAATTTCATAATATAAAGAAAATCAACCATTATTGTGAATAAATGTCCATCAAAATGGTTCTAGAAAAAAAGGTAAAATATCTCAAAATCAACATTTTTAGAAGACTTACCAAGCAACCATCTCTGATATTGGTTTTACAGATAAGGAAGTCAAATTCTAATTATCCTAACTCAGAGCAAATTAAGAAAATAAAATCTATACATTTACATAATGTATTTTCATTGAGGTATAATTTGCATAGAATAAATTATGTATATATAAAGCATAAAATTTGATAAATTTTCATATATGTATACATGTGTGAAACAACCCCAATCCATATGTGTCGATTCTAGTTCAGTTTTGATTGATTACTTTTAATTTTTCTCCTAATTATGGGTCAAATTATCCTGCTTTTTTGTATGTCTAGGTATCTTTGATTGGCTACCAAACATCCTGAAATTTATCTGGTTGGCCTCTCGATAATTTTGTATTCTTATAAGTGTGTTCTTTACTCTTGGCCACAGTTACTTAGAAACAGTTTCATTCTCTTGGATCTTGCTTTACAGATTTTTAGGCATGAGCAAACATTATTTTAGTCTAGTCTGATTATTTCCACCATGGAAGCCATACTCTTTTCTTTACCCAAAAGCTCATGAATTAAGAGGTTTTCTAGTCTATCTGGTAGGAACAGCTGCAATTTTCAATCCTATCTGAGCACTGGACTCTATTCTCTCTAATCCTCTCAAATAATTCTTTCCTTGTTCTTAGGTAATTTCCTAAAACACATGTGATAGTCAATACTCTGTTGAATACTCTAGGGGATCCTCCCGCAGATATCTAAGCATCTCTTTGTGTAGCTCTCTCATCTCCAGTATGGTTTCCTGAGAACTCTAGCAGCCTTTGGTCTCACCTGATTCTCAGTTCCACCTTCTCAACACAGGAAGTATGCTAAATTTTGCCTGGATTCCCCCTCCCTGCACCTGACCAGGATATCCTCCCAAAGCAGTAAGCTGCTGAAATTGTGGGGCTCATTTCACTTATTTCCTCTCTCTCAGACGTCACTCTCCTTCATTCCCTGATATCAGTATCTTGAATGTCATTGTTTCATGTATATTTTCTGGTTTTATATATTCAGTGTTTCAGGCAGAAGAGTAAATCTAGTCACTGCTGCTCCAAATTGGCTAGAAGTGTAGCCCTTCTACCTTTTTTATTTTTGCTAAAGATAAATTACTATAATCAAACAGTAATTATTAAATAACTCTCTACATTGTCATAAGCTAAAACAACCATAAATATTGCCCTTTGTAAATGACTACCCTTTTTATGCCAAATAATTTTATTGGTTATCTCATGTTGAATGTTGTGAGCTTCAAAGTAGGTCAGTTCTGAACAAAGCAGTCAAATAATTTACCTTCAGGAAAAATATAATAAACTAGAAGGAGTACTTAGGAGTAGAGAGCATAGGCTGAAGCATAGGTGTTGAAGCAGCAGGCAAAGAGTGATGAGAGAGAGGTAATATGTGAGAAAAAGAACAGAAACAGAAAGAGACAGACAGAAAAATAAAAGAAAGTTAGATAGAGAAAAAAAATACAAAAAGGTTATCCTATCAGATTTCCACTCTTAAGAGACACACTTAATTCAAATTATGACACATCCAAATGATCAAAGACCTTTTATAACTCCAATATTTTAAGTTCATGTATTATTTCCCATTTCATCTCTTAAAAAACAATGTGGTAATAGAAGGAAATAAAATAATATTACTGGGTAAGACTGGATTTACATTTAACTGGTTTAAACATAATTTATTTCTATTCTTCCTCATATTGAATTCTATGCTTCCCAATTGCTATTCAAGAATTAACTAAAGCTAAATATTCAAGTCTACCTATAAAGCAAACAAAATAAAAAAAAAACTCATAGAAGTTCTGGGCAAAGTCAGAACCCAATAATCCTAAAGATACATGTTTATAATCATCTATGCTTCTTCAGAATACCATCGATTATAAAAATGAAGTTATACTTCTAAACTCATAATGTGCCTATGTGAAATATTTTATGCAATGATCCTCAATTAGAAGAGCTTGAAGGTATTATTCACTTGACCTCAATATTCAATTATTATAAGTATCATTGTCAAAATAGTTATAATTTTGAGGAATTTAAGCAACATGGCACTCTAGGCAGAAGCACCACACCATCCCTCCACAGTAAAGATCCAAAAAACTAACCCAAACAGAGAAAACAGCAATCCTGAAACCCTAAAGCATCAAATGAAGAGATAAAGAACTCAGCCAACCACCAAATTGAGTGAGAAAACTGAAAGAGGATGGAGAGCTAAGAGAGGTTCATGCAGAGGTCCCCTGTCAGCTAACGCAGCACAGATCCACCATCTTGGACGCCTATCAGAGACCAACAAATGGGGGTATGAGAAAGCAGCTTCACAGATTCTACAGCAGGAGACTAAACAACTGGTAATTTGCAATATTCGCTTTCCCACCCCCCCATCCTTCTTCACCCCCACTCAGCCTCCTCTGCTTCCCGCGGCCACAGTCTCTTGGCTGGGAAGCACCAGCTGCTTGGATTCCACCGGCTTGCACAGGCCAACTCCCTGACTGCCATTTTTGGCTGCTGGTGGTGTTTTTTTCTGCTTCTTTTGATTTCTTCCTTACCTCTCACCACCTCCCCATCTTTTGCTCAAATACCTGGCTCCGTGCACCATCTTTGCTTCTTCCTAAGGGGCTGTGGAGCTCCGTTAGAGTGTGGAACTGCATCCCTGTCTGCACTGGCACACTGGTGGAATCCCGGGGCTTTTGTTTGTTTGTTTTGAATTGTTTGTTTTGTTTTCTCCTTTTCTCAAGTTGGGAGCAAGCTCTGGCCTGGCAGTGCTACGTGGATTGGGACCTACCCCCTCAGCTTGGGCAGAAGTGAGGACGGATCCCTGAGGGCATTTCTTTTTTTTTTTTTTTTTCTGTTTTTTGGGGGTTCTCCTTGTAATTTTTGTTTTAAATTTGTTTTCTTTTCTATTCCCGCTTTTTCCCTTTTTGTCTTTCTTCATTACTCAGTTTCTTGTCTCTCTATACCTTCCTTCTCTTCCTGTCTGCTGAATACCTGGCACTGAATATCTCTACTCCTTCTGCCCAGGCTGTCCTGCAACACCTGGGAACAACTTACCCAGACCTCGCAGCTGCACAGGTGGGATCCCTAGGAGCTTTGCTGTTCTTCTTTCTTTCTAATTTTCATTTATTCATTCTTTTCTTTTTTTCTTCCATTTCTCCTTTTTGTTTTTCTCCATTTCATAGTCCCTCATGTCTCTACTCCAAAGGCAAGCTCCTCTAGCACTCTTTTTTGTTCATTTGTATGTTTTTTGCTCCTGTTCTTCTCTCCTCTCTCCCATATCCATCTTAGCTCCACACATCACAAACTTCCCCCTCCATCCTACCTACCAGCACCATGCAGTTAACATCAAATGACCAAGCAGCACAGGCATGGCCTACCGGAACCTGCCTGCAATGATTACCAACCTGCCCTGGTGGCCGTCATAAGTGTCAAAAAACAACACATCCCAGCAACTCCTTGTCAGCTAGACCTGCCCTGCTGTACCATATCTGAGCGACTGACCCTGACAATTGGAGAAGGAGGTGAAAAGTATCGTGCCCACAGATGAAAAAACAACAAATAACACACAGCCTGCCTGCTCAGACATAGCAAAAAAATAGGATGAAACAAACAAATCTACAATCAATAAATGAGAAAAATAACTACTGAATGCCCCAAAGACAGCAGACAATATCAAAACATTTACAAAAACAGGACAAGATGGTACCAGTAGGTGTCCAAAATAAAACACCAGATGACTTTCCAGTGGAAGAAAAAGCACTAAAACTACCTGATAGGGAAATCAAATTTCTAATACTCAGAATTATCCAAG